>NC_051235.1:18989495-19361995 GCF_015220715.1 Pygocentrus nattereri | reverse complement strand
CCTTTATTATGGATTTGCCCCACCCCTTTGCTGCTATAGCAGCCTTCACTCTTTTGGGAAAGCTTTGGACATGATTTTAGAAGTGAGTCTGTGGAAATTTGTGCCCATTCAATCAAAAGAGTATTTGTGAGGTCTCACTGACACTGTGTATGAGAAGGTCTGGCTCAAAATCAACATTCCAACTCCTCGTAAAGGTGTCCAGTGGGGCTGAGGTCAGGGCCACTCTGGCTCCTGAGCACCAAACTCATCAGACCATCTTTATAGACATCCTCAAACCCCAAACTGCACTTCATGGGAACTAAAGGGCTAAGCCTAAGCCCTGAAAAAAAGACCCATTATCCTTCCTCCACCAAACTTTACTGTTGGTACGACCTGTTGGAAGGTCGTTCTCTTGGCATCTGCTAAACCCAAATTTATCCATCAGACTGCCAGATAGAGAAGCATGATTTATCACTCCAGAAAACCCATCACTTACAGTTGACCAGGGCAGATCTATCAGGGCAACTGACTTGTGGCAAAGAGGCATCCTATGACAGTGTCACATTTAAGACCAGTGAGAGTGGGTGTGCCTGAACTCATTAATTAGGAGAGGTGTCCACATACTTTTGTCTATACAGTGTACCAGCCCACAATTTTCCTATTAGTGCATCACTAAAAAAAGACGTGGAAATATCTGAATTATCATACAATATCTAGACTTAAGATAGACTTTTATTTTATCATGGCTAATAAAAAATAGCATTGCCACTAACAAAAGAAAATAATGGACAGGCTACCCAGGGCATATGTTAGCGTCTCTGTTATGTGGAGTGCTACAGAAAGCATCTAATTGAGTGGCTGTCTTGAGTGAGAGGGGAGGGATTATTGGGTAACACCCGACTGCTAGTGGAACTGATAATTGGCAGTATGTCTTGTTTGGGTCAGGCTGATTATTGTGTGACACCTTTCTATAATGAAGAGTTAGGGCACTCTTGAATAAGGCTCTGCCCTCACACATTTTAGCCTGAATAGCAGGCTAATCCTTAATCGAACCAGAGGACTGAATGACCTCTTTCCTTTTGTAATAGTGTTCTATTATTAATCATCCTGTTGCCTCTTGCAGCAAACTACAGGCAAAAACACCATTTGAAATTCAAGGCTACATTACAGTGGGCGTCATTAGCTTTGTGTTCTTTTAGCTTGTGCAAACAAAGGCCAGAATGGACACTTTATCAAGTTGCAGAACCGACTGTGCTCCTGTTATGTTTAACTGATAGCACAAAATTCCTAACCTAAGAGATCACAACCACTGCTGAAGTTCAATGACTGATTTAAAGAAATAAAGAAACAATAAACAGTACACAGCTAGCTTTACACTGGTATACAAAAAAAAAAAGAAAAAGCCTCTTCTAAAATCAAATTTATTGTTCCTCATGAAATGACTTGCATTACATTAATTTGCGTATTTTCATTGGCATACCTGTTTTTAGCCCTACATTAAGGGGCCATATCCTACATTCACACTCCTGGTTTTATTTTTTTCAGTTAAGGCATCTGTGGGTCAAACCAGTCATAATTCATTTTACATGACCATTTTCCCACCTTTTCTCATCACTTAGGCAAAGGCACAGGTTGTGCCTTTAAGAACGATACATGCAAATAAGCTCTGTTCTGATTGGCTGACATGTATTGTGCCTCATAAAATGCAATCTTTTTGAAAAGGGCTGAAACCCTCCTTATAACTACAACAGACAGAGAGAACTCCTGGCTGAATAGGCCTATCTACGTATGTGTGTTGGGTATTATGATATCATAAAACAGTGAATTCAAAACCATTTTTGTAGCTGAGTTTCCCTATATGGACTGCTCAGACTGAGATGTGTGTGTTGAAACTTTAACAATGCCTACATACATTTTTCCTTAATATGAGCTTTTAGCATAAAACTTATGCTTGGAAGGGTAGATGGGCATGGAATATAGAAAGTGTACTGAAACTGGAATTGAGAGTTAAGCAGGCCGCTGAATGTGGGACAGAGCAGAACCATGACACTATGCCCCAGGGATGCTTAGTGTACAGCTCTTAAAGGGACAGTAACTTTTTCCTGCAGGGCCTGAAGTGTACAGTAGGTAAGCACTGTGGAAGCCCCGATCCTTCCTTGTCCATACAAAGGGATTTGCTTAGACAAGAAAGACAAGAAACAGTCCTACTCTGAGTGACTGTTACACCACGCAATGCCTGGTTAACACTCTTCTACAAGAAGCTGTGTCACTGACACCAGGTGTCCAGGTGAGGTGGATGAGCTGAAAATTGTCCCGCTGAATCGTTCCAATTACAGGCCGTCAAAACGGACAGTCGGGAGGTTCAGAACCAGGGAAAAATCTCTGATCAAGAGCCAGGCCAAGTCGACATCTACACATGTACCCTGCTGTTAGGACTGATCTTCTGTAGATCATAAAGCCAGTTAACTATTTGAACACACCCTCGTTAACTGTGTTGACTTTTATGTTGTTGCTTTGGCTAATCTACTTCTATTTTAAGCAGTTAAAGGGGATCAACTGAAGACAAGCTTCTTGGTTTGGACCTAATTGTATATGTGCAATTGTATACGTGCAAAACCTCACTGAGGAAATTGCTTAAATGAAAAGTTCACCAAAGTTTCCCAAATTTCTGCATAATTCAACAGTGAAGATATAAACAAAGGCATTCAGAGTAGTTTGATGTGAACTGCTCCATTCTAGAGAAGTTGGTTAGAATAGTTCACAATAGTAATGATGGCAATCAGATGTCCAAAGTTTTCAAAGGCTCTAAAAGATACATCAAAGAAAGTATTATACAACTGGTTATAGAAATACTTGAAATAAAACCTTTTTGACAATAACTTTATTAACAATTAAAATTGAAGAATGTTGTCGCCTTCTCCTGTAAGGTTTCTTATCTTCACTGTAAATAAATTTGAGTTTTTCTACAGAGCACCAATTCACATTAAACCACTCTGAATGACTTTGCTCACACCCCAATATGCTAAAATTCACAAAATTCATGGAATTTTCCTCTAAAGTACTCAACGTGAAAAAGAAAATAAGCTAAATTAAGATTCTTGTTTAATTTGGTGATTTGAACCTGAAGCAAGTCTACTCCTTTCTCGTCTGGTTTTACGTCTGTTGGAGGCTTTCCAATCCTCAGTACAGGACTGAATCCCTTGCTATGACAACAAACTGATGAGTCATCTGCGGTAACTACGTCTCACGGACGAACTTACATATCTCTGTTCCTCTATGTCTGGGGACGAAAAAGAGCGGGATAGAGGGAAAATGAGGGGGAGAGATAAAATGAAAGACCTCCATCTTCTCGTTTACCTTACACAGTTACCTCAAATTTGAATATTATCTCCTGTTCTGGCATGATCCAAGCTTTTGCCTGTGAGATGGAAGGCAGAAGATCTAATATCTTTCGACAGCTCTGACAGCGCTTTCCTTCAAAGTCCTGGAAGGGCCTTTAGTGACTGGCACAGCTAGCACGTCACAGAGGCAGTACCTGGTTACAAGTATAATGGTGGTGGACCGTAATACTTCATTATTAGCTCATAAATCCCCCTTTATAAAAACAACAAACCACACAGGAACACACTACATTATGAATATTGTCCACTGTTTGGAACGCTGGGCTACAATTACCTGGAGGGGGATCTCTCGGTGGAGTGGGGCTGGTGTATAGCACTGGTTGCTATTGTTTTTTTGCCTGCCTTTTTTGCCTCTCTGGCCAGCTGTGGATCAGCTATGTGTGGCTTCACGTCAGCGTAGGGGAGTCACCTCAGAACAAAAGGAACGCCATATGCAAACAGGACATGCTCTCCCCAGCAGGTGGCTCCCAGCAGACAAGAGCACTAGGTCTTCAACTATCCACTATTCACTATCCAGCACACTATTTTAGGAATGTGCCATTTGTTTCATAGTGCTGTCTGAAAACATAATGTGGAATATCCAGTTCACCTGTTACAACCTCACAATGTGCTGCAGTAAGTACACCTTTAGCAAAAGGTTCTATGAAAAAGGTTCCATGATCTCAAATAATAACAGAACCATTCTTTTTGTGTAAAGAACCAGTTCTAATAGGTCTAAAGATTCATTGATATCATACACAATAAGAAAAATAATAACAACTAAAGTAATAGAGCAAGGATGCCAAACATTTTGCCTGTTGAGGGGGCCATCATTGCAGAGTCTTTGTTGAGTCAAGGGTCAAAAAGACAAAACAGTACACAAATTATTACTGCACTATATTTTGTTACTCAAAAGAATATATATGCAAAATATAATAATTTACTCATAGTATAAAGATATGTTTGGTTAGAGGGGTAAGGCAAAATCTCTTGATGGCCAAATCACATGTCCTCACAGCTCAACTCTGGCCTGCGCACCACATTTTGGGCAGCCCTGCAACACATAATAAGTATACGTTGCCTAAATTCCATTGATTTTATTGATTACTTGAAACACACAATTTAGTTGGCCAGGACCTACTGAACAAAAGCAGTATAGTTTGGCGTAGTTATCATTAACAGAAATCACCCACAGAGCTAACTTACCCCAATTAACCCAATCTGCCCTTTTGATGGCCTGGATCCATAATCTTCTGCAGTATTTGGCATCTTCTCTGCAGTTTGTGTAGTTTACCGCACAACTTCTTGCTCCTTGTCCTTGTTGTTTTATGCTGTGAAGATTGCCGTAAAAAGTGCTGCTTTCTGTTGCTTCCTGACACCTAGTTGTGTCCACAACTCTCTGATGATGTTGCAAAGAAACCCGTCTATAGGAATTGACTGTAGCAAAATTGTAAAGGTTAGCATGGCCTTGGAGAGTGTGATTGCTAACATAGGCTCCATGAAGTGTCACAAAGCCCCAAACAGGGCTGGGGGGCCCCAGAAACTAAAAGAGAAACTGAAAGATCAATTTTCATCAGAGCTACAACAAGGCTGCACTCCAGCCAGTGATCGATAAGGTGCTGATTAGCGTTCCACGCTGATATTAACAGGACCACGGGCTTAAACGATTCTTTAACTGCACCGAGCAAAGGCCTAGAGCTTTGCCAAATCAATCAGATGATGTTTTAGAATGTATATATATATATATATATATATATATATATATATATATATATATATATATATATATATATGATTTTCACAGGGCAAGAAGAAAACTGCAAGGTGTACAAACTTGCCTGCACTCATTAGGAAATCCAACTCACGCTGATCTAGCTGCTCCATTTCACGTTGCCAAAAGGGCAAAGCTGCTGTTTCAGAAAAGCTGCATAGTTTCATCATTATACACAGCTGCATAGGGCTTATTCATTTAAAAGGTAGCAATCCAGCACGAAATTACTATACAGGATTGGTACTGTGCAAAAGTCTGAGACCATATTTGCATAAGAAAGAAGAAAGTCAAATAAAAATGAGTAAAAATACAGGAAATTGCAAAACTGAAATACAGAGAAAACGGGAATCCTAGCTACCATACAACTTGGTAGACCACCAAAACTGTCCTCATCAGATCAACAGTACATACAGTTTTCATCTTTGAGAAAATCAAGCTTCACTCTTGCTTAAGATCTGAAATAATCCACTGGTGTTTCTATCCACACTTCCACTGTGAGACGACCCAAAGCTGTGTGTCTGAAAGGATGTCTAGCTAAACAAAAGAAGCAAACCTGAAATCCAAATAAAGAAGCGGCTGGTGCTCTCAGGACAATGGACTGACCACCAGACTTCAATATCTCTGAGTGTGTTTACATAGATGTGAGAATCAGAAAATGCAACCAATTTCTAAGACTGAACTTTGGTGGTGTGGAAAAATATCCCTGCAGATTTCTTTTAAGAATTGAAAGTAAGTCCACCAAAGAGAATGAAGGCTGTAATAAAGGCCAGCCTTGAATGTAAATTAAATAAATGAAGGGTGCTCTCTGACTTTTGCACAATAACGTTCCATTAATGAATTATTTATTTGTTATTGGCCTTTTAGAGCTTCTGCCCTAAAAGATGATAAATGATAAACTTGTCATCAATTTAAATAAATGACATAATATAAATAAATAGAAATTAACTAATATAAATAAATAGAAAAAAACAGGAAAAAGGGAGTTTTAAGGACTAAGTAGACTGCTTATTGAGATGGGGATAATAAAGGGAGGTGGGTGTGTGCTGTGTGTCTGTGGGCTAGGGGAGGGTGGGCATAAGAGGATAGTGTCACTGAGAGTGTGAACGAGCTGCAGGAGCGGTGCCAGCCTTAGCCTGGAGCTCATTATGATTCAGACTGGCCCAGCAAACGCTCAGCCGAGTTTGAGGGGCGTGGGGCCACTCTCCTGCGGGACTCTGTGTAATCTTCTGTCACACCAGCTGGGTCCATATTGATGAGAATATTAGACCTGTGCAGACAGAGCTCCTTTCTGGCATGTTCCATTAAGTAGCAGCAGCTACTAATAGGGGCGTTGCTTGTTGCTTGTGTGCACGGGTGGAGAGGAGGCCGATTCTGGGTTTAACGCTTTAAGTTCTGGTCTTATTTTTCAGTTAGTTCAGGTCAATTATTCACATCAGTAGTAGGGAATTTTTGATAGCAAGTCTTGGAACTACAATGTAAGGTATGTAGCTATGAGAGAGAGGATTTGTCAAAACCTATAAAGGGGTTAAGATCTGACAATGGCTTCATAATGCAATACAAAAAAGTATTAGGAGTCTTGAGGTTGATTATGAGGAGGGGAAACCTACACCATCTGCAAACAATGGGTAAGATGAGGGGAGTAAGAGAAAAACTCTTTTTCCCCTTGTTTGTGCCTGTGGAAAGGCAGATGCAGAGGACAACAAAGCCCCAAACACAAGGGCAGAAAGGCGTCATGGGGTAGAGTAATTTACATTAGGAAATGAGGAAAAAAAAGAGAGAACTCCCTTGATACCTATCATTATGGTGTCTACAACCCCTCTTACAACCACAACGATATAGACATGCACACACTCAGAGCCTCCCTCTTTCCCTTCCTCCACCCCGTCACTCGCTTCCCTGGGCAACGGGCGAAGCTGCTGGCCCCATCGGCGCTCCCGAGGGACACGCGTGAGTCGGGACCTTCCGGATTGATTGGAATAAACATTGGTGTTGACTCGCTCGGCTCTTCAAAGAAGATGAAACAACTGCCCTCACTCACACCTGTTCTCCAGCCGTGACGCACGTGCTCACCCCGCGCTACCATCATCCACTGAACCACCCCTAACTCTCCCTCCCTCCTTCCCTCGCTCGCTCACCAGTATCAGCGACAGCGCAGGGATATAAAAATAACAAAAAACCAAAGCGGATGATAAATATAATATCATACACCATCATGAAGCTGCCGCAATGTGGTGCACGTATATTTGCACATGCCTGTGCGAGGCGTGTGTGTTTTGCGACATGCGATGGTGGGGGTGCGATACATACAAAGGGTGGGGGTGGGGGGGGGGGGGGGTGACCATGAAAAAGAAAGAGGTGGTTTAAGGAGGGGTGCAAGTCTAAATATGAATTTATTTATAAAAAAATAACAATAAACAAACCCAGAAGCCTTGTAGGGTAATAAAATGTATGTATTTACAAGTAAAAAATACATAAATAATAAGTAAAATAATTAATTAATAAAAACATCCGTTAGCTTTGCTAGCTCTCTATGCTTCTCTCTTGTCAGTTGTGCCATGTTTTTATTAATAAGGCTCTCATCAGAAAGTCAGACAGAAGCTGATGGGCAGATGAACAGGAGGGAAAAGAAAAGGATTTTCAGAATTATAGTCGGCATCGCTCCCTTTCTCTTCTTCTCATTTCTCCCTTTTTCCCTCGCTCCCTCCCTCATTCCACGACAAATAGGTCCCAGAGGGAGGACTTTTGGATGGATTGGATGAATATTTCCCTCTCTCTCTGCCTCTCTATGTCTCAGCACTCCTTTTTTTTCTTTTAGCAGAGCGAGAATATGGCGTCGGGGAATGAATTAATTTTAGGGTGTGGGGAGTGTTGTTTTCTTAGTACCTGCCACGATGCTGGCCAGCTGCTGTGTCCGGGCGATGGGCTGGACGCTGCGTGCCCGCGCGATGGCCGCCGCGATTTTGCCCGCGTGCCGCTCCTCCCCGTATGCGGCTAGTATGGACGCAAGCGCCCGCTGATCCAAGGCGTTGACGGCGTCAGCCGCGCGGGGCATGCCGGGGTACCTACGCACAAAGAGGAGCCCAATTAAGCCCACTGACGTCACAGACTCCTCTCCGACAGGAGCCAAAGGCTGACAGCCTCTTAGACACACGGTGAAAGAAAGGAAGAAAAAAAGCCCTCCCTCCTCCTCCTCTCTTCCTCCCCCCTCCTCCTCTCTTCCTCCCCTTCCCACTCTGGGAGATGTGGGCTGGAGATCTATAAAAAGAGTGTGTGTGTATGTGTGAGAGAGAGAGAGAAAGAGAGAGAGCACAAATATATACATCTCAAACCCAAAATGTCTAAAATAAACCTCCAGTTCATCATTCAGCTTTAAATGGTTGTGTTACCCATTACAGCACCTATAGCTCTGAAACAGAGAGACAGGGAGAGGGAGGGAGGGAGAGAGAGAGACATAGAAAGACAGAGAGAGAGACAGACAGACAGAGAGAGACAGACAGACAGACAGAGAGAGAGACAGAGAGAGAGAGAGAAAGAGAGAGAGACAGAGAGAGACAGACAGACAGAGAGAGACAGACAGACAGAGAGAGAGAGAGAGAGAGAGACAGAGTGCGAGAGACAGAGAGAGAGACAGACAGAGAGAGAGAGAGAGAGAGAGAGAGAGAGCGAGAGAGAAAGACAGAGTTAGAGAGACAGAGAGAGAGAGACAGACAGACAGACAGACAGAGAGAGAGCGAGAGAGAGAGAGCGAGAGAAACAAAGTGCATTTATATGCAACCACTAAATGAAAACTGTTAAGTATTACACAAAATTTGCAAAGTTTCACTTATTGTGCTAAACTTGAGTGCCTTATAGTTCCGCCCCTTTCCACATCAATTATATTGTTGGCTATTATGATGTGAAAATAATAAAGAAAATTCAAAGCATTAAAGTATTTTTTCAGAAAAGTTTCAACTACAGTACTAAAATCAATCTATTTGCTCTATAAAACACTAATATTACAACAAATACAAATAAAACACAATAAGTAATAATTTTATGTCTGTCAATATGTAACCATTTCCAAATGACCTGTGGTTCTCATCCAACATCTGGTTTATACTATATTTGTTTTTTTTTTTGCATTAATTCTAATAATATACAGTTTTACAAACAAAACACACTAACTGCCAGTGTGTATAGACTTTTGCACAGTCAGGAACTGTAATTTAAAGGCACTCTGGCAAAGCTGAATTCAACTGAGTGTAAATTATCCAGCACCACTGCTAATGTTCCTGTGTGGGGTAAAAAAGAAGCCCATTATAGTTTCATTTTTGCAACATTTTCGTACAAAATTCTTAATCTTCGAGCTCAAACAAAAGTGAAAAGTGTCTAAGTATACCAACTAAAAACTTCTAAACTGATGAATCTATAATAGAACAACAAATATCTAAAAAAAAAAACATTACTGTATTTGTTACTATGTGGAAATTTGCCTGTAACGCTAATCCAGGTAGATGTTGTCACAGATATGTACACAAAAATTATTGGATATCAGCATCAGTCCACAATTCCCATAACGTTGCATCCCTCTGTGTGTAAATAATCATTCTCACCCAATCATGTCTTACATTCATTCACCATATCCTTTCATCGCATAACTCGGTTTTTCTTGAGAGAATGTCAGTTAAACACCACAGGATGTTCACAGGAAGCCTTGAGCTGTAGGCACTGCCATGCCCTCTCCTTTGACGCATCGTGATTACTCTTTCAAGGTGCACGAGGAAGTTTGCAGCATCACGGTTTTGTCAGTTTACGTGGGCACAACAAAGAAAGGTGGAAGTGTTGCTCAGACGTGGACAAACCATCCTTTCTTTTCCTTCAAGGTCAGCGGAGGTTGGAAGTGAGTGTCAGGGGAAAAAAAGTTTAGTTGCATTTCCGAGCATTGAGTGATGTGAAGATAAGGATTAACATTTCTCGCCTCGTGGGCTGGTCTTCACTCAACCTGTTTAAATCCATCTCCAGTTCATTATCACACCACAAACTTCTCACCAAATTTCTCCATAAAAGTTAGAGAGGAACCTCCATCTATTTTTCAAAATAACGAGGGGAACATTAAAGGAGTGAGTAATGAGGGGCTTGTTAGATGAAGAGTTATTAATTATAGCTGGTAAAAGAAGCTGCCGCAGGGGATACCTTTGTTTACAGGTAAACAAAGCAAATGGCTGGTATTAGCACTGGCAAACAGAGCACTGTTCTTCTCTGTGGTTTTTAGTTTGTTTCCCTTTAACTGTCTGTGCCAGCCATGAACAGAACAATGTACTGCTGTGTGCTGTGCCTGTGTGCATGTTTCCATGGGTGACAAGACAGTGAACCTGCTATCAGTTCATCTGCATGCATCATGAAAGAAGCAATCAAAAGTTTGGATAGTCTTGAATGTATGTGTTTGAATAGATGATCTGAAGGCTTAAGATCAATTACTTGAAATGTGTAAACAGAGTACTGCTCAAAAGCTTGAAAGTGCTTGCTACAGTTGTTTGCAAAAGTTTGGGCACCCCAGTCCAATGACATGTAGCTGATTTTGTGATTTTGAATGCATCCTTTACAAAGAAAGATATTTTAATGCAAAATTAGTGTTTATTTAATATGCATACAAAAGTTATGGCATAAGCTCTTGACATGTTTTTTCCTCCTGATATGTTAAATTTAGCAAATAAACAGAAATGTACCAAAATGAGAAGAAAAATTAAAATGCCATATTTAAGTTTTTTCCCTGTAGAGGATGTGTTAACTTAAGTTTCACTGTTCTAAGACACATCATGTGATCAAGGGTGTTCAAACATATTGCATAAGACTGTATATTCACAATTCCAGTGATTTTACATACTATATTAACTTATTTAATATACATTTCAATCTTAACAACTATTAAACAAAAGGTATGTTAAGCTTTATTCAATATTTTAAAAAATTCTGTGAATACAAAGAAAAAAATTTTAATATTTGGGCAGTGAGCACATATGCCCAGAGCGGTGGGCAGCCCTATCCACGGCGCCCGGGGAGCAATTGGAGGTTAGGTGTCTTGCTCAAGGATACCTCAGTCATGGGCTGTCAGGACTTTGGATCAAACCGGCAACCTTCCAGTCACAGGGCCAGTTCCTTAACCTCCAGCCCACGACTGCCCCTGTCACAACATGACTGTCACAACACTGTTCACGCATTTTTGTAGTTTACCCCTGTCAACTGCAGTTCCATACTGACACCCAGCTGTTTGCATGCTCTATATTACTGTGCCTAACTGCGTGACTGCAGTTCTCACTTTCTAACACAATTTTAAAAGGCAGGTTTCTCTGGTGGCCGTCTTCAAAATCTTCATAAAAATGAAAGTTATTTACAACAACTGCAGGCATTTGTGATTCGTTTGTCACAATTTTGAAGTGTCATTTACAAGCAGAGCACATCACTGATGCGGCAACATTGGTAAATCAGTTACTATGCTGGATGGTGATCGTGGGAAAACTTTGGATAAACCAACAAGCAGCAATCTAACTAACAAACACGCAGCCACTGTTGCTCTTACTGGAAGTAGAAAACTGGAAACTGCGTTCACATTACTTTCATGCTCACCCTGCGTTTATGTGAGTTTCATGTTCAGTTAAGCATTCAACATGATCAAAATACTGTTACTGAATTATTTAAGATAAATACATTATGATGAAGCTTATTTTATCTACTCATACAGCTATGAACTGCTCTTTGTCAAATTCAAGGAAATTAGAAAAAAAGCTTTCTACTAATCATCTGAAATTTGATTATTTGAGAAGTTGCACAAGATACTACATTACATGATTTTACACATGTATCGGCAACCAAATTGGTTTTATATTACTGAAAACAACAGTGATTTCAAACTTTTGAATGGAAAAGTAAATAGTGAAGTTGATGCCTAGGAATAAAAAAGGGGAAAACCTCTGTAAGAGTAGTAAATACCATTTAGAACTTTTATGAAAGGTAGATTTGGAAACCACCGCCATTACAATCATTAGATCATCCTAATTACTATGTGTGCCTCATTACAAGTTAATTAGTGGAATGCTTATGCTCATTAATGCATTTGAGCCAATCAGATGTGTCTAAATAGCTCTATTTGGTATAAGGCCAGTATTTCTGCTTTAAGGGCTTTCATAATTATTCTCAAACATGCTTCAAAAAGTAAATAGAAAAAAAACAATAAAAGTAAAGAAAAAACCTTTTATAAGTAGGTGTGTCTAAACTTTCACCAGTAACATATATAGGAACGCTCATAAGCTGATTTACCTGTGGAGTTTTGGGAACCTTGCTGTGTATGTGTTTGCCTGAAATAAGTTTCACTGGTTTCTATCCACGGTTGCGCAGAAAGTTTAGAGCCTTGAAGGCTGGAGCTCATTTTTTGTTATGGTGTTTTCTCTCCATTAGAAAAATCTCCTCGCGTGTGGGCGGCTCTATCACCTTGAAGCACGTCTGAACCCAAACAGCCCTGCTGTTTAAATGAGGGGAGATTACCCTCACACTCACACACCTACTCATCCAAACGCATGAGCACACACACACACACACAGTAACACATTTCTCACTCTTCCTTTCTTCCTCTCTTTCAGTGCCCCTCTCCATTGCCTCTTTTTCCTCTCTCATCTCCTCCTACATCCTCAAGAGAATATTCCTGATATGCCTTAGAAATCTCCCTAAGGCCAAAGCTCATGCTTGGTTTAACAGGTTTTGGTATACAGTATTTATATGTACTGTTGAGCAGGTGAGCTTATCCTATCAGTACAACTGCAGACGAACTCTCGAGGACTAGAGGTCTGCTTTCCAAATTGCTTCTCTCCGTGGTATTTCTGTGCACCTCAACAAGTTTAAGTTTAAGTGACCCTTATTACTCCCACAAACGGGGAAATTTCACCTCCGCATTTAACCCATCCATGAAGTGAAACACTACATACACACTAGTGAGCACACATACACTAGGAGGCAGTGAGCACACTTGCCCGGAACGGTGGGCAGCCCGATCCGCAGCGCCCGGGGGCAGTTGGGGATTAGGTGTCTTGCTCAAGGACACCTCAGTCACTTGCTGTCAGCTCTGGGGATCGAACCGGTGACCTTACGGTTACGAAGCTTATTCCCTAACCTCCAGCCCATGACTGCCCCAAACAAGCATTAATCAGTTAATGTCTTCCACCTGTGCAGATCTACAATTTGTCACACAGCCCAATCAAAGATAGATGGAGGAAAAGATATACAGTGCCAACTGTAACGAATCTCATTTCCAAAGTACCACATGTTTTAAAAGTGCTTTTTACAAAATGGATAGTTCCAGGACTAAAATCTGATTGGCTGAGACATGTTTGAAGCTGCTGAAAAATACTCAAGTACTCAAATACTGCAATTACATGTTTTGTTGATGTTGTAGGTGAAAATAAGTTATCATATCCTCTAGCGCACAATATTAACACTAATAGTTTCATTTTGCTGCTCATTTTAGTGCACAATTTATATTTATTTACTGATGTTAACATACAGGAAAAAATAAAACATAAAATGTAAAATGTGCCATAACGTTTGCATTGAAATGTGCAGAACTGTGTTCTCTGTAGAGGATATGTTGACTTTTCACTGCAAAAACCAACAAAATAAATCATGATTTGACCAGGGGTGCCTAAACTTTTGCATAAGATTGTATAATCCCACACACTGATTGTACTGACCATCATGTCTGTTAGCCAGTTAGCCAAATTGTCCCTAAGTGCTATTTTCTCTTTCATGTGAAGGAAAACCTTAGAACAAACCTGCAGTATTAACAACAATAACAGCAAATTAGCCTGAAACACTAGGCTAAAGCCCTATCTGAGCTGAACTAGTTTTACCTGGGAAGGTGCAGTAATTTCAGTGATTACCAAAGAGATCTTTAATCCCGTTTGAATCTGCAACGTCCGTAGTTTTTAAACTCTGCTACGTAATAATTCTGTAAAGAATTACCTTCTATAATTCGCAGAACTTGGAGCTCCCGTAATAACAGCAGTCCTGTTTGACTCAACATCACAGTAGAATAATAACAAAACCATTTAACAGAAAGCGTACAGTACATTGGTTGCGACCAGAAGACAAGACTAACAGCTAAAAGGAGCCTGACTGACCCAATTCCTTAACCCTGATGTTCATGACAAGACTACTGAAATCCAGAACAGTTTGATGTATTTTACCTCCCATATTCTATTATGCACGATCATTTTGAAATGCCACTGATGACACGCGGCACCCTATACTGAAATGAGATGTAAAGTCTCCTCCCTCATCCTGCGTCATATGTTGTTTTGGTTTTGTTTGTTTGGGACTTTTGGTACCATTCTAGCCATACAACACATTGTTCTTGTTTGGAAGTACAGTGCCTGTCTCATAATCCTGCGGTGAACATCCATGTGACGATGTTTTGACCCGGTCTATATTGGGCAATTCAGCCAGTTCAGTCACACACAAATTACAATACATTAAATTACATTACCAGAACTCGCCCGGTAAAAGAATTTCCAGCTTGAACAGGTGTTTGGATTAAACTATGTGGAAGACCATACATTATCAAATTACTGTGATACTGGCACAAACAGGACTATTATTACTGAGGGACCTCAGAGTTCTGCAAATCATAGAAAGTAAATTGTTCTGGAATTATTACTTGCAGACTACAAAGTAAAAACTACAGACATTGCAGATTCATACTGGATTAAAATTAAACATTGTTGGTAATCTCAAGTGTAATGTTTCACTAAAGTTTGCTGAAAGATCATGAGTCTTCCTCACCATGTATTGCACCAACTACCACTTGTGTTAGTTTTTGCTTTAGCTCATCTGACAGGGCAGCTTTTTAAACAGTAAAATCTTTTCAAATGTACTTTGTGGGCTTGTAAATGTTCTTTTGTGCTACTGAACATTTTAGACTGTTAGCACGAGCGTTAGAGAAGCTGCAAGATGGCCTGAACTAAAGCAAGCACCTGTCTCCATCCATTCTCATGTCTAGGGGTCCGTCCTTGCTGAGTGAGAAGCCTCTCTCTGCTGTGTCCATCTGCATGGAGGAGCAGCCAGCATCCAGCAGGGCAGCGTCCACACTACCATTCCCCAGACCGAGCCCTTCCAGCAGCTCCTTCAACTCACTGAAGCGTCCAAGCACTGGCTTCACCTGGCCTCTACAGAGAGAGAGAGAGAGAGAGAGAGAGAGAGAGAGAGAGAGAGAGAGAGAGAGAGAGAGACTGAGACTGAGACTGAGAGATACACAGGGACATCTACACTGGCATCTCTGTAACCCAATTTGTGGCAGCTTTATAGCCTCGGTGATGTCTTTGTAATCTGACACAAGCAGTTTGTAAATTTTCAAATTTTAAGTTCCAGATGACGTATTTATAACTTCCTATCTTTCTATGAATACTGCTTTAGTTACTTACATTCATCAAATTTGATTATCTTATATTCTTATTATATTTAGGCATTAAGAAGGTCCTAATCTAGTTTTCTTTTTTCATATTCAAAGCTTCCAAGAACGCTACAGTAAAATGTACAATCCTTTTGGGTAGTGTGCTGTGTAATGCACTCTGAACTGCTTTTAAGGTTTTTGAGCAAATTTTTGAAACTTGCATTTTATAACATTTTTATTACTGCTTTATAATCCAACCTGACCAATTCAATCGTTCACATGCTTTAAATACATACATCACATACTTTAAATACATTCTGAACTGATATTGATTTTTGAGCATGTATGCAAAATTTCCTTTTAAAGTGTGTAGAATATGCTACTTTGTACATCCAGATTGTCTAATCTGCATGAGGTAGCATGCTTTTTTCTTGACTTTGAATTTGCTGCTATATTCATTACTAATGGGAATTTCATCATTTTTAGCTAATTTGTCTGTGTGCTTATCAGAATCTCAGTAGAAACACTGGCACTGCAGATTGTACAAACCCAACTCCAAAAAAAGTTGGGACAGCATGTGAAATGATAATAAAAACAGAAAGCAGCGATTGGTTAATTCTGTTTGACCTGCATTACATTAAACAGTTATTGATGTTTTTACCTTATGAACTTCAATGTTTTTTGTAAATATATCATTTCAAATTTGATGCCTGCAACATGTTCCAAAAAGTTGGGACAGGAGCATGTTTAGCACTGTGTTACATCATCTTTCCTTTTAACAGCACTTAATAATTGTTTGGGGACTGAAGACACAACTTTGAAAGCAAGACTTTGTCATTTTTCTGTTATGCAGGTCTTCAACTGTGCAACCGAACAAGGCCTTTGTTGTCAAATTTTGAGCTTAATAATGTGACATATGGCTCCATGGGAGACTTCAATGGGAGTTCTGGACTACCAGCAGGTTGATCTAAACACAGGCTTTGTGTTTCCAATACCACTGAACAATATTACATCCATTGTACTTGGAACAGGTAAAACTGCAAGATCTCACACATGCAATTATGTTTGCAGCAACAATTTGCACATATGAAGGATTCATATCAGACCATACTAAACATATCCTACAAAGCTGAAATTGCTACTTGTGAAGATGGGCTACTTGTAAAGATGGGAAAATATGTGGAAAAATCAAAATGTAGCCATCAAAAAAAAAAAAAAATGAGATGCCCCAGAATTAATAATCATGTCATAATTGCCTCCTGACACCTTGAATCAAAATCTAATTGAATTGTGAAGTGCCTACTTTGATTTCAGTTAAAGTACACTTCGCTCAGCTACAGTACCAGGCTTTCACATCAGATCTGGTTATCTCTAGTAGGAATAGTCTCTTTGCCTTTTAAAGTAGCATAGTATTCAGTTATTTCACCAGGCCTACGTTGTTCTCAATGAAAAATTAATGAATAGGTAACAAAGATGTCACATGGAAATAATTTCTCTTCAGGTTTCATGTGTGCTGTTTATTAATCTATGAGTCATGTGCTGGCACAAATCTGTAGTCCCTAGCATTGCTACATACTAGCCATCACTGGATTAGCAGTATCATGAGCATCCTAGCTATAAAAATCAGAATAAGTAGGACTGGCTATTTCTGTCATATCTTTTACTGACTGCCCACGGATATGCATGGGTTTGAGTTTGTGGAGAGAAAGCCTGTGTGGCTCAGGATGGAATTCTGTTTAAGGCAGTAAGATATTTCTTTTTGAAAGCTGGCTAGGGGCCTGTAATATACACAAGTCACACTAAACACACTGCCAGAGTGGACACTGAATCAAATAATTATATGGACTTATTAAACACCAAAACCAGGAGTCTGTTTAATGTGTCATCTCTGTGACATAATTCCAAAGAATGACAGAGAAAGCTGCTATACAGAACTGGTGTCTTAATACTGGCATTTTTGTTACTTAAACCACCAAGATGATTTATTTTGAATTATGAATTGAGGTTTCTCAATATCAAACCTAAACATATAGTCATATACATCATTGTTTAATCATTTTAAAAAATATTACCAGAATTATATTTAAAAATAACATTTTTCTAACATAAAAAAGTAATACAACTTTAGCTAAACAAAACAAAAACTGATGGAAACACTATGTCATACTCTTATCTATAAAAATAGAAAAAAATAGCACACAGAAAAATAGTAGTAGTCATTTTGAAACCAGAACTTCTGTTCATTTTATAGCTAACAGCGTCAGAAAGTAGTCTATTTGAAATTTCAAACATTTCTGACTGACGACATTTGGGGTGAAGGGGCAATTATTTAAATTCAGATCATTTTTGGCTGTGCCATTAAAAAGCTTTAAAATCATGAAAGGTTGCTGTGATGAAGCAACTTGCTATTTCCTGTTCTGATCTATAAAGCATCTCTTCTTGCAGTTAAAAAAAAAATAAAAATCACCAAAACCCATTTACAGCAATTTCATAGCAACATGGGACCAAGGGAGAGGTTCTGAAGCTACAGAGCGAGCAAATGATTAAGTAAGAAAATACAGAAAGGTAGCAAGATTGTTCATTACTTCTGCACAAACTTCAGGGTGGCCTCAGTGTCTGCAGTCTCACTGAGAGGGAAGGATGATAGGTGCAAAGCTACTTTAATGTGGAGCTGGTTACCCAGTTGCTAAGGCCCTAGTGGCCATTCATGACTGTAACAGTTCATAAATTGCTGCGTGTGAGAGAGACAGAGAGAAAAAGAGGGAGAGACCAAATAATATGCACCCTACAGGGATCGTAACAAAATAGCATTCCATTTGTTTATCCTCCTGGAGAGATGGGTGGTGGGAGACAGATTTGCTGCAGCATTCGAGTTAATTCAACACAGGTGCACGTGTCTGAAAGCATGCATGCACACACTTGCGCACACATGCACACAACTTAGCGTGTAGAGGAGTAGTATGGAAGTTAATGGAGATGGTTTTATTTTGGGTTGGATGTGGAGGTGGGAAAGTGACGTGCACACTGACGCTGACTCCTTTTCATCCTTAATCATTCAGATGGACACGTGGGCGTCTGGGTTCGTCTCTCTCTCTCTCTCTCTCTCTCTCTCTCTCTCGCGCTCTCTCTCTCTCTGCTTTCACATTCCTCTCTTTATTCACTTTCAGCCTTCGCCTGACAAGACATGGTCAAATGAGTGGTCACAATGCAGTTAGAAATGATCACACCAATGGTCAATAAGCCATATTCCACTCTAGTCTTGAAGAGGACCACCTACCTTAGCTTCTCTCTTTTTCTCTACCACCGCCCTCATCTGCCCCCCATTCTCTGCTACGCAGCCATACATTTTTTCTGTAGCTGGATCATGAGTGGAGCATGACCTAGGTAAGAAGCTACAGATCATGCCAATCCAATGTGAAGAAGAAGGAGGAAGCTGCTGCTGCTGCTGTTGGGGATATACAATTATCTCCCTACATAGGCAGATGGCACAACTATTAACGCTTTTACATCCCTCTACATCCCCCCGTTTATGCTACATAATACCTTCTTACATTTTCTGTCCTTTTAGGTCATGTATAGCTCATCTACAATGAGTGGATAGATTGTTTGGAAAGTGCGGATCCAAACTTTCAATTGCTTCCACACCAGTGGAAACTTTCAATTACTTCCAAGCACACCTGTGTTTGGAAGTAGAAGAAGAGATATGTGGATTCTTGGGGGGACAGTCTTGTTTCATTCTTTACATTTTTGCTACGTCTATTGCTATATATTTTGCTATTTTTGTCATTTTCTGACTAATTTTCTGACAAAAAAACTAACAGAAATAAGTTGTAGGCCTGAAGCTACAGAATGAAAATAAATCCACAAGTAATTAAATAATTATGCCATATAAATTTAATGTGTAGCAAGATCACAATTATCCTAAACCTAAAAATCTATATAAGAGAGTTCTGTAAAGCCGTAAAGCTGTAAAATGTGCACTTGATCATCCAGTGAAGCTCACAAAGAGCCTACTCTGGGGTAAAAACTAAAATAGAATTTAAAACTAAAACAAAAATTGCCATCCTGGCCCAAAAAAACAACCCTGCTTGCTTTTGTAAGAAACACCTAAAAGTTCCTGGTTCATGAAAAGGTTCTATCAGTAGTCATAAACTACCAACCAGCAGGATTACAAACATGCTGATGTTACTTCAAAATCAATTCCTACAGCAGAAGCCTCGTAGCATTGCAGTGGGTCTTACTCTGCCCACCCCCCACATCCCCAAAATCCCACTGCAGCATGGGAGTTCCCACCTCTCCTCCCAAATACCTTTCCAAGAGTACAGGGATTGAAGAAAAAGAGAAATCACCACCTCCGCCTAACCCTCTTCTTTTGTATCCTCTGCAAGCAAAGGTCCTCCTCCTCAGCCAGGGGGTGCTACCCAGCAGGCTTTGGGGTGCCTGGCCCTGTACGCCCACGAGTAAGCTGAAAGATCAAGGACGAGGGAGCAGCTTGTTAAGTCTGCGCCCACGGCTGGGGCTTCCCTCACTCCTCTATGCCAAGGAGTGAGCTTTCTCCCTCACTCTCTCTCTGTTTCAGCACCCTCATTAATTTGTTGGAAAATCTATAGCAAGGCATTCTCCTGCCCACCCACGCACTCTCGATGGGAGCCGTAAACCACCCACCATGGATCAGTGGGTATGGAGGGAGAGAGGAAGCATCCCAGCCTGCCTGAGCTTGGGGCGCCCCCTCTTCTCATGTCAATACACAGCCAATTTAAAGCCTTAGAGGTGCCAAACTCCCCCCTGCACTATTTTCCACATCTCAAGCCTCTCATACCTTACTTTTATTGCTTCGTTTTCCAATAATTTTCATTATCTCTCCAAGCACAGCCCCAACTGACCAAACAATAACAACAGTAGCTAGAGGGAAGAATCATGTGTCACTAGCAGCGACAAGTATTGACAAAGGTTTATTAGGACCACAGTACAGTTGTTCAGATTTCTACAGTGCTACCATTGGGAAGCCTCTTTGACCTATAATCTCACTTATGTGCACGATATGTGGAGTCTGGGAAAAGTCTATTTAAAGAATTGGATAGTTGTGTTCAACATAACACACAAGAGAGCACAAGAGTGGTTTTCTTGACATCTGCTGGAACTTCAGATAATGACAGACTGAAAATGTCAATGAGCAACAGAACCTTTCACAAATGTTTGTTTGAATGATTTATTGGGAAACAGACATATAGTGTGTCTTTAAACTGGCGACAAGTTACATAAAAAAAAACTGAAAGGGAAAAGTTTGTAGTGGTTTTCTACCTATTACTCAAAAAAATCTGTATGGCACTCACTAAATTAAAGTATTGACTGGTTATAGGCATAAGGTGATCTAAAGTGACAACAACCATTTCCACTGTATAATACTGAATAAGTAGAAAACTACGATAGTAGGTTCAGTTGTGATGTGCACCTAAGTACTAAGTTGTATCAGTGGCAGTATTTCAATACTGAAATAACTATTTTAGTCACTTTCTTGCTTTAACAAGACTTTAAAATGTTACTGTCGTATTTGTAACATATAAATTACACTGTGCCACTTCGAAACACAAGTGCTAAAATGTGAGCATGTTGCCAAAGATGCATTGCTGAGAACATGATTGAGAAGACAGAGATAGTATAGCTTTATTGCTAACTAGGCTACCTACTATAGTTGAGGTTAACTAGATCCAGAAACAGTGGAAATATATTCTTCTGACAAACTAACACGTCAGCACATCGTCCACTGCTGTACCTGTTATCTGTAGTTTTAGGTCACATCGGAAAAGGCAGCCTCTGTGACTCATCCAACACAAAACTACCAATTTCCCTAATTTTTTCTGAATAATGAAACACGTTTTAAAATGTCTGTTTGCTGCTTAAACTTTGTACTATTGATTTTTTAAGCCTCCTAACACCAGAGCTCTAAGCTAATAGAGTAAAACTCCAGCCATACATTCATTTTGGCCCAAGTACTTTTCTTCCGGTTAACCAGAGGTCCAATAAACTATGACAGTTATGTCAAGAATTTTGTTATTTCATGTTATTTATAAAGATCATTCTACCTTTTCCACATGTGCTAGAAAAATATAAAGCATCTTTTGTCAAGTGCATAGCTTCTGTATTTCCCATAAAAACACTATTTTACTGAAACAACAAAGGAACCACATATAAAACGCTCATGGCAGTACAAGCACTATTAGTAGGCTGAGTAGGCTGGTTCTATGAAAACTTTGCATTTGTATTCTAATCTAATAACACAAATCTGCTATTACTGACCACACAGAAACATCCATCACCAGCTTTATCAAGAGAAAAATTCATATCTACATGTGTTTTATTTGTAAGCAGTGCACAAGTATGTTCAAAGTTAGTTTTGCCTTATTTTTGCCCTTTGCCAAAATAGAAGCATGCATAAAATAGCGGCTTTAGTGGGGTATGATGTCTGGTTTGTGGGCCTGTACAGCTTAATCATACATGCTGTGGCATCATAACCCCACCTCTTCCCCATCACTGGCAAAAACACAATGGTCCATGCTGTTGAAAATGTTCTGAACTCCTGATACTAGTTTTTTTTTCTTTTGTTTACGTGGGAGGCCGAAACACAGAGGAAAAAAATGTTTTCAGAATATATCTGTGTGGTCATGTCAATGTGCATTAGAACAGAAGCAACCCTAATAACTGATAAGTGTCATTTTGCTAAGCAGTTTAGATGAAAATTCAGCTCATCTTATCAGCCAATGGTGGTTTTCTATTTGCTGACCTACTAAAAAGATCTAGCAGAAAAGTGACACTGGCACACTACTTTTAGACAAGTTTTACTACAGTTTTAGCAGTTACTCAACATGCTGAGCTGTTGACATTGTCTGCCCTGAATGCAGTGTTTTCTCTAGATGCTCAAGCATTGTTTGACATTGTTGCTGTACTAAGTGAGCTCAGTTTTAAACACCAAAAGAGTCCAAAAGTCTGAGATCACATTGAAAATCTAGTATTCTTTTCATTTAAACCTGGGAATAAAGAACAGAAAGGCTTTTGTATAAACCTCTGGAGTCCATGCCAGTTCGAATAAGCGCTGTCATTAAAGCAAACAGGGAACACACCAAATACTAAGAAATTCTTAAATTCAGATTTCATCTTCACTCAAATTGTTATGCTGATGATATCATTTACAATGTAACTTTTGGATTAAGTTAGAATACACAATAGAAGCTTTTTCAAAAGTATCTCAGACTTTTGGACCCCACTGGATCTTATAGGAAAGCATGTTTTTAGATGACATTAAAATGATGTGCCCATATTTTTGACTCATGCATAGCAATGTACTGTAGTCTGCCATCTGCATTTTCCCTGTTTCAGTCAAGTGATGTGGAGTGTAAATGTCATTAAGCCAACTAATCGATAAAAAACTGTTACCAACAATTCTTTTACCAGTGTTATCAATGGCGTTGATTGGTGGTTGCAGCCCTAATTTACCATCCTATTCTTGCAAGTGTAGAAGAGGCAAGAAGGAATAGAATTAGACTGATTCTGGTATAATTCCAGTCCTAATGGTACTTAACTATATTCTCCAACCTGTGAGCAATAAAATACATTGTTGCTACCGTTTCTGGGATGAAAGACTTAATTTTACATCAAAACAATACACAGAAGCCATTAAGAAATGCCTGAAATGAAAAATTCACATATATGAATCACATCATTAAGCAAACTAATAGATAAAAACTGTTGCCAACAATTCTTTTACCAGTGTTATCAATAGCGTTGATTGGTGATTGAAGTATTTGCTAATTTACAGTGCTTCTTGCAAGTGCAGAAGAGGAAAGAAGGAACAGAATTAGACTGATTCCTTGATCCATATAACACTTAATTTCCGATGAATATTATCCACATGCAGTTTGCTTTGACACCATTCAGACGGAATGACTGTCTAAATATGTATTAACAGAACTATTATTAGAAACCTTTCCAGCTTCAGTTATCTGCATGTGTTCCTACCGTGTTCACTGTTCTTCTGAGTTCTGATGTTAGATCGATAGAAAGAGATTCTGGCATAATTTTGCCATACGTCTCTGAAAATGAACATCATCCCTTCAGAAACGACAAGATATGCAATACAGTGTACATTTCTTCATCAGCTCTGACCGATCTGCAATCTTATTTAAAAACGACCGGTACCAAACCAAACCAAGTTAATCAAGGTGAACGGGTTCGAGCTGGTAAATAACATGGAAGTGCTTTCTTGGTGACCCTCAAGCCACTGTCAGCAGGAGGTGGAGAGAGAGAGAGAGAAAAAAAATCAAACTGCTGTGCATCTCTTGCTCATTTCACCTGCGGAGGGAAAAATCAGTGACATGCCTTGACACTGGGTGATCAATAACTGAGCGAAAACACTGATTAAATCGGAAGAAGAAGAGAGCCCCTGAGCCCCTCCCTTCCTCCTCGTCCTACAAATGCCAAGCTTTCCTCATAGCAACGTGATGTTTCACAAAGCAGATAACGCTACACCATTTGCAGATTAGCCTACCTAATGCAACAAAGCACAGCATAGTGTTATTCAAAATTAAGAACATCACTCAGACTGCCCCAAAACTCGAAAAGGACATGCAATGAGGTCTAGAACAACCGTGTCCATAAATCTGAACAAAAAGCTACACAAATGAAACAAATCCTATTTCTTTAAGGAAGTAATAATGTCTTTACCCTCATAATTCTGAGTGATGTAGAGCATAAACGTCATTAAGCCAACTAATCTATAAAAAACTGTTGCCAACAATTCTTTTACCAGTCTTATCAATGGCATTGATTGGTGGTTGCAGCCCTAATTTACCCTGGTATTCTTGCAAGTGCAGAAGAGGAAAGAAGGAACAGAATTAGACTGATTCTGGTATAATTCCAGTCCTAATAGTACTTAACTATATTCTCCACCCTGTGAGCAATATAAATATTGCTGCTACTGTTTATGAGATGAAAGACTTAATTTTACATAAAACAATACACAGAAGCCATTAAGAAATGCCCGTAATAAAAAATCCACATATACCTAATGAATCACAGCTAAGGGCTTTGTAAAGATGGGAAATTATATTTTTGGTATATTTTGTATATTTACCCATTACCACCACACTGAAGAACTTAAAAATGTTTTAAACTCTTAGCTGCCTCTTAAGGGTAACTCCACTAAAGGACATATTTGTGAGAGCTTTTGGCTAATATTAAATCAAAATAAAATGCCATATGTCGATTGTAGAGACAATCAAAATTTTCATCTCTCATCCAAGCCAAGTATTTTAATATTGAGTATCTGCTGATACAGATCTTTGCATTTTGCATAGACAAAACAGCCACATAATTTAGATTTAAATCACAGGACTTTAATTAAAATTCAATAAGGTCCCGTTAGAGAAAATAACCTCAAGCAAAGGTCGGGAACATCATAATGTCAAACTTGCATCATGATTGGGTGCCATATAGTTACTGTATACTGAAGTAGACCAGTAGGTATATCATCCTCTTATACAGTCAACAACTGAATCATCATCATCGTCGCTGACCGCTTAGTCCAGATAGAGCAGAGAATCCCAGATGACCCTGTCCCCCGCAACTTCCTCCAGCTCATTCCCAGTGACCCAAGCCACTCCCAGGCCAACTTGGAGATGTAATCCCTCCAGCAGGTCCTAGGACGACCCCGGGGTCTTGTCCCGGTAGGCCGTGCCTGGTACACCCCCACCGGGATGCGTCCAGGTGGAATCCAGATCAGATACCCAAAGCACCTCAGCTGGCTCTTCTCAATGT
Organism: Pygocentrus nattereri; assembly: GCF_015220715.1. NCBI lineage: Eukaryota > Metazoa > Chordata > Actinopteri > Characiformes > Serrasalmidae > Pygocentrus > Pygocentrus nattereri. Next base: position 19,336,641 of record NC_051235.1, on the reverse strand, counting down.
GAAGGAGCTCTAAGCTTCGTTATGGACAATCCATGCCTGGCACAGAGGTCCAATAACAATTCACCATTCAGGTTTAGATCATCGTAATGCACAGATCTGATTGGCTGAGTAGCGTCATGTGTGATATTCACAACACATGCTAATGGTCTTTGAGTTTCCCAGGCCACTAAAGTGCTACCATAAAGGCTAGAAATTTCACGCCGATTAAAATAGGACCACCACGTCAAAATTAAATAATTCTCCATAGTTTATCGGTTATAGGTCCAGGTCTGTATAGGACAGCATCTGGGTCCGGAATCAGACCATGACCTGCCTGTTAGTGACCTCTGCTGTAAATGAATACTACAGTAAAATTACTTTGGCTGAGTTTTGTTTTTTTTTATTTTTATTTTTTTATATTTATATTTATATTTTTTATTGCTTTTTTATTTGTATTTTTTTGCATCAAATCTGACAGACATTCTTTATGATTATGATTTGGCCACAAGTTACTTGGATATTCTGTTCTGCAATCTTTTCTTTTGTAGACTGCGTATGGGAAATAACTAATTTTCTAGTGTCACGAATATACTATGATTTAATTTTGGTCTAAAACGTGAAGTAGTTCTCTCAGTTTCGAATATGCTATGAACGGAGGTATAAAATCTGACGCAACAAGGCTCGCGTGGAAAAACATGGCAGAAGTGTATTTTTTACATGCTTCTGGTGTAATGTCACCCATAGTAAGTCGGTGTAACACCTGCTCACTCATATTTTATGTGACCAAACAGTCAAAACACTGTCAGTGTGAATAATAAAGATATTACTATCAAGTTTTCATACTGAACTACAAAACTGTTGCACATTGCAGACATTTGCACCTCTTTGTAACCTTCGGGAAATGCACCTCACTTCTGCAGGTTGCAAATAAAGGCAACAGAATGAAAAAAAAATAGAAAAAAAAAGAATCAAAACTGAATTGGGCTTAAAGTAGCTGATACTCAATCCACTCGATGTTTCTAAATCAGCTTAAATCCCAATCAATTCAATCGGATCAACGCAAATGAGCAAAGTTTTTTCTAGTTAAGATGATGATTCAACATGATGGCATCTAAATGTCTGATGATGACTGCCATAGGCCCACATGACACACACATTCATGGCAGTCACAGCAAACATGCTGTGTTTATGTCACATCTTTACAGGCATGTCAAATAGTATTGTGTGGGGTGTTTGATACATGGCTTGATATAATTAATTTGACTATGTGAGAGGTCATAAACATGCACACAGACTGTCCCTCGCCCCAATGTGCCATTAGCATATGAGAAGAGTCGCCACTCATAAAACTCACAATTTCTCACTGGACTATGGGCCATGGCAACTTGCTACATGGTAGTGTGATATTTATTAACTGTATTAGTTTACAAAGTACACTAAGTTTTTGCTCAGAACCAGCAATCTACACTCAAGAAATGACTGGAGACTGGAGAATTTTATCCAGCCTCTGAGTTCAGCTGTTGGTACAGACGAACACAAGTTTGGCTCCTGAATTCTGTGTTTGGCTCCAGAATTCCTGAATGCATTCCAGCCATCACACAGACTTGTTCAAGTCCATCACCAACACACCTGATATAATTAATGAAGAACTGCTTATCCATAAATACTGGGCTGCAAGGGTTGGAAAAATATTTAAACTAAAACTCAAACACCTGTGTCATAGTTGGCCCCTCCCACTACTCCATGTGCCCCTTTGTTTTGATCTTCCATGCGCATTTGTTTTGGTTTTCTAGTCCTGCCCCCTCGTTTCATGACTCTACCCATGATGGTCTCCACCTGTCTTTGCACCTGTCCCTCGATACCCTTATGTATTTAAGCCTTGTGTTTTCCCCTGTCTGGTTACTGGCCTTTGCTTGAATCTCTGTCTGTGTTGTTTGGATGTTTATGCCTGTGTTTCATTTCGCCGTATCTGTCTCTCCTGCTCTCCATATTGACTATTTGAACCATGTCCGTTTAGACTATGACCCTGGATTTGCCCATAATAAATCTCGCTTGTCTCCACACATGCATCCGCCCCTCGCTCCCCGTCACAGAAAGACCAGTTGCCAAAGGACGCAGTGAGTAAGCGAGCCTCTGGTACGTGGTTGTTCCGTTGGGACGAAACTCCGGCTGTTTCTAAGCAGCCCGAGTTCGACATGTCCCAACGCCACCAAGCCGGAGACAGCAAATCCCCGGGCACTGAGGGAATGCGAGCATCTCGTCGGTCCCGCAAGAAGGCGAAGGACCATTCCGTCTTCGATTTGGACAACGAGACCTCAGGTAAGCGCCTTGGGTCTGCCCGTCTTGAACAGGGAAGAGAGACTTGCAGCGCAAGACAAGGCTAGACGGATGGAACATTCAGAAAACCCTTTCTGTGGGGCTTGTTCACCAGCGCCACTGTGAGCTGCCTATCACTCGTGTGAGCCTTGGGAACGGCCAAGTGGGTCCCATGTCTGTTTGTTCCTTGTTGGAGCAGTTGTCCCCAGCCCAAGTTCCTGATCCCGTGGCCGCACCCCGCGGTGTTCCTGATCCCGTGGCCGCACCCTGCGACAAGCCTGATCCCCGTGGCCGCACCATGCGGCAAGCCTGTGCCTCCAGACCTGCCGCCAGTCGGCGCACCTCCAGACCCGCCACCAGTCACTGCGCCTCCGGAACCGCCACCAGTCACCACGCCTCCGGACCTGCCGCCAGTCACCGCACCTCAGGACCCACCTTCCCCCGTGGATGTGGTTGCAGGCCCGCCTTCCCCCGTGGACATCGTTGCAGACCCGCCTGCCCCCATGGACGTCGTTGCAGGCCTGCCTGCCCCCGTGGACATTGCGGCCCTTTTGTTCCCACCCATCCCGCCCTCGCCTGTCTCTGTTCCCCGTGGGTGTCCTGTTTCTTCTGTGTCTGCTTGTGTGTCTTCTGTTTCTGTTCCTTTGTTTTTTGCCCTGTTCTGCTCCTGGTTTTGTCTTGTTCCTGTCTGTTGTGTCTGTGCCCGTTTCTGTTCCTGTAGTGATTCCTGCTCCTGTGTCTCCTTTAGTTTCTGTTCCAGTTTCTGTTTTGGTTCCTGTTCCCCTCTCGTTTGCGTGGTCTGTGGTCCGTTCTTGTTTCCCTCGTCCTGTTTCTCTGGTCGTCTCTCATTCGGCGTCTTTTTGTGTTGTGCCTCCTCATCCTCCCTCTGTGTTTCGTCTTTGTTCTGTTCGTGTTTCATCTCTTCCTGTGTCTGGTGTCTCCTGTTTCTGTGCCTTTGGCTTCCGCTAGCGTTCCTGTTTCTGCTTCTGTGCCGTTGGCTTCCGCTCCAGTTTCTGGCTCTATGCACGTTTCTGCCTCTGTGCCTGTGGTTCCTGTTCCGTGTTCTCCTGTGTCTGTGCCTGTCACTGTCTAGTCAGGTTCTCTGTTTTTTGTTTGGCACGCTTCGGAGCGCCTAGGTGGGGGGAACTGTCACAGTTGGCTCCTCCCACTACTCTATGTGCCCCTTTGCTTTGATCTTCCATGTGCATTTGTTTTGGTTTTCTAGTCCTACCCCCTTGTTTCATGACTCCACCCCTGATTGTCTCCACCTGTGTCTGCACCTGTCCCTCGTTACCCTTATGTATTTAAGCCCTGTGTTTTCCCCTGTCTGGTTACTGGTCTTTGCTTGAATCTCTGTGCTGTTTGGATGTTTATGCCTGTGTTCATTTTGTCATGTCTGTCTCTCCTGCTCTCCATATTGGCTATTTGAACCTGGACTGTTTACACTATGACCCTGGATATGCCCATAATATATCTCGCTGGTCTCTGCACATGCGTCTGCCTCCTCGCTGCCCATCACCGTGCCGTTTAATAAAATCATATTGTTGATTTGTATTCATTGCAGTGTTAGTTGATGTTTTAACAAATAAAAGATTAATGACTGGGAAATGCATATATATATATATATATATATATATATATATATATATATATATATATATATATATATAATTTTCTCAGAAATCGGTCAGTGCAAGCACTGGGCAGCAGACATCTCACACACAAAGCGCTGTAGTGAGAGAGGAAAAAATCAACCTCAACCCCATTCTACACTCAAAGATTTAATAGAACAATTTTCACCATCATTTAGTCAATGTATCACATTTGGTATCAGCTGACTAACACCTGACAAAATTGCTGTTTTTAAGCTAAAAGATATGTCACAAGGTAACTAAGCTAATATTAGCTGACGTAACAGACAACAGGTACTTAGGGGTTATTTTAAAGACCTAAGATTGCTTGTTCTTCAAGCCAAATTTCATCTACTATCAATTCTTGCAGTTTTGCTCTGGTTCTAATCTAATGAAGAAATGGAAAAAGGCACACTGTGGTGATCAGAGAAATTTAGCAGTGCGGAGGTCGAAGTTTGAACTGACTTAACAGCAGATATTGTTTCTGCACCTTCATTAAAAGAGTGGTTTTCTATTTTTGAACAAAATACAGCACAGTGCATCTGGTATGTGGTAGCCTTAAGACTTTTGATATAGTTCTGTATAAATCATTACAAACAAAAAATGTATAAAGCTCAGTGTAGTATTTTCCTACTTGATCAATCCTGATTCTGATTAAGAAGGACTTGATCATTAGCTAATAAGATCGACTCCTGGACTAGAGTTGAGGGTCCAGAGAGAAGAATGTGAAGAAATGTGAAAGAAAGAAATCATATGATTGAGCACAAACCCTTTGCTACTTCTGTTATTATTAAATGGACTCCAAGGCTGCTTTACTGACACCACATCAATTCACTACTATGACTTTCCACTGACAAGCTGTCAATTAGACCAGGCAATGTACAAGATATACTCTATATTGGGGTACAAAATTGATAGAAGGCTTATTTTCAATACCATATGGGTATTTTCCAGTTTCACACCACTGATCTCATAATTCAAAAGGTTTGATCTTTTGTTTTCTTTTTGCTATAAAGCTACACTGTGGGCACAATTACAACTCCAATTCCAATGAATTCCATTTGAATGTGTAAAACAAATAAAAACAGAATACGATGATTTGCAAATCCTTTTAAACATCTATTCAATTGAATACACTACAAAGACAAGATATTTAATGTTCAAAAGGATAAACTTTGTTTTTTTGCAAATATTCACTCATTCTGAATTTGATGCCTGCAAGACATTCCAAAGAAGTTGGGACAGGGGCAACAAAAGACTGGGAAAGTTGAGGAATGCTCAAAAAAAACCTGTTTGGAACATTCCACAGGTAAATAGGTTCACTGGAAACAGGTGAGTGTCATGATTGGGTATAAAGGGAGCATCCCTGAAAGGCTCAGTCATTCACAAGCAAGGGGGGGGGGGGGGGGGGGGGCGAGGTTCACCACTTCGTGAATAACTGCGTGAGCAAATAGTCCAACAATTTAAGAACAACTTTTCTCAATGTGCAAATGCAAGGAATTTAGGGATTTCATCATCTACAGTCCATAATATCATCAAAAGATTCAGAGAATCTGGAGAAATCTCTGCAAGTAAGCGGCAAGGTAGAAAACCAGCACTGAATGCCTATGACCTTTGATCCCTCAGGCGGCACTGCATTAAAAACCAACATCATTCTGTATCGGATATTACCACATGGGCTCAGGAACACATCAGAAAACCATTATCAGTGCACAGATAATGAATACAGATACAGAACACAGTTTTAGCTCCATCTACAAGTGCAAGTTAAAACTCTGCCATGTAAAGTGAAAGCCATATATCAACAACACCCAGAAACGCCGCCGGCTTCTCTGGGCCCAAGGTCATCTGAGATGGACTGATGCAAAGTGGAAAAGTGTCCTGTGGTCTGACGAGTCCACATTTCAAATTGTTTTTGGAAATCATGGACATCGTGTTCTCCAGGCCAAAGAGGAACAGGACTGTCCGGATTGTTATCAGCACAAAAAAAAGTTCAAAAGCCAGCATCTTTGATTTTATGGGGGTGTGTTAGTGCCTATGGCATGGGTAACTTGCACATCTGTGAAGGCACCATTAATGCTGAAAGGTACATACAGGTTTTGGAGCAACATACGCTGCCATCCAAGCAACGTCTTTTTCAGGGACGTCCTGCTTATTTCAGCAAGACAATGCCAAGCCACATTCTGCACGTGTTACAACAGCGTGGCTTCATAGTAAAAGAGTGCGGGTACTAGACTTGCCTGCCTGCAATCCAGACCTGTCTACCATTGAAAATGTGTGGCGCATCATGAAGCACAAAATACGACAACAGAGACCCCAGACTGTTGAGCAACTGAAGTTTGTACATCAAGCAAGAATGGGAAAGAATTCCACCTACAAAGCTTCAACAATTAGTGTCCTCAGTTTCCAAACACTTATTGAGTGTTGTTAAAAGTAAAGGTGATGTAACACAGTGGTAAACATGCCCCTGTCCCAACTTATTTGGAACGTGTTGCAGGCATCAAATTCAAAAAGAGTGAATATTTGCAAAAAACAAAGTTTATCTGTTTGAACATTAAATATCTTGTCTTTGTAGTGTATTCAATACAATATAGGTTGACAAGGATTTGCAAATAATTGTATTCTGTTTTTATTTATGTTTTACACATGTCCTTCATTGGAATTGGGGTTGTATTACCCAAATTCCAACCCAAAATGTCTTTCTTAGGAGAATATCTATATGTGCATAATTATTGGGCAACTATTAGTGAGCAGAATTATTATGCAACTAAATGAAAAAATGAAATGAAAGAAAATGAAATAAAATGAAAGAAATTTTTCCCATCTCACTTGCTTATTTTCATCTGTTGAAGTTAGAATAATAAAGAAACAACTCAAAATTTACAAATAAACATTTCTGACATTTAAAAAATCAGTGACCAATACAGCCACCTTTCTTTTCAATAACAGTCATAAGCCTTTCATGGAGTCCGTCAGTTTCTTAATCTGATGACGATCAACTTTTTGTGCAGCAGCAACCACAGCCTCCCAGACACTGTTCAGAGAGGTTTACTGATTTCCTTCAACGTAAATAACCCATTTAAGAAGGGCCCACGATTTCTCAATAGGGTTTAGGTCAGGTGAGGAAGGGGGGCATGTGATTATTCTTTCATCTTTAAGGCCTTTACTGGCTAGACATGCAGTGGAGTACTTCGATGCATGCAATGGAGCATTGTCCTGCATGAAAATCACGTTCTTCTTGAAAGACGTTTTCCTGTACCACTGCTTGAATAAAGTGTTTTCTAAAAATGGGAGTTGATTTAGAGCCCAAAAGGTCCCGAAAAGGTCCAACTAGCTCATCTTTAATAATACCAGCCCATAGCAGTACCCCACCTCCACCTTGCTGGCTGAGTCAAAGTGGAGCTCTGTGCCCGTTACTGCTCCAGCCACGGGTCCATCCATCTGGTCCATCAAGAGTCACTCTCATCTCATCAGTCCATAAAACCTCTGAAAAATCTGTCTTCAGATATTTCTTGGCCCAGTCTTGATGTTTCAACTTACATATCTTGTTTAGTGGTGGTCGGGTTTCAGCCTTCTTTACCTTGGCCATGTTTCTGAGCACTGAACACCTTGTACTTCCGGGCAGTCCAGGTAGTTTGCAGTTTGGAATATGACAGCACTGGAGGATAGTGGGTTCCTGGTCGCTTCACATTTGATTCTTATAATATCTTTGGCAGTAAATTTGGGTTTTTTTTCTCAACATGTTTCTTGTGACCTTGTGGACTATGTGCAGCAAAAACGTTTGACAGTTCTGTGATCACGACCCAATATCTTAGCAATTTCAAGAGTGATGCATCCCTCTGAAAGACTTCTTACAATTTTAGACTTTTCAGAGTCAGTTCAATTGTGTTTTTCGGCCCATTTTGCCTGAGGAAAAGAAGCTGCCTAATAAATATGCACACCTTTATATAGAGTGTTGATGTCCTTAGGCCACACCCTCCCTCATTACACAAATACACATCACCTGATATGCATAAATCCAATAAGCATTGAAGTTTATATAACTTGGAGTTGGAAAATATACATATAAATGATGATATCGTCAAAATACTCACTTGCCTAATAACTGCACACGGTGTATACTCCTAGTTCTGCATTTCTACCTAAAACAAACTATAATAGCAACACATTTAGAAGTCCTGCAGTTTTACTATCACAGTTCACTGTGTAATGCTTGACTATTTTACACATAAAATTTTCAGAGTTATGATTCTCATCACGTCTATCCACAACACCCAAACAGACGTTAAACAGGCTAGCATGTTTTAACCTAGGAAAAGTTATTCTCTGTTTTTTGTTGAGGACAGGAGCCCATTATTAGTATTAGCTGCTGGGTACAAATACCTGTAGACACTGCAATCCTTCTGTGGATCCAGTTGAGTACCTGCGCTCTGCGCAGTACCTGGTAATGACAATAGCGCCTAGCAACCCAGTAAGAGTGGGAGGCTGTGTGTCAGAGCTCCGGGAAGTACAGAGAGAGTGGGCAGCATTGTAATGGCCGCTCTGTCTGCTACCTCACATCAAAAACACCTGCCAGCCAAAACTCTGATGCAAACTCACGCTGAACGAGCCCAAACTCTGACTCAAACTCGCACTGAATGAGTAAATATCGCACGTATAACAGACAGGAGCAAAGTCACCCCACCTGCTGTTTTCCAAAGAATAACTTTCACAACACCTACCCAGAATGCAGCAATGACAAATATTAAAAAGCATGGCTTGAAGACACCGGAATGAGTAAATATAATTGGGGTGTAAGGTTAATTTGCGCTGCTTTTGCTTCATTTTATCTTAGCATCTTCATTAGTATGGTTAAGGGTGGGCGATATGACAGAAATATAACATGAACACTATACAAGACATGTATTATGATATTTGGTTTGTAAACAAGTTGGAAGAAAATACACCAGCAAAATATTAATGTTACATTTAAAAAGGGCTACAAACATGAAACACTTAAGCTGGTAAAAATTAGGAATGCACAATCGGACTTGGCCAAGATCGGAATCTGTAGATTTTTCCTCTGAACTTCAATCGTTCAAGTTATTTGTTTCCCAGCGTCGGGGAAAAAGGCAGAAAATGTACCAACCACTAGTACTTATTACAGTACACATCTTGTATCTGCACTCTTTGTCCATTTTATCAGGTTCATTTACCACATAGGAGCAAAGCACCAACCCTCAAAGCACCAACACAGAGCAGGTATGATTTAGGTGGTGGACCATTCTCAGCACTGCAGTGACACTAGTGTAGTGGTTGTGTGTTAGTGTGTGTTGCGATGTTGTAAGTGTCCAGTGCTGCTGGACTGAGAATAATCTGCCAACCAAAAATATCCAGCCAGCAGCATCCTCTGGGCAGTGTGATGAAGAACTAGAGAACCCCAACACAAACTATGCAGCAACATAATTCCAGCAGCACTGCTGTGTCAGATAGACCATCACAACACACACTAGCACACCACCATCATGACAGTGTCACTGCAGTGGTGAGAATGATCCACCACCTAAATAATACCTGCTCTGTGGTGGTCCTGACCATTGAAGAACAGGCTAAAAGGGGGCTAACCAAGTATGGGAGAAACATTGGGACTAGTCTGTTTTGAATTAATCATTTTTGTGATGCCACAAAAATCAGCTCATTTACATATGTCCACCTAGCCAGCCTAGAGCAGTTTAGTCTGACCCATTCGCACTGAAGTTGTAAGAAGTGTTTCAGCCCAGATACCTTTTTTGAATGAGACACAACACAACAAATTGGACCAGAGGTAATACATCAGTCTAAAAGGCACAACAAACACAGCGATTTCAATTCTTATAGATAAAGAGAGGTTGCAAAATGGTCATGAAAAATACATGGTCATAAAATAAGTTCATTAGTGGACCAGAATAAGAGTGGCCCACAAGAAAAATAAATGATATGGGTCCTTAAAATGCTAGTTTGCCTCATTAAAGATCAAACAATGTTATTTATATAGTTTTGGCTGCTAGAAAATAAAAAAGTCCATGTGATAGTGTGTTTAATGTGTTCATTTAACCAATACAGTGCGAACTTCGAGTTACAAAATAAAAGGCTATCTGCCAATTTGGCTGTAAAGAAGTTGGAAACAGAATCAGCCATAAAAAATTCTTGATCAGCACAGCCCTAGTAAAAATAAATGGATTAAAAAAGATGAATATATAGGGCTGATATTTAATCTATCTATCTATCTGACTGCTTGTTACTTTGTAGTTTATGTGGATACTGTACTTTTTATGACACTTGGAGTTGCACATTGCTGTAGAAGCAGTGACAATACAAATGATATAGACAGAAAAGTGCATTGCGATGTACTTTAACAAGACAATAGTAACATATCATACTGTCCAGGCCAACCATGGCCAATGTACAGTAATCCTTCTAGCTTTCTCTCCCTCTCACTCCTCTCTTTCTATGGGTTTTCCAGTACTCTAATGTTCCCCTCCCAAGTCTCCAAGCGCACTGTGGGGGTTTCCTGAGCTCCGTTACTCACCAAACGATTTGAGAATATGCGAAACACTTACATAACAACTTTAAATTATTAACTTCTTTATGTGGTTTAAACACAGTGTTGGAGATATAAATGTGTTACGTAAGATCTTATATCATTAAACAGGACAAGTTTCATTGGTGAGCACGTATATGTGTGTCACAGTGCGTAGATGTGTCTGAGGGTGTGTGTGTGCGTATGAGTGTATGCACGTGTGTGTTCCAAATAAAGTCTTATAATTGCTTAAAAGAACGGGCCTATTTATAGTCGTGCAGCCCACGATGCTGACATCATTTAAAGGAAAAGATGTAAAGAAAGAACAACACACTCTTTACTGACTCAATCACACACGATTCTGGCAGGAGAAAAAAAGCAGCAGCTCCTTGAAGTTGGAGATAAAGTACGGAATATTAGGTGCTAGTGTTGTCCTTGGAAAGCTATTCTAGAATGATCCAAATGTTCCTAGAATGGTGGGATCTTCTTGTGTGCCATTTCAAAGTACCAGGCAGAAGCAGATGGCAAATCTTTAGGCCTCCGTTCTTCAGATGCAGCAAAACACCAATGACAGTTAAATGCTAAATATTATGTGAAAACTATTTTGATCCACAATACATATCACTACATTTATCACAGTATGACTAAGTGGACTTCAAATAAGGAATATTTCTGGATCTCTTAACAGATATAAAAAGACCATACGTCCATATTTCTGGAAACTCCCTTTTATTTGAAGGAAGCAGGCAGTAAGCATAGTCCATTCTCTGATTTTCTTTGAAGAGTGGACACTGCGTTCCTGAATCATTAAAGGAGTAGTTCTGTGAAAATCAATTATGCAAATATACTAACTCATTTAATGAAAATAAACATCAGCATCAATCACTGTTTTAAAGTGAAAGGAATAATAAGACATTACCGTAGGCAAAAGTTTGAACACCCCTGATCAAATTTCATATTTTGTTGATTTTATAAGTAAAAAGGTAACCTATAATCTACAGGAAACTTATATATGGTATATTGGCTTTCAGCCAATTGCAATGCACGATTCCTATTTACTTCCTACATTTAACACATTGAAAACATGCATTGGACACATTTTATGCTTTATTTTTACCAATGTGTGATCAATGATCAAAACTGTAACTGTGCATTAAAACATGTAGAAGTGTATTCTCTGTAGAGGACATGCTTATTTAACTGAATTTGACTTAGAAAAGGACTTCTGTATACAACTGTAATAAGGAACAATAAATAATATTAATACATAGCCACAAAACTGGTGTTGGCCCACTTAAGAAGCCCATACAGGACAGTTAACAGATAGCATATTATATATATGAACTGAAATTATTGAAAGTCAGCACTTTGGATTGTTTACCCTGCCATAGTACTTCCGATACTTCATACAACACTACTCTGAATCTCTTTCGGAAGAGCAGTACTCAGTCATTGAGAGAGACAGCTGATTTGTAAACCAGTGGTGTGTCACCTGAACCCAACCACAAGATAAGAGCAGCTTAATGTTGTTGATGGGTTTACATAGAAAGAGCAAAAATAGGGCTTTCTCAATGTAAGCTGTTAAGCCGGAAGCATGCTCGAGTGTTCCCTTTAAATAATCGAAAAGCAACAATTTCCTGCCAGCATAATATAACGTGACCCATGACCGCATCAGCAACACCAATCTATAAATGTCCTGAAATTCATTTCTCCTCTCCATCCCAGAGAGCGAGAGAGCGCAGACAGAGGCAGATTAGAGATATTTGCTTATGGAGGATGAAGAGCATATGTTATGTGTAGCGCATGTGTAAGCCTCCGGTCGGATTACTGCTCTTTGTTGTTTTTTTTTTATGCACATTCCACTGAAAGGTAGCTCTGTCCTTAAGAGGTTAGACCCCAAATGTAGTCGATCAGCCAGGAAATGTTTTGGGTCTGAAGTTTGCCCCCACCCCTCCAAAAAAAAAAAAAAAAAGGAAATTAAAACAATATAATGTATGTTTAAGGGTTAAACAGCTGACAATGCAATAGGTGTGCTCTGTACCATCGATCTTGCTATAGCTGCAGCAGTGAGGATTAGACTTGAACTCTGTTGAAAACATTCAACATAATCAGAGAAATTAACAAAAGAGAACTTAAAAAACACCATAAAAATAAATATATGCTGCTTTTTAAAATATATACTGTCATTTTGACTGCAACCGCTCTATAAATGCCTGCTTGGAAGTTTCCTCTTAGCTACCTACCATGGTGAGTTTCTCTCAAGTCTTCAGTTGCAGTTGAGAAGGAAGAGGTGCTGCTGTCTCTCCCTCAGTGACTGTGGAACATTCTGGAACTAACAAAGCGTATTTTACAAGTTAGCTGTGAGCTGAGGCCAACTTCACTGGACTATGATAGCAGAAACACTCTCTGTTACATTAGCTAGCTATTTAAATCAAATTTAATGTGCTTGTTTATAACTTGTGCTTGTTAGAAATGACTGCTAATGAAGCTAATCGCTAACTAGTTAACCTGGCTAGCTAGCTAGCTCACATTGCTACAACATATTTAACTACAGTTTGGCACTTCAGGGACGTCTGTTTTCTGAAAGAAACTGGTCAGAATTTACCTGCCCTCTTTTTTAGCCTTCTCTCTGTCTCTCTCTGCTCCTGTAGCTCATTAACTCCTGATTTTGGTTTCATTCTAGCCAGGTCAGAACTGCTGAGCAGCCACTGCCATCTGCGTTATAGCCAACAACAGGTAGATAAGCAGAACTTCAAAGACTTTTTTTTTTTTTTTAAATCAACACACAATATACCAACAAGTAAGGAGCAGCATTACAAAAATATAACAATAACACTATACCTGGGGCTTTTGGGGAAAAAGAAAAAAAATGATTCTAACTCATTGTGCATATTCAGCAGTTTAAGTTCAACACAAAAGCGACCAAATAACGATGAAATTCTGCACAGAATTAGTCAAATTTCATCACTTCATTTACATTTATGGATTAAAACATTTTGACATTAGAATAACATTGTTAATAAAGATTAATGCTGAGGTCACTAGAACGATAAGCACTTAGTGGCACTATTTTGTCATGTATAGAATGTCTACTGGACCCCAGGAAGAATAACAGCTATCATGCAAGCGGCTAATGGGGATCCTAAAAATAAACAGATGAACAAAATAATGTCTTAGTACTGAAATGCAGGTAGGTATAAACGGTGGAAAGCCATTTTTCAGTTTCAGTCCAAAAAGCTCTCATATATTTACAGGAGAAAATGGATTCTCACTGTGAATGACAAAAACTGCAAAGAGTATTTTCAAAACCAAATCTACCACAAAGAAAACAGGATAAACAGATGACAGAATCTTAAAGTGAGTTTACTTTATTTCGGTAAGGACCAGAAGTTTGAGGTAGTCTGTAGCAGCCTTGACCTACATAATGAATTATTCATAGAACTTGAAAGATGATCATGGAAAATGCAGCCTTGTTTGTTTTGTTTTGTTTTTTTTTTTTAAAAAGAGTATCAAAATTTGAAACCTAAATCAATTTATTTCCAAGGCTTTTGGAGAGCTCCCCATTCAGTGAGGGCTTTGGTTAGTCAGGTCCATCATTACCCGCGGCCTGACACCCTTGGCTACGAGGCTAATAGAAACTTATAGCTGCCAGGCTGGTGTTGTGTAAACTGTATTCTTATGTCATCACACACTCGCCTCAAAATGCTCTGGGTAACTAACTTGTTTCTGACAGTGTATGTATAAAATGGGCATATATAAGAACACTGCATAACTAAAACAGTAGTTGAAGCTGCGCATCTTAAAGCCTGAAATCTGTCTGTACTTTTGTATAGATTACAGTAGTTGTGTGTATTCATCTAAGCGCACAGCAGCTGCTCTGAGGGGGGAAAAAAACAAGAGCTAAATGTTGTTTTTCTTCTGAAATTTTCAAGTCATTTGTCTCATCTGTGTCTCTCTTACACTTGAGCTGTCATCTATGAGCATGATAGGCTGTTGGAGGCTGAAGTTTGCACCAAACTGAAAATAAATGCCCCATTATTATGCTTGTACCACCATTTAGTTTTAACAGGGATGTAAAGTGTGATAGTTTTGCTTATATTTAAGACTTTTAGGATGTTACACTGAAAAACAATTGTCTTAATGTGTACACAAGTGCATGTTGTTCAGGCCATTGACTGAGCGTGCCTGTAACTGGGCTATTATACCACTGTTAGCTAGAACAATGCACAGACATTTAATGTTATCTTGAGAAACCACTATGTTGGAACAAGTTTTTAAAGAAGATGACAAGTCCCCATGTACCGCTGGTTAGAGTGTTTGAGCTCACTAACTCATCTGAAGGGGTGGCCTCCGTTAGTGAATTACACCAAGAAGACTCCAAATTTTGTTAATATCAAGATGTGGCTAAGTTTTTATCCTGACAACACCAATGCATCGTATTTTGACATTGTTATCAGATACAAATCCCATTTTTCCCTTCAATGCAGTTCCCCAGATATCTATTTCAGTCTTATACTTATTTGGACAACAAGTACAAAGTTAAAATGCACAGCACCATAACATTCATTAGCCTTATAGATCCAGCGTAAAACAAGGGGGAACTTCAGACAGCACATGTCTTGGCTGATGGACTACATTCAGGGAAAGGTGAAAATTGTACTGTATTGCAAATTTAATTATTTGCTAAATTATTCCTATAACACAATTATGCTGAATCGCACTGATCAGTCTTGTCTGTCACTCTGTGTGATAATGTGCAGTGCGTTTGAGAACTGTGACATGCCGTTCTCTAACAAATCGAGCCTGAAATGTTCTTGTGCTGCCCCACTCAGCCCCAGCTCCGACGTCACTGCAGCCTGAGACAAGATGCTGATCGACTGCTTTCAGCAGGGGAGCGTGGATGAAAATATCTGTGGAACAAGTCCACAAGCCCAGGCATGGACACACACACATGCTTGTTTTTATACACTGTCAGGACATGAAGTCATACATGTGCATCATATATTTACGCACCTAAACATATTTTTTAGACCATTTATCTGAGCAATAAGTGCTGCTCAAACAATATACACTGCTCAAAAAAATAAAGGGAACACTTAAACAACACAATATAACTCCAAGTAAATCAAACTTCTGTGAAATCAAACTGTCCACTTAGGAAGCAACACTGATTGACAATCAATTTCACATGCTGTTGTGCAAATGGAATAGACAACAGGTGGAAATCATTGGCGATTAGCAAGACACACTCAATAAAGGAGTGGTTCTGCAGGTGGGGACCACAGACCACTTCTCAGTACCGATGCTTTCTGGCTGATGTTTTGGTCACTTTTGAATGTTGGTGGTGCTGTCACACTCGTGGTAGCATGAGACGGACTCAACAACCCACACAAGTGGCTCAGGTAGTGCAGCTCATCCAGGATGGCACATCAATGCGAGCTGTGGCAAGAAGGTTTGCTGTGTCTGTCAGCATAGTGTCCAGAGGCTGGAGGCACTACCAGGAGACAGGCCAGTACACCAGGAGACGTGGAGGAGGCCGAAGGAGGGCAACAACCCTGCAGCAGGACCGCTACCTCTGCCTTTGTGCAAGGAGGAACAGGAGGAGCACTGCCAGAGCCCTGCAAAATGACCTCCAGCAGGCCACAAATGTGCATGTGTCTGCAGAAACGGTTAGAAACCGACTCCATGAGGATGGTATGAGGGCCCGACGTCCACAGATGGGGGTTGTGCTGACAGCCCAACACCGTGCAGGACGCTTGGCATTTGCCAGAGAACACCAGGATTGGCAAATTCACCACTGGCACCCTGTGCTCTTCACAGATGAAAGTAGGTTCACACTGAGCACATGTGACAGACATGACAGAGGCTGGAGACGCCGTGGAGAGCGATCTACTGCCTGCAACATACTTCAGCATGACCGGTTTGGCAGTGGGTCAGTAATGGTGTGGGGTGACATTTCTTTGGAGGGCCGCACAGCCCTCCATGTGCTCGCCAGAGGTAGCCTGACTGCCATTATGTACCAAGATGAGATCCTCAGACCCCTTGTGAGACCATATGCTGGTGCGGATGGCCCTGGGTTCCTCCTAATGTAGGACAATGCTAGACCTCATGTGGCTGGAGTGTGTCAGCAGCTCCTGCAAGATGAAGGCATTGAAGCTATGGACCGACCCGCTCGTTCCCCAGACCTGAATCCGATTGAGCACATCTGGGACATCATGTCTTGCTCCATCCATCAACGCCACATTGCACCACAGACTGTCCAGGAGTTGGCGGATGCTTTAGTACAGGTCTGGGAGGAGATCCCTCAGGAGACCATCCGCCACCACATAAGGAGCATGCCCAGGCGTTGTAGGGAGGTCATACAGGCACGTGGAGGCCACACACAATACTGAGCCTCATTTTGACTTGTTTTAAGGACATCACATCAAACTTGGATCAGCCTGTAGTGTGTTTTTCCACTTTAATTTTGTGTGTGACTCCAAATCCAGGCCTCCATTGGTTAATACATTTGATTTCCATTGATGATTTTTGTGTGATTTTGTTGTCAGCACACAAACTTTGTACAGAACAAAATATTCAATGAGAATATTTCATTGATTCAGATCTAGAATGTGTTATTTCAGTGTTCCCTTTATTTTTTGAGCAGTGTATATCATACAAATACATGCAAATAAGCATAAATACAGTAAAAATAATTTCATTTTTCAAGGTTTTCAAGGTTGCTAGGTACAGCAAAAATCTCCAGTTCAAAGCCTGCTTAAAACCCACCCAACAGTAGCTGACACTTATAATTTTCTCTTATAACTGCACTTTCAAACTAGCCCTGACACTGGGTGGGCAGTGTACCAATCACTTCACTGTATAACCAATGAAAAGTGAAGGGCCATGGTTCTACATAACCACCTCATTTGTAGGTGCACATGCTCTGTCCTATCTAGAACTTAATTGTGTATATAGAACTTAAAAGTGTAGTTTGTAAATCTAGGGGATGGAATATATAAAGATTGTAGGAGATACAGGCCTTACATTAAGCCTCAGGAGACATATGGTTCCACCTCAAATCAAGCCCTGCCTATAAGTAACAAGAACTCTTGATATAACCTCAAACTCAGTAATCAAAAAGAAATAGTTTTATCTTTTCTCTTTTGAAAAAATGGCTTTTGTAGAAAGTAGTTAAAAGTCAGGAACATTTTGCTGGTTTTGAGATTGAAGACTGGATTTGGTTTTCCTGCAAAGTCAGGCCATTTTTCTCACAACCACACTCAAAAACATAGACATAGTGCACAAAGAAGCAAGTTGTGAACCCTTTAAAGAATGTTTTAGGCTTGGAATACTGAACTTGGACAACTTGGACTGGGCCTCAGAGGATGAAGCTGCTGGAAAAGATGGCCATTTGATGAGACAGCCACTCGCAGATGAAAGAGAGAGGCCCTGATGCTGAAGTCGGAAATGGCCGCTTTGCTGGTGAGCTACTCACAGGGTGACTTCTTCTGCAAACTTGGCAGGCATGATTAATCAAAATGCTTGTTTAAGCGCTAAATGCTCACTGCAAATCGATGACAGACACCGCTCTCACCACTTTTCTTTTGAATCGTGAGCCTTATTCATACGTAGTTATGTTTGTTTCAGCACTATGGGAGATGTGTTGAGCCTGCGTCATGTGCGATGGACCGTTTGGCGATTATGAAAGCAGGTGCACATGGCCTGACAACAGGGAAATATATTTATATGTATATATCCTGTGTTTTTTTGCCTTAGTAATTGCTGAAGTGACACACGACAGAAGGTACTGCTGTCATCTCTGACGTGGTTTACTTGATGCATGCCTCTGTGTGTGTGATGCTTTTGAGTCAGATTAAGATTGAAGAAAATATGAAGGGGAAAAAGTGTGAAAATGTGTTGAGTTGTTCTGAGCCTGGATCTTCGGTGCACAGCAAATTTAAAGAAATGAAGAGAGAAGAAGAGAGTGTGTAGGATAAAAAACATGAAATTAAAGCAGCAGAAAAGAAGAGAAGAGAAGAGAAATGAGCAAAAAAGCAGAGATATGAAAAGAGCATGAAATAAGAGAAAAGAAGAGAAGAAAAGAACAGCATGAAAAAGAAAAGAATGAAAGAAGAGAAACGACAACAAACGAACATTTAAAGAGAAAAGAAAAAAAGGAAAGGAAAAAAATAAGCATAAAAAGAGAAAAGGAGGGCAGAACAAAAAATAAGAATAAAAGGAGAGTACAAGAGAAGAGAAGAGAAGAGAAGAGAAGAGAAGAGAAGAGAAGAGAAGAGAAGAGGAGCTTGCTTGGTGCAGGGGGTGCGTGGGTTGCCTGGCCCTGTTACGCAGGCCTGCAATAAGACTGGCTAATTGCTAGATTTCTTCAGCTCCTCTCACCCCTCGCATGAGTGGGAGTGGAAGGCCTCATTGCTGGAGTATATATCGCTGCTGACAGAATGGCTTGTCCTAATATTCTCTCACTTTCTCTCGGCCTCTCTCGCCCTCTCCTACTCTCTCTCTCGCACGCGTTTCTGTAGCTGCAGCAGTTCCCCTGAGACAGGTTTCCCCAGAATCGACGTAAAGAAGGATCTCTACCCACACTGCAGAATCAGGAACATCTCATTTCCATCCGCCCTCACGTACTCCCTCGCTCAGGTCCATGTGCACACACACACACACACACACAAGGCCACACGCCTTCTCTTTCTTGTCTCCTCTTTATTAAACACTATTTCTCTCTCTCAGGCTCTCTTCCCATTTTCTCTCTCTCTCTTTCTCTCATCATCCTCTCCCCTGAGCAGAAAGCAGGGAGAACCTGCGTGGGTGGCAGCGTCTCTCCCTGTCACTGAAGCCTTGGGCCCCCGCTGACAAATGAGATGTTGGGGCTTCTCTGTTGAGCGTGGGTGAGAGTGGGGTTTCTGAATCTCTGCAAACGGAGCAGCCCTGGCTGCTAGTTAAGTAATACAGATTGAGAAGCAGGCCAGGGATGGGCGTTAAGACAGGAGGAAAAGACTTATGGTCCTTTCACAGCTTCACTATCGAAGATGAATGCAGTGTCAATGTAGAATGCACAACCAGCAGCTCTATTCTTAGTCTGAAACTTTTAATTAAGTACTCAGCAGCCCCAAACTAGCTGGCAGTACTTCTGATCGTTTCAGGACAGTTTATTGTTTTCAAAGTTTCCAGGAGCAAACAGTGCTGTAATAAAGCAACAAAAGGATTTGAACAGGTTTGTGAATGTTAAATATTAGAATCAGTCCAATGAGTAAGCACAAGAGAGCCATTGTAATTATCCATAATCAACTAATCTGTTTTCCAAATGAAATCAGTGAAGTCCTTAGCAGCCTTAAACTAGCAGCACTACTTAAAGCTCCCAGTGATACTGCTTGTGAAGCATATCGAATATTCTCAAAGTTTCTATGAGACAACAGAGCAACAAAGCACCAAAAGAACATGTGGATTTGAAAAGTAAAGTGTTAGTAAGTAGAGGTGGCACATCATTTTTTCTTTTCAAAGGTGATGTTAAAACCTTGTGTATTGGCCGATATGATACCAATCCAATATTTCTTCTTTAAAAATTACTGTACTAAAAATGAGCTTTTTTAATTGAAGCACTTCACCTAAGATAACTCTTGAGTCTCTGTGGTGTGAGTTCAAATTTGAGTGTCAGGCTTGAGTCTCATGTCTTTGGGATACAAGTCCGAATTGAGTCTCAAGTTTCTTGGGAGTGAATCTGAGTTCAGTCTCGAGTCTCTGAGTTGAGTCTTGGGTCTGTGGGATGTGAGTGTAGAGTCTTTCGAGTGTTGAGTTTGTGTGGTGTGAGTCTGAGTTGAGTCTCGGGTTTCTAGGGTGTGAGTCAATTTTGAGTCTTGAGTCTTTGGGGTGCAAGTCCAAGTTAAGTCTTGATATTATGGGGTGCGAGTCTGAATCAAGTCTTGAATTTGTGCGAGTCCAATTTGATTCTCAAGTCTTTGTGCTGCAAGTCCAACTTAAGTCTAGAGTCTCTGTGGAGTCCAAGTCCCATCTTGAGGCTGTGGGGTGCGAGTCCAAGTCAAATCCAGAGTCCAAGTTGAGTCTCTAGTTTCTAGGGTGCGACTGACTTGAGTCTTGATTTTCTACTGTGCAATTCTGAGTTGAATCTTGATTTTCTAGATTGAGTCTCAATTTTCATTAAACCTGTCAGGTACAACACAGATTCAAACATTGAGCCCTTCAATACAGAAAAATCTTCAGTCTGGAGGACAGAACTGAAGTGCTACACTCAGTGCAGTATTTAAAGGAAAGAGGGAGAACAGCATAGCGGTAATGTCTGAGGCAAAACTGAAAATCAAAATTGCACACATAGTTATGTAAAGTTTTGTAGTTACATATCTGTAGTTACAGTTCAATACATGTACCACATTTATTTTGCCTGTCCAAATTGAATTAGTTTGATTTTTTTTTCTTAAACACATCAGTCTTAAGTCAGAGTTGAGCTTTGAGTCAGTTAAGTGCGAATGCAAATGAAGTCACAATTCAGTTAACATTCGACTTGAGTGGAACTCATGTCCGAGTTGCTGACTACAGGCCCCATTTAACTGTGATCATTCATTTAACTCTATTGGTAACAATCAAACTATATAGGAAGCCTTAATAAACTCACGGATGTTCTTCTGCTAGCTGCTGGGCCAAGCGGAACGCCTCAGGGTCACGGTCCGCCGCAACCAAGGTTACACCTGGGACCAATCTCAAGATGGCCTTACTGTGACCTCCACCTCCAAAGGTCAAATCTAGGATGACCTGTTTTCAAAAAGAGATGGAGGATGTTAATGAAATGTAATATGTGACAAGTAGACTGCAAGAAGCCTCTAAATGTACAATCTATAAACTACATCCTTAATAAACTACAGCCTTAATAATAACAAATAAAGGCAATTTCATAACTGCAACCGAATAAGAGCAGTTTGTGAAGCATGATATTTGGCCATGTTCTAAAATTAGTGAATTAGTGACACTGGGCAAGAGTAGCTCATCCCTCTGCATCAGTTGTATTCAAACTCACTGGTGGGATGGAGTGTGAGGACAATTGGATTTGTTTTTCCATGAAAGTGGAGCAAAACGAAGGACTGTCTGGATCAGAAAAAAGGGGTAATGACACTATGCCTACGCTAACAAAGTGCTCCTGTGTTAGTAATGTGGCAGGCAAAAATATAGGTTTATTATTTTAAATGTCGAAGTATTAAAGAAATATCCAGTATGCCATTTAAGCATCACATGCCTATGGCAGTGTTAAGGCACCCAAACAAAGACCGCAGTACTGAAAACATGCTACTGCAACAGCCCTAGGTGGCACGATTTGTACATCCATCAGTTCCCGGTGAAGCACCAGTTATTGTTATGCCAAAAGTAATGGTGATCAGAGCACAGAGCTGGGTGTCCCACTAAACTAGCTGGTAACATGGATGTAGGGCTTAATGACATATATAAATATCTAATAGCAATTTTTCTGATCAATATTGTGACTATGGATTAAACTGCAATCTCACGGCCGGTTTCTTTGCACAGGAAGACCGGCATATCCAATTTGTCTGGCTTCAAGTACAGCAGATGAGCACTTAGTTAAGTTGTTGTCCATTTTAACATACTATCATGGCATTTATCTGTACAATAGTTGCCCTTCTGCATCTTTAAATGTGACATCCAGGCTCGCCTTTGATATATATATATATATATATATATATATATATATATATATATATACACACACACACACACACACACACGTATGTATGTATGTATAAGGCTATTGGCCGATTATGATCAAAGGCAACTGGGAAATGGTATCGGTCCCTGATCAGTCCATCTCTACTCAAAACATTTGGTGAGTCTCAGGACAAACATCATGTGTTAACCATCAATGTGGTAATACAGGCCCACCAATGGATAAATGGCCCATCTCATATCCCCAACAAAGGAATGTCATTAGTGAGGAGGCCGAATGTGTTTAGAGTCTTTAACTGACACTGGCTTCTATTGATCTTTATGTCGATCTTTGCATTTGATTTAGTCAAACATCATTCAATTCAATTCTAAATTACCCAGGGTACGCCTGGCTGAGTGGTCCTTCTCAAGCACCAATTTGTAAATTTTTCCAATCAAATTCAAAGAGTCACTTTAAAATGCTTGCCTACAATAATAAGTTACACTGGTGCACAAATGCTTTCAAAGCATTTTTGATTACAAAAATAATAAGTAATTTCTACCATATTGCTTCACATTTGCATGCTGCTCATTAGGACCGATCCACAGTGTGAGAAACACTGGCTCCATGTTGAAGATAGCGTGAAAAGCTCACTCTAAGAGGTTACAAAACGCATTTGTGCATTCACCCACTTTCTCACTCTCTCCCTCACACACATGCACACACATACACTCACACACCAGAGACACTGTCCTCTGTTCTCATCCAAAAGTCGATGTATGAGTCATGGTCTCTCCTGCTGAAAAAGCCTCAGTGGGTTTAGAGAGCTACACCTCAACATGTTCCCAAGGCCCATGCCCCCCACGCCTCGAACAGAGCTGGCGTCCCTCAAGATATCAGGCTGCCTAACAGTAAAATTAATCCTCAATCTTGCAGGCGAACAAATACTTACAATTAACCTGCTCGCTCTCCAGCCTTCACTGGGGCCCGACCGATATATTGGTTGGGCGATATTATCGGTCAATTTTGGCAATCCATGGAATTATCAGCGCAAACCGATAATGTTCTGATAATTAATCCCTTTTTTTTATTGATTGCAACACTGCTCACATTCATCTCCCAATGATAGTTGTGACAGCAATACCGGTTGAACAGGCTGGTAAATCTGAACACAAAAACACAGAGCATTACAAAAACGTATAAAGTGCACCCAGGCCTAACCGGTCACAACACACAAACAAAAACTTTTTACATGTAGTGGAAAAATGAAAAATAAGAAAAATATAAGTTGTTAAACTGAAATCAGAGAGATACAATGATTATATCAGTATAATTATATCAGTATTGAGAGATTTTCGCCTTAAAAAATCTGACAGCTGTTTAGATTTCACGGATATTACAAAATAACTGATGGTATATTTATTTTATTCTGGAAGAGCAGAATGTTGATGTGACGTTGGGCTACTGTTCATTTTGTTCATTTTACTGCATTTGGAGTCCTCTACAAATAAAAGTTATTTTGTAATATTAATCCAAGTGGATCTAATTCCATTTTCTACATTTTATAAAATTTTATGTATCTATATCAGTATCAACATCAGCAGGTGTGTAACAAAAATATAATCGACATAGAATTCTTGTATCGGTGCATTCTTAATAGAAACAAAAAATGCTAAGTACTCTAAGTGTTTCTATTAAACGTATTTAAAAGGTGTGATAATTGTGGACTGACAATCATAACAGTTATTTGGGCACTGTTTGAAAGTAGGAATATAAAAATCAAATATAAAATTACACTGGCTGATTTGATGGATTATCTAAATTGTAATCTTCCTAAAATCAGTATTGGCAACGATATTTTCATACGGGTTGAGCCCTACTCAGACTAACATGCACTATGTATTACTTGTTGATATACAACCTTATTATATTTGTGTTTAAAGCCACAGTGTGATTTGTGTGTACAACAACTGTACGTTCCACTGTCTGGTGGAAAAGGGTTCTCAGCCCTCACATTTCACCCTTCATTGCTCACTAGCAGCTCAATACGGAGTTATAACATTTCACACAAACAGAGCCAACAGTGTTTTAGTTAATAATTATTACAAATATCCAAGTCGATTTACATTCCACAGAATGTCCACTACTGAGAAACATGCAAAGTCCATCCAGGTATCCAGAGCAGACCACTAAACTAGCCTCACCTCGGGGCACGGCCACACAAAAGTGTAATTAGCAGCTTCTAATGGATATGTGTTTTTCCACAGCCTGGCGCAAACTGCAGGGAGAGTGGGAGGGGTAGGATGTCATGAGGCGTGATTTTTAATTTATTCTCAGCTGAAGAGCGTCAGATTTTTATTTCTGTGCTTGTGTCTTCCCCTCACGGGAGAACATCTCCAAGTGAGAGTGCCTACTTGTGTACAAGTTTGTCTGTGCATCTGTGTGAGTCAGTCCCTTTTTGATTTGCAGCTGTGGAACAAACGTTCGAGGGCCTCGAGTTTCTTCTTACACACGCCTGGCAAGGGTGGAGAACCTGGCTCACAGAAGCTTCTGACAGGTGTTCCTGTTGTTGCGTTCCATTCCGTGTGTTTTTTTTTTCTCTCTCTCTCCATTTCTCTAACAAAATAGCTTCTGGGCTGACTGATGCAGCGAATGTGTGTGTTGTTCATTACGTTTCCCTACGTGAGGTCAGACTTGTAATCATGACGCGCCAACCTGCCCTTACTGCGCTGTGTCCATAGCAACCATGAAATTGTCACGTCCCTTTGCTTCTTTTCATCATGAAGGCGCCTCTACTTTCAGCTGAACAAATTTACAAGTTAACTTAGCTTGGAGAGAAATATGTTTCAACTACTTGAGAGAGAAGCAGAATGTTACGTAAATATATAAGAGCCAAACACTTGATTAAATACTTCTTATTTCTAATGTGAAAATCCACCACAAGTACTTCTACCCGCTTTGCCACATCTGCGCTATTCTGCCTATTATAATATCTCACCTGGAATAATGCATACATGGATAACATTTTCTTGCCTGTTTTTAACAACTAACAAATGACCACGGTCCTATGTAAATAATCAGCTGCATTCAAGTACACCCTAGCAAGTGCACAGGAGCATTGTCCTATAGATAACAGATTTATAAAGTTAGTTACTACAGTAACCATGATTATATGTTTCTACCTATCTATTGCTCTATCTATCTGTATGTGTGGAATCCCATGCCAAGTTCGCATGTGGCTCCCATTTAACATCCTCCTCTTTTCAACATCAGCCCTTTGTTTGGTTCAATGTGCATTTTTCTAGGATGGAGCTTTGATAATGACATCTTGTGCAAAGAAAACTAAAACAAAGTGCGCAAAATGTGTAAAAATCTAAATGAAATGTGATGAAAGCTTCTATGGAGCCCAGCCTTGGGTTTTGAAAATGATTTCCTGGCACTCTTGCTTCACCTGCTTCTCTCTAATGCAGTTTCTTCCTGGGCCGTCGGAATCTGAACGCCAGAATATTATTCTCCAAGTGATGACTCACTTAAGGGCTACCAATTCAAGTGTCATTACACATGGAAACTGATATGAAAACAAACGCAAACCATGTAAGGCAGAAGAGGTGACGCACATCTAGTTTTACAGATTTGCAATTAGTGGCTTACAAATTAATAAGACACGATCTCTTATTCACTCCTTTTGTCTACACAAAAAGCCAATGGTTTGTATAGTTTGACGTCTTTCCTGGAACACACTGATATTTTTTTTGAGGGGGATTGGGGGTCCTGGGAGAGACAACAACAGGAGAATGTTGGGCAGCGAAATGTTAAGCATGGGGATCGATAGTGACGCCGGTGGAGGGGTGCATGCATGTGCGTGTGTGTGAGTGGTTGAGGAGGTGATCGATGGCGGAGAGGCTGAGTCTCCCTCTCGTGTCTGAGACTCAGGCAGCAGATGGGGAGGGACAGTGGGCCAGTGCGATGACTCACAATCAGTACCATCAGCACGCCCGGTGCTCCATTCAATACTGTGCGAGAGAGAGAAGGAGAGAAAATATGAAAATAAGAGAAAGTGGAGATAAATAAGACACAAACAAAATACTGCTTGTATTGGAAAGGAGCAAGACGCAGGTCAGACTGGTTTGCTGGACGAGAGAAGGGAAAGAGAGGCTATGAACATAAAGATCTACAGGGTTAAGTACAAATGAGGCCAAAAGAAGTTACTTAAACAAGACATGCAAGTTGTGTAAACTTGCGTTCATTACCGGAACACTGGGGCTCTACATTTTACAAAATCAAGGTCGGCCATCTGCCATACAGCACAGAGTACCTAACTACATAATCTGTAAACGACTTAATGGGCAGGTGTGCCCTCCATCTCCAGTTTGTCCCTTTTGACTGTGTTCTGTAATTGTCCACTTGATAAGACACACCAATGTATCCAACTACAGAATCTGCTTTGATGACCCATCACACTTGTTGTGATTTGACAAAGGGACAATATCACCTGCCAGCATTCCAGGACGGTCTACAGTAAAAATCTAAATGTCTTCCAGGGAAGTGAAACAGGCTAACGGATGTCTACTTTCAACCCCAAGTAAGCTGGTCAGGGATGGCTAGAAGCCTTGGGGAGAGCTTGGTGAGTGTCACGCTGTGGAGTTCAGGTCTCACAGTGGGTGGAAACTACAAACTACAAGTGGAAGTCTTAAATATTCCTCTAGTGAATCGGGCACTTCTTAAGGTGCATGAATTACTCTTTCATGTGTGGTAGATACAAGTAGCCTTAATTCTATCAGATTTGGAAATCTTTGTAGACATCTTACAACTGGACTTGTCAAGGTATGGCTTAGACACTTAGGATGTGCACTGGTACTCAAGTACTCAGTTAGCTGCTTGAGGTGATAGTCAGAATATTGAAATCACTATTGAGTGATTTTCCATTATGAGAAGTAAACATCACCTCTGTCCAAAGAAAAACAAGCATCTCTATGTTTTTACTCCATCAATTTCTACATCATTTGAACACAGCTGCCTTTATTAAAATTTCACAATGTGTGAATTTTTCTTGATGAACAAATCAACAGAAGTGCTCCAAAATCAGCTGAAATATATTTAAAATATCTTTACATGAACTTATTTTAAAAGTTAAGAAGGTTTTTGTCTTTTTCTGTGAAGTTACTACTTATGAGATACAAAGACATACTGATTATGACATGACATCTACTCTTCTAGCTCATGTAAGCTGGGTCCAAAACCAGTGAAAATATATCTATCTGACGACCTAATGTTGGGACATTTTCAAATGCATCCTCCTGCATGCTGCTACATTATTGTACTTGGCTTATTAACCTTCTAACACCAGTTCTACAACCTAAAAAAGTTAGTTTGTTACTTGATTTTGCTGATTCCTTGCCTGTGGTCAACTGAATTATTGTTTACTTACTATAACAGACACTTGAATATCAAGATGCACATCATTATTAGACACATATATCTGAGTTACACACCCCAAGCATCAAGGAAGTTTTAGAAGAAAGAAATCTTGTGCTAGATTTCATCCATCTCCTAAACCTTTTTTCCTATCAGCGCTACCCTGGGCTTTGGGTATTCTATAATAGCCTGTGAGCTTTCTGACTCAGCGGGCTCCTGCAGGCTCAGCTGACATTAAACGGTGTAGGTCAAAGGGTAGGTAGGCCTTGGAGACCGGTGATAGTTTTTTTTCCATAGTGGCTCTGTGCTTGCTTAATTACCCACTAGCGTCACCTCATCATCTCACCTATGGATGAGTGTGAAGCATCACTCGAGCGAGCCATACCTCAGCTACTCAGCATGACTAGGCACTCTTCCATTCACCACTGTTCCACTGGAGTACTCCATGGGCTAACGGCAAATCCTTTTTCCCTTGTGGGTACATTATACGCAGCAAATCAAATGCCTACTGTTCACTTTTCTTAAGTTTGTGAAAATGCATGTTTGAAATCAACCCTTTAAACACTGCACATGCTAGCATTTGTTACTGGAAACCACCAAAAAAGACTTTGCATGTTCCCCTAAAGATGACTAAAAGAATAACGTTTTTGTTCACACAGCTCCACCAATGCAAAAGAAAAAAAGTAGGAATTCTAAGAATGGCACAGCCTCTTTGCATCAAACCAGCGAGTCTACACATCAGCACAGAAAGACTTTGGATGAGAATCTGCAGCGCTACAGTCAATCAAAAACACCCTCCAACATAACCTTGAGAGGTTTGAAACAGTTCTTTCTTCTTTTAAAACCACGTTGACGCAAGAAACAACATCACAGCATCAAACGCAACAACCTGTGCCTACCTCTACAATGACGAAAGTATCGAACAGACCCAAAATAGCAACCCGGTCTCGTGGGAGTGCCACTGGATGCGAGGTTAGGATCATCTTTCTTTTATAAACCCAGCTCTCCCTAAAGAGTAATATTCTCCTGGTTATCAGTTTTGTTTACATGCTGTGTCTGTTTTTAGACAGACAAAATAAAACACACTAAAAAATTAATGCCTCCTGCAGCATCCTAAGGCAGCATGCTTTTTTTATGGCGTGCTGCCCCTTTAAGAGACCTGCCTTCTCTACCGGTAGAGATGGACGTAACAACTCCCTGAAGGATTTGGCTATAATGGGCTTGGCATTTGCAATGGTGATTTACACTGAAGTCGAAGTGAGTCATCTGCATTGATATTTCATACAGAGCAGTGTCGGGAGCTGCGCTCCCATGGTCCTCCAGGACCGATGCAGCTAGGGGAAGGGAGGGAAAAGGTGAGCAAAGGCAGGGGGAAGAGAAATTCCACCAAGCTGTGCTGTTCTATCTCAGGAAACAGAAAGCCATATCATGTCATTGTTCTGAGGTAGAGATAAGCCTCGTTTGATGAAGTTGTTGCATAAGATATGGGGAAGTTTGGGATGACAGAAGAATAGGCCAGAATGATAAGCTTCTGGGTGCGATATAAGCACTTCGTATGGCCTTGCTCTTCAGACTGTGTGTGTCTGGTACAGCTGTTAGGATTTTCAGGCTGCAGTTACTGCCTTTACCAGCAGAGGGAACAGGAGAGTCAGCAGTAGCTCTGGATCACCAGGCACCATGAATACTTGAGACACTCAAACCTACAAGGAAAAACAAAACACAACAATCTGACCACCCTGCACCAGCTTGATGTCTTGGTTGAACTACAGTCTGTGATAAAAGACAAAAAATAAACACCCTAAAGAAAAAGAAAGCCTTTCCACAAGCTCCACAAAATGAGGTTAGGAACCCTAGTGCTTCAGGCCATGGCCAAATGGTCTGGTAACAGAGAGAAAGAAAGAGAGATGCCTCAATGTTCCCGTCTCTCATTTGCCCACTGTGATAAGCAAAGGAGGCCAGGAACCTGAGAGACAGTACAAATTCTACCTGTGGCTCTCCTGCCCAGTTCAGTTACAGCAGGGGGTCTAAAATGTCACCGGGGGACTTTTGGAAATATCTCCTTACACTAACAGAGGCACCATTAAGGAAAGAGATTGCCTGGAACAGGATCGCTTTTACTCGTCGCTCTGTTGCCATGGCACAAAGTGGATGGGGGTGGAAAGGGTGACTTGTTTTCCATGCTCATTTGTAGTTAAGCATAATATTCGGCTTACGTGTAATTGTGCAGCCATGCTAATAGTGAACACCATTTGTCAGGTTCCTTGTTTTGCAAGAGCTTCCATTTCACCTTGGTGGGATTGCTCGAAAGAGCTATGTGATCATCAGCCATCGCTGGCCATGACGTGGCGTCCTGACTTGCATGCTTTCATCAACCCAATCTCAGAGCTGACCCGCAGCTTAGTGCATCGATTGACCTGAGCTTGGGGTTCGCCAGCATCAAACTGAAACAGATAGCAGAGCCAGTTATTTCTAGACAGGCTGCCAAGATTATTAGAAAAAGGGAGTTTCCTCACACATAATAACCCCCCTCAAAGCAATCTGCATAACAGGTTGACTGATGACTGGTGTTGATGGAACACTGTATCCTTGCAGCTGTACACCAAGCGTCTTTGAGTTCTTGAAAAGCGCCAAGTATAATGTATTATTATTATTATTATGGTCTGCTCCTGTTAATCTGTCAATGATCTCGTTGACTGGGCTTTTAGAATGCAAATGAACCCTTTTTGCCTTTTGCCTATGTGATCATGTTCTGATACGGAAAAACTATTATTTATCAAGGCTGCTTTGACTGCAGAAGTTGACAGCTTTGTTGCCACCAGCTGTCTGTAATCATATGTAATTAAATTAACCATCAATCACGTCAGCAAATTAGACATCACTAAACAGACCACACATGAAAAAAATATATATATAAAAATATCTTCACTGCTCTGGAGTGTAGTGAATGATTCTCTCCCACACATTTAATAATTCAATCATTTCCTTTCACATTTGATTGAGAGTCAAATTTGTGAATCACATATCCAAAAATACTCCCACTTCACAGCTAGTAGCGCTGTGCAAGTCACAGCAGAATCCAAGATGGCCTCCACAAGCTCTTGGCAGATGAAGAGGAATTTGATGGATGGACGTGGACCAGGTGAATGCATACACATCTCCATGTCATTTGACAAAACAAAAGACGGACCCAGAAACCCTTAATGCTGGCAACTGAGTTGTTGCCAGATTTCACACCCAGTAAACATGGAGCCAAGAAGAGAAGAAATGAGGAGGGGGTGGTGCTAGACAGGCAACAAGGTGTTTTGCCTGCCAGAAGACAGGAAAAGCTTCTGGCAATTACTCTGTCAAGTGATCATTTTGTTGTAGATTGTAAGCATTGATGTAGGCCGCCAAAACGCATGTGGTCTCTTGTCCTTGACCGCTTCTTTGGATGGGATCTGAGGGGACCTACCTGATATGCTTACACGAGTTAGTCGAAGATGTGTAACAGCAGCAAAAATGCCTGAAAGACAGAATGCTGGCAGCATTACAGCACGATGTGTAACGGATTAGTTAAAACTCTCCCAAAATAAAGAAGGAGAGTCTCGCTCAAGGCTGTTTTTCACCGTGAGGCTTATTTGTCAAGCAGATCAGCCTTTTGTCTGATAAGGAGTGACAAAACACCACATTCCTTGTCTATTCACGTGTGCAAGTTCCTGCGCAAAAAGGCTAAAGCCCTTGCAGAGAGCTCTAAGCCTGGGAAGAGCAGGACTCGACTCCTTAAGTCAAAACAGCACTTTCATGTGCTGACAACCAGCAGCGGCAAGACCGGTGTTTGGAGAGTGTCTCGCTGTCAGCGTGAATGATGGATGAGAAGCTGCTTGTGCGTGTGCTGGCTGCCATGTCTGTGTGAGAGGGAAAGTGTCTGAATATGTGTACAAACACATGTGTCCACTTCAGGTTAGGACAAGAGAGAGAAGGCCTGGGGCTAGTCTGGACAGCCAAGCTAAGTGGTGCAGTAAAAAGTCTTCAGTCTCACCTGTCCCTGAGACTACCTCCAGGTGTGCTACCTACCTTCCTCCAGTGCTAACATGTGCTGACTGTACTGTGTGCTGTGCCTCGCACTCGTCTCCATCCAAGCTGAATGTCAATATCACCCCACACCCAGCCTGTCAGCCTCCCCCACCTCCATAGCACCAAGTACGCTGCCCTGGCCATGCACTTTTCATGAGGCTGTTGGTGGAAGTCCTGACTGATATGGTTATGGGTACACTGTGTTCTAATCTCAAACTGCCATCAGAAAGTTCTGGAACCAGATTCATGTTTTGTTTTTTTTTTTCTTTCAGGATGTTCAGGAAGGAGGTTTGCTATGAAGGCTGCAGGTTTGGCAGAAGGATGCAAATTATAAAAAGATTTTAGAATTATTCATCCAGGAAATTATTTAAAGATTAATTTTACAGACATGTAATGATTCATCTTACAAATCTATTTTTTTGCACATTAATGGACAAGCATTAAAAAATATCCCAACCTGAGCTTTCATTACCTTTTGGCAAGTAGCCAAATTGAGTCCCTGCATAGTTTTTCCTCTGCTTGCCTACCTTAGAGTTAATTCATCTTACTCTGGCAACTTAAGACCTTTAAATGAATGATGTGGCGTACAGAAGTTGGTCTATTTCCACTCAGAACAGCCCAAGTGATCAGCGGTGATGAAAAATGAATAAAGGCGAAAACAAACTGCAGCATTCTCCCTCCTCTGGGGAAGTGTTTAACACCGTACCCTCGGCTTCAGTGGCCATGTCTTATTCAGAGGCTCTGCCCATGTACACAGGGGTGGGAATATGCTCGCACCTCTCGGGCCAAAAGAGCAAGAAAAGAAGTAGAAAACAAAGCTTGGATTTCTCGTCAGTAATCACAACATGAATGGAACCTGGATGTGACCTGGAAAGTTTCTTCTTGTTAACGAGACTCGTCAGACAGGCAAAGTGCATTTCAGATAAAGAGACTGATTTACTAACGTTTTGCACCACAGCTAACTCCATTTTGGCGTGTCTGTCTTAATTTAGTAAATGGGAACAACAACCCTTTAGCATCCATCTTTTTCTTCCTTGTTCTTTTATCTTATTCACTATTAATTCACTAAGGCTGAGAGTAAATACTCACTGAGCAGTATTTAACGCCTGTGAAAAGCTTGGCTTATTTTTGGCACTAACATGGCTGCACTTGTCCCCAGAGAGTTTTAAAACACTTTTACTTTCAGTGTATAAGAAACACTTGTAAATGCATGTCAAGCATGTCACATCAATCTTAATATAATGAAGTAAAAAAAAACCTGAAACTGCTTTTATTTCCTGATATTGATATATCCTAACACTTTGGGCATGTTTTACAACACTAGCAAATAGCAGGTTTTGCCTAAATGATGGTTTGACAGCTTACTTCTCCAAATGACTGATAAAAG
The DNA here is from genome assembly GCF_015220715.1 of Pygocentrus nattereri. NCBI lineage: Eukaryota > Metazoa > Chordata > Actinopteri > Characiformes > Serrasalmidae > Pygocentrus > Pygocentrus nattereri. Next base: position 19,303,657 of record NC_051235.1, on the reverse strand, counting down.
CACATGCTTTATGACATGCTTAATGAACTACCTCTTAGTTCATTAGTCCTGTGTGTTGGGGCTTCTATACACACTGTATAGTGAATGTAAGTAAGAAAAAATTCCTGAATAACCCGACAGGCCTGAGTGAAAAGAAACAAGGTTTTTATGGTATCACACAGCTTCCAAATGCACTCAGCACAGACGTTTAGCTCAACCAACAAGCCGAAAATGAACATTTCAAAACAGAAATTTAAAAACTTATTTTATCAAATTTCTGATGTATTATGTTGGAAAACTTTTCTTGTTTTTAGGGATCATGAATTTTTGTGGCCAGTTCTAATTCAGATTTCTTTCTAGCTGATGGCTGATTTTCTGGATGATTTTTATTAGCTTACACTCTATGGGGTAAATGAACACAAAAAACACACTAGCACATCTGCAGGCCTATTTATTAGTCAAACCTGCAATAAAAAACATTATTATGTACTCTTTAAAGGTCCAAAATTTTGACATTTTTCTATTTAAATAACATGAATTAACAGTGCCACATTGAATGTAAGAGGTAACTGCCTCTTTAGCACTACAAGTAATGTATATTTATGCTATGACATTTTGGTATAGGTATAGCAGCATCAGTCAAATACTGCACACAATCTGGTTCATGTTATTTACGTCAAACTGCAGAATACACACACATTGTCTAAGCCTCTTCTCCCTCTGGGTAACTGCAGAATAGATAGGCTAAAATAATTTTTTAAAAAATGGCCGATTCCTGATATAATGTTTTGTGCAAAGATCAGCTAAGTAGTTTGGCAGAGAGTTTGTAATAATGTTGACTTGCTAAGGCAAAATCTTGAGAAAACAAGTCATTCATTTGATCTCATTTGTCTCAGATTGTATCTGAAGCAGAAGTGAAACATATGGTTATATTTAATTAATATTAATGAAATGACATCTGCATAAATTTACATTTAAGTCCTCAGTATATAAGCTGTTAAACTGGCCATCTAAACTGATAAAGTGTCGATCTGTAGATATGTAGATCTGCAATAAGTGCCTTGTTTAGTAAATCTGCCACAAAGTGCTAAAACTTTCTAGTAGAAGGTTGGGTGGTCTATGCAAGTCTAAAACTGGTTTAGCTGGGCAAACAGCATGGTCATGCTGATTGGCCAGTATACCAGTATTCAAAACATAACATTTGCTGGTTTTGGTAGTGATTAGCATAACAGCTTCTATTGCTACTCACCAGCATTACAGCATCCAAAACACAACATATGCTGGTTTTGCTGGTGACCAGCTATCCTGGTCTTTGCTGTATTTTTCCAGCATTTACAGGTGGTAGAGAAAACTTTAAAAACAGCAGGGCAGAGGAGGGGTACTATAGGACCAGGATAGGAAACCCTTGTGATAAAAGTGTCTATTATTTGCTTCTGTTCCTTGTTGTATGTCACTCGTAAGTTTCTGACAGAGACTAAGAGATCTTCTATAAAACCTGTTAGCCTTGTCCCATATGGTAACAACCAGGAAATGAAGAGATCAGCTTAAAAAATAAATAAATAAATGAATTGGCCCTATTGATTCCTGTTGCGCTTTCACGGGTGGTTAACTACCTCGTCGGGGCTATAAAGTCTTTAATGGGTCCATGATTGCTCATGTGCTGACAGACAGAGGGCTGTAGGGGCACGGCGATCTGCAGCAGGACATCCCTCCATCCTTAGGGAGAGGATGGAGATGGAAGAGCAGAGCAGGAGGATAGAAGCAACTGAGGAAGGGATTTATGTCCGAATGTTCTGAATGGCAGCTACAGCGCACATCCACCTCCGCCCTGAGACAAAGCCTGTCAAATAACGCCATCTCAGCCTCTTCACCTACACACATGGTCTACAGAAAACAGAGTGGAGTCAGGATTGAGTGTGTGCGTGTGATTGTTTATGAGCGTGCCTATGAGCAAAGGAGAGAGAACTCATTTGTAACTCAAGTACGAGTGCATGGTTGAGAAAGAGAGGCCTCATTTGTAAGAGAGTGTGTACGTGTGTGAGAGAGACCTCGAGCTTGTCTGAGCATGTGTGTGACGGGGTCTACATTAATTAACATAACGCACTCTAGTAACTTTTTTTCTTCTTCCTTTTAATAAGCAGGCTGTGACATGTGCACTTGCAAGATACTGACTTCCATCATGACAAAGACAAGCAAACAGTACCAGTCTGTTGACAAAACCACTGCTGTTATAAATTACAGGGACTCTTGAGTGGTACAACTGTCTAAGCACTATCCTCTCTCATCTGGTGATTGCGAGTTCAACCCTGGTGAGGCCATGAAAACAGAATCCACTCTTTCTGGGTAGGCAGGATGGCACTCCTTCACCCCCATCACATGAGTGACGCTATCTAATACAGGGCATCTATTAGCTGGAGCAACAAAATTGGTAGTTAGCATTCTCCTCCAAGCTTGTTGAGCTGTCAAATGATGTTTGTGTGACCTGATGAACAAAATGCTAGAATTCATCTTTCCAGCTTGGTGGCACTACGTGATTGAGAGAGAACTACTGAACAGATGGAATTGGAAAATGGGGAGAAAACTGTGTAAATAAACAAAAAATAATAAAGAAAGAAAATTATGGATAAGGAAAATTAGAACTTAGCATTATTATATTTTTATTGTAGGCCATGCAAAAACAGGGCCACAGGCAGCATATTGGTGCGTACTTCAAGCAGCCAGGGTCTAAACAACAGCTCTGTTTCAGTGCATGACAGCTGTGTTCAAGGTAAAGAAAGTGACATTATAGCACTTCCAGTTTGTCAACAGCTACTTGACCCAGCATTCAAACCAGAGCTCATTCAGGGTCTGCTGGGAAGACCTTGCACAGCATGATAAATTCTGTGCAATGAGAACCTCAACATCTAAATCCACAAAGTGTTTCATAATAATCAGTGCTGTAGCAAAATAATCTCAGCTGACACCAATATAAGACCAAGACAAGACTGTGTGTCAAATTCTCTACTTCTATAGTGTACTAGCCAACTTTAATGCAAGTAGTCAGTTCAGTAACCTCGACCCTATCTGGATTAAGTGGTTAACGACGATGATGATAGTCAGTTCACGCTGGACAATGAACTGGAATGTTAATGACTTGATGAACAGCTGCAGCAGAAAGGGAGGAGCCAGAAGAGTCTGCTGCAGTTTCAATTTTTCAATGCGAGTTAAAAGTCTTTGATTTTCAATGACTGTTTTCTCATGCAACAATAGTGTCGGTAGTTTTTTTTATGCAGCTCATGTCATAAAGGTAACTCTGCATGTTATAGACATATGCAAGTTTGGGTGCCTGGGGTCGCAATAATTTAATGCACAATTACTGTTTACTTGCTAGAATTGATGGTTGGGCTGGGGTGCAAAAACATTAAAGTTTGTTTTGTGATGACACTAACCTACAAAAATCTCTGCAGAGAGCAAAGTACTTGGTGCATAGTGTTAAAATGTACTACATAATGCCTGTATGGTACATAAATCTACTGTACACTGTTGACATCTGTTTTACCATGTTAAAATGTTTAAATGTAGTATTTTTGATTAAACACATGAATTAACGGTTTCTGTACAGCTAACACACGGTTACATTCTTAAAGAATTACATTCTTAAAAAGGTGCATTTGAAGGCCTGTTGAAGACAAAATGTTTTATAAAGCATTAACCACTGCAGTTGAGCAGAGATGGCACCAGCCTAATTAAAAAAATGTAAATATTGAGCAAGAAAATGAGATCAATATCTGGCTGCAGAAGGTACTTTTGTAAAGGGTAACACATTCAGATCACAGAGGTGGAATGCGTCTTATTCATGTTTCAGTGTGTGTTTTCTAACCATCGCAAAATCTGGAAAGTCCAAAATTAATGAATGATGATGCTGAAGCTGTTAATCAGACCATCTACACACCATCAATTCAGTAAGCAAAAACTGAACAAAGTGCTAAATAATACATTGAGCTTTCTTGTATTCATTTTTGTAATGTTATCTGCTTTAATATCTCCATTTTTGACATATGACATCAGGAATCAGCAACATGCAGCTCTTTTACGGCCCTGTTGCGGCTCAACAGCAGAATTAGATTTTTAGGTAAAAGTAAAATAATCCTCCCTTGCAGTAAAATAAAGCTCTGTTGATCTTTCTAACAACGTTTTTATAATAAATTGTCTCAAACACTGGAGTTAATGTAGCTTATAACTGCTAATTCACAAAGACTGCTGGTCACCATAACAACGCAGGCAACATCATCTCCCAGCAAATACGTATTAAAACGGCAAAGAGAAAGATTTACAATTACCTTGATAATTTGCAGACTTATTTGCATTTATAAGCACTCAGCTGCTTTTGTGATACATTTAATCTGTAAGCAGAAACTGTCAAAAACTAAAAAGTCATGAAACTGAAGTCAGCTTCCCACTCGCCAGCCCCATGTTCGAATTTTCCATTCCACCTTAAATAGTGCAGCAGTTACATTCTGGTACTCCAGGTGACATTTAAGGTGTAGTGTAAAAATTAGAACAAAAAGCTGAAGAATGAGAAGCTGACTTCAGCATCGTAAAAAAACATTTTTACAAGAAACTCTTCTACTTTTGCAGAAAAGTTTCCTGTCTGAGATGTGAGAAAAGCAGCTATAGCTGAGCTAAAGCTTAAAGCAGAGCAAAGTAAGTCTGCATTTTCATTATATTATTAGTCTACACTAGGACATTAGCACATACCTAGACATATTTACAGCCACAATGGTAAAATGTCACTTCAATAAATTGGACACAAAATATTCTGGTTCTCAAGACGGTTTGATTTTTGTTGAAAGGACAAAATGGCAGTTCTTTAATATTAGGGTTACCAACCCCTGCTCTAGGTTATGCTGCTTTTTCAGTCGTTTTTAAATCCTTTACAGCTCCAATCATCACCTGAGACACTTCTAAAATTTCTTCATTTTAATTTACACTGTTCTAGTGTCCTACCAATTATTTGAAAGCTGTAACATTGCACAGGACTAGCATAGTAGCACAATTTTATAGACTCGTCTGTTTTTTATTGTTAGAAACATTATTAAGAAATAATGAAATTAAGAAATGAAATTAATTATTTCAAGGCCAAGAACAGCCTGAGATCAGAGTGAACTGATCAAGAACAAAAGCCCTGAAAATCATTACAACTAGACACACCCCCAGATGCATAAACATACACACTCACACTCCCAAATTACTGCGAGACACAGACAGTGATATGGGTAATACTGAATTGTTTTAGGGCAGCTGTGCAGCCGTGGTCCTGTCTGCCAGTGGTGAATGACGGCTGATAATGAGATGTTTTGTTATTGAAGGTGAAGGGAAGAGAGAGCGCCTGTATGACTCATATCTCCATCCCATGAATTATAACTCTGCTGCTCTCTCACTCTGTTGCTCTTTCTCTCTCCCTCGCTCTCTTTCCAGAGTGGAAACTAGCGAATAACTTCCTATAACCACACATAATGAGCATGGCATGCCAGCACGATTCTTTGTCATCACCTTCATCAAAAATGGGGAAAGAACAAGGAGCCTGAATGGATAACACCCCGCATTAAACGTACTGTTATTCCCTGCAGCGACGAATGCTTCTCGCCATAGTTTTGCAAGGGATGTGTATTTGTTCCTTGTAAATTGTTAAAGAAAGAGCAGATTGATAGATGGAATGTAACCTGGGTCAACACTGTATTTAAACTAAAAAAAAACAAAAAAACAAACAATGTCAAAGTCATTGTCAACATCTGGACATCGGCTTGCAATTGTACAACACCAATTCCAATGAAGTTGCGACGTTGTGTAAAACATAAATAAAAACAGAATATGATGATTTGCAAATGCTTTTCAACCTATATTCAATTGAATACACTACAAAGACAAGATATTTAATGTTCAAACGGATAAACTTTATTGTTTTTTGCAAATATTCACTCTTTTTGAATTTGATGCCTGTAACACGTTCCAAAGAAGTTGGGACAGGGGCGTGTTTAGCACTGTGTTACATCACCTTCCCTTTTAACAACACTCAATAATCATTTGGGAACTGAGGACACTAATTGTTGAAGCTTTGTAGGTGGAATTGATGTACAAGATCAGTTGCTCAACAGTCCGGGGTCTCCGTTGTCGTATTTTGCGCTTCATAATGTGCCACACATTTTCCATGAGAGACAGGTCTGGACTGCAGGCACTCTTTCACTATGAAGCCACGCTGTTGTAACACATGCAGAATGTGGCTTGGCATTGTCTTACTGAAATAAGCAGGACGTCCCTGAAAAAGACGTTCCTTGGATGGCAGCTTATGTTGCTCCAAAACCTGTATGTATCTTTCAGCATTAATGGTGCCTTCACAGATGTGCAAGTTACCCATGCCATGGGCACTAACACACCCCCACACCATCAGAGATGCTGGCTTTTGAACTTTGCGCTGATAACAATCCGGACAGTCCTTTTCCTCTTTGGCCCGGAGGACACAACGTCCATGATATCCAAAAACATTTTGAAATGTGGACTCGTCAGACCACAGGACACTTTTCCACTTTGCATCAGTCCATCTCAGATGAGCTCGGGCCCAGAGAAGCCGGCGGTGTTTCTGGGTGTTGTTGATATATGACTTTCGCTTTGCATGGCAGAGTTTTAACTTGCACTTGTAGATGGAGCGACGAATTGTGTTCACTGACAGTGGTTTTCTGAAGTGCTCCTGAGCCCATGTGGTAATATCCGTTACAGAATGATGTCGGTATTTAATGCAGTGCTGCCTGAGGGATCGAAGGTCACGGGCATTCTATGTTGGTTTTCTGCCTTGCCGCTTACTTGCAGAGATTTCTCCAGATCTCTGAATCTTTTGATGATATTATGGACTGTAGATGATGAAATCCCTAAATTCCTTGCAATTGCACGTTGAGAAACGTTGTTCTTAAACTGTTGGACTATTTGCTCACGCAGTTGTTCACAAAGTGGTGAACCTCACCCCATCTTTGTTTGTGAACGACTGAGCCTTTCAGGGATGCTCCCTTTATACCCAATCATGACACTCACCTGTTTCCAATTAACCTGTTCACCTGTGGAATATTCCAAACAGGTGTTTTTTGAGCATTCCTCAACTTTCCCAGTCTTTTGTTGCCCCATCCCAACTTCTTTGGAATGTGTTGCAGGCATCAAATTCAAAATGAGTGAATATTTGCAAAAAACAATAAAGTTTATCCGTTTGAACATTAAATATCTTGTCTTTGTAGTGTATTCAATTGAATATAGGTTGAAAAGGATTTGCAAATCATCGTATTCTGTTTTTATTTGTTTTACACATACTAGCTTTTAAGGGCATTAAACGTTTCAGATGTCTGATTCCACTGTTCTGAACAATTCTGACTTAGTAAGTTTCTCTACATCTCAAACCAAAATGTCAAACCACTCTAAATGATTTTACCTAAAATTTTACCTTTATAAAATTCAGTGAGCATTCCCTTTAATATGCAGGAAACATCACAGTCACAAACATAACAATGAAATCTAATGATGTTTATGTCACATGGCCCTGAAAGAGCACTAAAATAAAATAAAAAATAAATGCATTTCCAAATAAATCCTGATCTTCTGTATTGGTTAAAACAATGATCTGAGTACTAATTGATTACTATAGGGGAACTGGGAAATTTGTCCCCTCAGACCGTTACAATACACACACACACACGCACGCACACACACACACACACACACACACACACACACACACACACACACACACACGCATACACAAACTAAAAAAAAATCATCATAGCAGATAATCAGACAGGCATGGTTGAAAAACATCATACTGATAAAAATTCTAATCACAGTAAAACAGAAGTACTTAAAAAATGATCCTCAGTACATCACTCACCACCTCTCAGTACATCACTGAAGAAATAATAGTCTGGTATGTAGAGAAAGGACTTCACATTTTGCACAATCCGAGTAATCCTATTCACACACGTACACTCCTCAGACTATGAAACTTCACTGCACATCCCACATGTCCAGTTTTGCTGTTCTGGTACAGACGTTCCTTTTATCAGTAACAGCTTCTTGACAGCTGGACTTCCTTTCAGACTCATAGTGTTGAGTTGTCTTCTCACAGTGGAAGGTTGGACAGAAACACCTGTGGATTTTTCAGATGTGAAGCAAGAGTGGAGCTTGATTTTCTCCTCTCTCTGAAACATGAAAGCTCTAAGTGCTGTTTATTTAACGGAGATAGTTCTGGTGCTGTACCAGGTCTCACATGGTTGTTATGAGTCCCATTTTCTCTGTACCTTTAAATCATTTTTTTAGCTACAGTTTTGGAAACTCCTGTTTTATTTTTAACTTTACCATAACTTATGCAAGTTGATTATCTTATATCCAAACGTCTCCATTAGCAAATTTGAGATCTAAAAGACTGGAAGGATGGAACAGTGAAAGTGGCAGTAGGCTATTTTTAAATACTGTAAGGGAAAACAGTCCACAAAGAAAACTTTTTTTTGTCCAAATCGTCCACGACTTTCCAATCCTCAACACTGCAATATGAAAACCAAGAAAATGTGTAAATTCACTGGTGGTTTTGTAGAGTAAATAAAATGCTTATATGTGTGCTGTAGATCTCAGGATCCCGGATTCCCATCACCACCATTGTAAATAAATCATGTCAGCAAGTTTCTCCACAGTGAACCGCTTCATCTCAAACCACTCTGAATGACCATTTTAACAAATTAAATTTTGAAAGAGCAGCAGAAATGCCCTTTACGACACGCTGCCAAATTCTCACAAGCTTCCTCTGGTCACACTTGCACTGTAGTCTTATTGAGAGGCTTCTGAAGCTCTTCATAGCTGGAGCTGTGATCCTAACATTAATTATCTGAAAGCTTATCCATGGTTTCCCTGGTATGCGTTTCATTCATGTGTATAAACTCTTATCAGATGTACGTATTATTTCATTCTATAAAAGGACTCTGATATTGCCTTTAACAGCTCAAACTATACATAAACTGTAAATTCATTGCTTGTAGTCTTTGAATCTTTATGGGGCAACTGATGTGCAAAAGTGGGCTAAGATTCAAAAGAGCTGCCGCCGCCAAAGAGCCTACTTTAATATGCCTAAATGCAAACAAAACAAAAGAAACAGGGTCAAATCTGATCTAGCATGATCTATTCAGTGGCAGGCCACGGTCGACTGCTGCTCGCCTTTGAAGGACTTCATGGCTCAAATGAATCAAGGAGTGCCACACTATCGCCAGCATCCTGTAGCGAGGAAACAATGCAACCTATATTTAAACTCCACTGAAATCAAAGTCATGAGTGCGGGGTTATGATGGGAGAGAGGCCGATTTAAAGCTTTGGACTACATACGCAAAATGTAGAAGACAGTAGTGAGGACTGGATTCTGGAGAGAGAGAGGGAGAAATGGACTCTCATCCTGAAGGTGAATTTCATGGCAGTAGATGTGGATAAAGGAGGCGCTGATCCGTGGCCATTAGGACGTGATAAAGAGCCTGGCTAAATGAAGACATGCCTATCTCAGAGTGATGATGGACAGAGAGCGAGAGAGGGAGGGGGAGAAGAGAGAGAGAGAGAGAGAGAGAGAGAGAGAGAACCAACTTGAGGTCACAATGAGAAGTTGCTTCCGGTCGTTTAATAATAGTGCATGAAAGAAAGAGACATAGATGAAAAGACGCAGAGGGAGGGAGGGAGGAATAGAAAGCATGTGTGGAGGTTGTGGAGGAGAAGGACTCTGACAGTAGGAGCCCTGGGGCGCAGTGTTTTAAGACTGTGGAATTAGCAGTTCATGGAGGACTTCATACAGCAAAAGCCGCACGACGAGGGAAGAGCACAGGAAGAGTGCAGCAAGGCAACCTACTTACAGAGAGCTGGCCAGAGGCACACATACACACACACACATACACACACACACATACACACACACACACACACACACGTGTACACACACACACACACCCGCTTCCTCAAATCTTGAGAAACTGTGCAAGTCAAAGCAAAGTCCTCCGGCTGCCACAGAGCTGCTTATACAGTTGGAAAGGCCATTCTTTAATAAATTCCCTAAACATTCCTCAAACATCTACACATTACACTCAAACAAATAAGCAGAGTCATAATTCTTACTCTTTCTGCTCTCCTAATAGTGTATTTTATATGTGAAGGGTAATATTTATATGTTAGCTTTAATCTGGCCTAATATTGTGGCCCAAAGCTGAATAGAAGCTTGAGAATTCTTCTTTTGGCCAACCACAACCTGGACCACATCATCATGTTTTGAGTCTGAAAACTGGGCTGATTACAAAAAGATTTTGTTCAAATCTTTATGAGATCATAATGCTTTCAGTCCAAAACTGACTCAAGTACAAAAGAATTCTGTCCAAATCCAACCCAAGCAATATAAATGTTTTGAACCCGAAACTGACAAGAGGACAAAATTCTGTCTGAAACTGACCTGAACTGGCTCACTATCACCCAAAGTGTCAAAGAAAACCTGACAGGATAGCGCTAGTTACTGTGTACTGACAATAACAGCCACGATTAGATCACAGATCAATAAAATAAAACCCAAAAACAGCCTGAGATTATTCTGGCCGACCGCTACCCAGACCATATCATCAAGTATTTAATCTGAAACTGACCAAAGTAAATGAAAAGTTATGCGCTACACCCAAACTGACCCACCATCATACGAAGCTTCAAATAAACATTTACATTTTACATTTATGGCATTTGGCAGATGCTCTTATCCAGAGCGACTTACAGTTTGATCAATTTACACAGGTAGGCGAAGGAGGTGTTAGGAGTCTTGCCCAAGGACTCTTATTGGTGTAGTGTAGGGTGCTAAACCTGACAGACTAGTCATGGCTATCATATAGAGACAATAGCCACCATTAGATCACGGAACAATGAAATAAAATACACCTTGAATAATATGATGTAATAGCATAATCATTTGATGTTTATGGGCAGCACCTTCTGTGACCTGCATAAACCTTCCAGACTAAAACATTTTTGTGATGTGAGGCACCGATATGCCAAAATATATATAAATAAATTAACAGTCCCTCTTGCGGTAACAAATTGTACTTTTCTCTTTTTTATTATTATTATTATTACTTTCCTATACTGATTCACTGTAAAAGTCCCATTTTCCCATGAGGGACCTTGAGGACCTCGGTGCTAAGTGGGACTCCACTTGCGAAGAACAAAGTGAAGAGAAAAACTAAAGCAGAGGGAGGTAAAATCTGTTAAAAGAGAGACTAGAGAGGTTACAAGAACCTGAATGTGAAATCTGAACCCTACCAAACGTGACACATAAACATGACTGAATCCTACATGAGCAGTTGGGTCCCCAACAGGTTCAGATAAACATCTTAAGTGGTAGAACTGGTATTATAGTATATTTACTTTCATGCCATTGGCAGACACTCTTATCCAAACCGACTAACAGTTTAATCATGTCACAGAGGCCAATGAATTAAGTGTTAGCAATCTTGCCCAAGGACTCTTCCTGGTGTGGTGTGGTGTGGTGCACTTGCCCAAGCAGAGAATCAAATTCCAATCTTTTGGACAGAGGGCAGCAATAATGATACAGGAACTCTCACTGTCCACTTCAAAACAAAAGAAGGTCTGGTGAATTTAGGAAATGGCTATGAGCAGGTAAAATATACGTGAGTGGCCAAACATTAATGATAAATACCAAAATCAAATGTTTTTCCATATTGTGAATACACATTTGGAGTACTTTCAATAAAATGATTATGTCGTTTGGTCCTTCAATTCAGTATCAGCAGCTATGGCTTGAACGCTCAACAACTGCTAGGTGGCGATGTGTGCTTTGTATTTCCCAAATAAAGACGGAGAGGAAGTCTAGCTGTTCTCTTGTAACATCACAAACCAGAATGACAGATGAGTTAGTTAGCTAGCTATATTTTCAGCACTGAATTAACAAAGAGTAAAAAAAAAAATATCAACTATAATAATTACATATAAATATCAACATATTAACATGGTTAAAGACGTGCTAATAATCGAATTAACACAAGACATTAACATCATACATTTTTGAACAGTGGTCAAGCAATTGGCTTGTACAGTGCTCCCCGGAAACTGGTGGATAAATCAAAGAGTAACAAACTAACAAAAGCTACAGTCCCCCTAAAGAGCCTTGACTGTACCAGGAATCTACAGTCTGTATAAACAGGACTGGGAGCGACAGAGTTACAATCCCGGATATGATCTATATGCATCATTGTTTAGAACATTCAGGCACTGTTGTTTTTTCTCGATGCTGGTGATGACAATTAGACACTGACTTCATTCTATAAAAATCACAGGATTTTCATGTTTGGGTTCATTTGAATGTTACTGAACTACCAGTATAAGTAATAAATACATTATGATGAAGCTTATTTTGTGCATCCATACGCCTCTAACCAAATGTACACAGCTTTTTACATATAACAAAACTTTCTTTAGGGTAGAATTTAAGCAAATTAGTCAAAGTACTTAAGGAAATAAAGCAATAAGAGCCACAAGAGGCTGACTGTATCACAGACAAGGGTGTTATTAGGCACAACACAAAGCTGAGTAAACCCCTTTATCTGTCATAAATTGGTCTCAAGTAGCGTAGTTTTTATGAAAGTAAAATATACTAAACACAGATTTTTTTCAATAACTACAATATATATATGTATAATTTAAAGTCATCAAGATAAGCAATTACATCAATAAGAAATTGATGTAATAAATAACTGAATAACTGAAAGCATCTTATTATTGCCAAGCAACCATGGACAGCTGAAAGACGACAGGAACGTTTAGTCGCTGATCACTGTATACTGCATAAATACTGGCTCCTGCACCCAGACAGTGTATAACATATCTAAAAAATAGTAAGGCTCATGTGTACAATTTCATACCAGACCAATTGTGCACTATTTGGGAGAAGAAGCAAGAATTTAATTTTATAACTCATATAATGCACAAAATTCAGTCTGGGTTTGATGCTACTTAAAGGATAACTAGCTAAAACACAGACATTAGAAGTATATAACATTGAAGTGGCGGATTTTTATAGAGCAGTTTTGTAGTGAATATAGTAAGAACTTTAATTCAACACCCGGGGTATTAATAGAGGAGTTCTTTTGCCTGTTACCTATCTTTTACCTTTTTAGCTACCTCACCAGTCTAGTCTAATTCTACTTAGGAAAATAAGTTGTCAGCTCTTCAGTTTAAACAACATTGAGTTCTTACGTGATCAGTACACTTAGTGACCCATGCGAGTAGCATTAAAGTCAAAGTTCACTCCATTAACTGTACCAGAATTTTTCACAATTTGGCGCAATAATCCACAATTTAGCTGTTGTGAGGCGGGAGCCATCCGTTTATCAACTATTGTAACTATACAACCTCGATGGTGGCTTGGCCAATCAGATTGCAGGACCGGAACCATCCTAATGAAACTACTCATAATTAATTATTTGAACATAATCATTATAAATAATGATAACATAAACTGTGATAACACATTTGGTCATAGCACTCAGTCCTGACTTTGACGATGACGGGGGCAATTCTCCAGCAACATGAAGAACAGTAAAGAGCAGTGCAACGGCTCATGTTTGGTTAGCGACAGGCCTGCTGTGGATAAAGGATGGGCAGCTGAGCCAGACAGTTTTCGACAGAGCTCTTTGTCTGTGGGGTAAGCAGTATCCCCCAGTATCACCTTACTGGGCCGTACAACACCCAGATAGCTCAGCCCAGCCTGCCCTACTGAAGGAGGAGACTGGAGATACACAACTCTGGCTGTCACATTATGTCAACCTGTCATCCCCACCTTGAACCAAGTCACCTACTGGAAACCACACATGCACACACAGCTTGGAAGAACAAAAGTTAACTTGCTGGTGACACCCAAATCAATTAGGCACCAAACTAATTTCAGATCGCTATAGCATATAATGGCAATACAGACACATGTGCTGGTCTTTAAACGACCGACAAGCTTTATGTTTATTTCATTAATGTCATGTCAGCCCACATAAATAAATTACAGGCAGTACCTCTACCATGACATGTTGGCATCCTTTAAAGACAGTGGCAAACTGTGTAAAACAAGCGTTAGACTGTTTCTTTACCCAATACACAAGGGTGCACTCTCTGTAATGACAGTAAACAAAACAGGAACCACATGTACAGTGCAGGCAGGAAAGCATTAGAATGATCTAGCTTCTGTATTCATTCTCAATAGGACATATTACTTACTTACTCCTTGGTGATGAATCAATGCTCCAGGCAGGAATTGCTGCAAATGGATGGTCATTTTTTGGTTTAACAATGGCTCTCAAGCAGGACTGCACAGTCCAGTCTTTCATTGCATATAAAACATCTGATTCAACTCAAGAAGGGCTTCATAATTAGCTGAAAGAATGAGTCAGGCACACAAGAACAGGAGAAAGGCCACGCTGTCCTGTACTGTGGTCACTGAGGAGCTACGCACCCCTGCACACAGTTACAATACTTTATATAAAGACTGGCAAAATCATGATATTTGACCTGATGATTAATTGCCATACAAATAACTGTGATTAACAACTTAATTCATTTTTGTTCTTCATTGTAAGCAACTGTTATAGTGCAAACCTAAAGAAATCAGATTGGCTGATTAACTACAATATCTTTTCTAGCTTTCCATACATAGTATCTCCAAACTGATGAGAGATAAATAAACAAACATCACTCCCGTTGCCCCTAAATGGAGAAGTTAGAACTTCTGTCGTTTTGGTAAGACCCCTAATGTTATTCAATTTTGCATTTGCTGCTTTTTTTATTTACAGTCATATGTAAAAAATTTAACAACCTCTGGTCAAACACATGAAAACACATTCAACGAAGGAATCCTGTACAGGGAAATTTTAGTGCATAATTTCAGTTACTTTGTTAAGATTAACATACTGGAAAAATAAAACCTACAATATTAAATGTGCCATAGCACTTTGTACAGCTTTGCACAGAGTTTGCAGGTAAGAAACAACAATCACATTTGTGTTTAATGTGCATGCAAGGGAGGAAGTACAAGGGGGCTTATGTGAAAACTCACCTCTCTACAAAGAAGCTATCAAATATAAAAATTAAGATTGTGCATCGGAATGCACTGCCTTCAGTAATTTAACATGAACCTGAAGATATTCACACAAAGTGAACACGAAAAGAAAGTACATTGCAGTTTTCATCACCATCGTCCAGTGAGAACAAAAGTGGCTGCAAGCACCAACGCCTTCATAATTCTCTTTCATACCATTGCCTTATAAATATATATAACTTTAATCAATGGAAGCAGGAGTTCTCCAAAAACTATTGCTTTTGTTAATTTGCAAACAATGGAAATGAACGAGAGGCTACAATTGAGGAGCAGCAACAACAGCGCGCAAACATCTGGGTTTCAGGGTGGTCCTGTGGAGGCTTAGGAGGGTCAAATTAAGAAAATAAATTAAAGTGTAAAGATACACTTAGCCAACAACTTAATTCACAATACTGGGTGCAAATGTTTGGGTGTTCCTGGCCAAATGACATTTTGTTGATTGTCTACAAGTGAACATAAGTTAACATACCCTCTCCAGAGAACACCCCTCTTCACATTTGAATGCATATTCTGTTGTTGCTTGGCTAAGTTTGACATAGTTGAGGGAAAATGTGCCTGTGTAAATGTTATAACACATTTTATATTGTGTTTTATTTTTTTCCTATGTAAACTCATAAAAAAACTCAAAGTTTGTTTCCAGTTTGTTGAATGTCTTTTCAGCAGGGGGTGTTCAAACTTTTGCATATGACTGTATTCATGTTATGTAACCTACTAATGAGGTTAGACCTAAGAGGTGGGAGGAGTTGATTGGTGCAGGTTGTTTGCAGCTTTGGTGTACAAACAATGCAGTTACACTGGATGGAGTAATAAATAAAACAGCAATTTTCCACAATGTACTGTCTCAGCTTTGCATCACAATGCCACAATGTCTTGTCACACCACTAGTTTACTGCATTTAAACAATTGCCCTGTTAAGAATTTATAACAAAGATTCCAAAATGAAGAGAACCTTAAACAATTTTAGAACCGAAAGCAGACTATCCTGAAGTGAGTAGCCTAAAAAGCAATGGTCACATCTGGTGGGGCAGCAAAGATTTTTCCTTTGTTAGATTGTAATCATAAGCAACAATGGACGCATTTCGAGATGATGTGGTTAGGGCTAGTGTCACGTGTCCATACTTTATATGAACATGAAGAACCTTTTTATTAACAGCTCAGAGCACACAAGGTACTATTGTGGTGCTAGTGTGTGTGTGTGGGTATAAGCCATCACACCTGTATATCGCCCATGTTCACCCATTCAGAGTACAATAACACAGTGTGTTAACCTGCGGATGACAGAAGAAAGTCTGCTGCCTGCAACCACAGGCAAATAGCTGCCATTCACCTGGGAGTGTTTGCGCTGGAATCACTGGAGTTCAAGCGTTCATGTACTACCTTATGACACTAATACAATGTCAACAGATGACCTGCCTGCTCCACAATACTCAGCCAGCTCCTGTTGTTGAGAGACAGATTCTGTGAGACCAACGCTATACTGAGGTAGTGGCTCATCCTGAAATAACATTTGGAGTGGGGTGCTCAGTAGGGGGGCTTGAATAGTCCAATACCTTATTTCTATCCTATATCAGGAAAAAAATCACAGCTCCAAATTCCTATTCACTAAGGGTGTTAAAATACGCATTTGCAGATATAACATTTTCGATTCTGAGATCAATATGTGACTTGTGTTTTGATATTTTGTGTTACAATGTCTTGATTCCACAGAGCTCCAATTATATACAACATAAGGACAACCAAGTTAATTTTATTTTATAATAAAATGATATCTGACTCATATCGGCACCGTCAGATCATTTCTAGATCAAAGATTATTATTAGACAAATCTTTAGATACAACAATATTAATAATGGGATTCTGCATTAATGTTAAGTGTTCTTTGTATGGAATGTAGTACTGATAGGTGAGGCAGAGCATAAGCATGTATAGAAAGTAGACTGTATTAAGCGCACCCTACACATTAAAAATGATGGTTCTTTAGTAAAGAAATTGGTGTTATATAGAACCATGTACATTCAAAGAACCCTTTGCATGATTAAAGAGTTCTATCTATTGTGAAAAGTTTATTAGATTGATGGACAATGTGCTGTAGATAGTTCTATATAGAGCCTATTTGATAAAGGTTCTATATAGCAGCAAAAAGGGTTCTTATACCATTACAATGTCAAGTTTGCTACAATTAAAGAACAATTCCTGATGCTACGTAGAACGCTTTTCAAAAAGGTTCTATATAGAATCCTCCACAGAATCAAACTGAAGAACGCTTTCATGATTGAAAGAACCCTTAAATCATGCACAGTGTTCTTTAAATTGTTCATGCTTCTATATAGAACCATTTTCTTTACTAAATAACTTGAAGAATTATAATTTTTAATTGTACTTAAGTCAAGATTTTGTTAATTTGTTAAACAGGCTGAACCTTCTTGGATACTCTTGGATAATTAGATAATGGGAAAACTTCGTGTCTACTTGAGTCAGGAAGTAATCGGATATCTGCTTTGCAAACAGCGAATAAGCTGGCAGAGTAAGACGTGATGTAAATGTAACACAAAGCTCAAATGTCAGGCCATCGAGTCACTTTAGCGGAAAATATGAATATGCATCATCTAAAAGATTTTAAAAATATTTTAAATCTTCATTTTGTCAAGCATGTACTTGGTTTCATCTTTGTTCATTTTTTCACATGCGCAAAGTGCTAAAAATGAAAGAAATCAGGGTAAGAGTCTACTGGTGCTGAAAACTCCAATTACTGAGCAAAAATCTACCTCTCTTTTTCCGATTTCTAGAAATTCAATAACGGTCTTATTCCAATCTAAGAAACTGACGTATGCTGTTTACATGACCACTTGAACGATCAGATAACTGCCGAAATCCATCAATGATCATATTATTTGTGCGCACATAACCACACTCAAACTCAAAATGACTGTGTAACTTTTGATTTTAAGACCTTTTAAACATGATATCAATTATTCTGCAGTGTCTCACCATGAGCTACAGTAAACCTAATACAACACTCTAAACAGATCAAGGGAGTCTGTGTAATAAATCATTATGCAGTGCTGAATTTCTGATGCCCCAGGCTACACCCACTCATATGCCTCTAGCCCACTATAGCCCTGTTCAGACCCATTCCCTCCTGAGCTTACCACCTGTGCAGGTAATTCAGGAGATACTTCCACTGCCTCTGCCATCAATGGGATTTGGGGAGTCTCTTTTCCTTAAGTGCTGCCTAACAATGGAATTGTACATCACCTATAGAAATGAAACTGATCTCATTTTTCAACTGCTCTTCAGACTGTGTACTGACACCAACACTGTGTCTTTGTAGCATCACCCAGCAAAGCTCTTTGATACCTAACACCAATATTAACTAAATGGTGAGGGGGGCACAGGGTGGAGCCTATGAACAGTTTCATTATGAGAGGATATTCCTGATACACAATGTTTAAAGCCAGGGTCATAAAAATATACGTCACAATCTGATGTATCACAAAAAATTTGTATCAAAAACTATGACTACAATGACTACTATTCAAAATTCAACATGCTGTGCTGAACTAAATTCAACTAACTGTTGCCTCATTGTATTGACACATGCAGTTGGTCAGTGTTCTGTAACATGCTAAAATATTATCATATTGAACATGCTTAGTTAAATACTTTGATGGTAAAGCAACACCACTGAGCCACAGTCAAAAATGGTAAGCACTACAACTAATGCTTTAATTAATCAATGATTGAATAAATAATCAATGCTTTAATGTTTTAAGTAATTAATGCATCAGTAATATAGGATTAAACAGATGCAAAAATACACATGTGGGATTGGACAGAAGGTAATAAATAAATAAATAAGACAGCCATTTTAGCATTTTCAGATAACCTGACAGGAGACACAGAATATTAATATTGACAGAATATCAAAGACAGACAGAGAAAGACAGTCTAGGGTTTCTTGGTGGAAGAACGTCTACATTTTTGATGATTTACTTATTTATTTTGTCATTGGGCTGCATCTTTGATTTTTGAGGAAATAAACAAATAAAGTTGTTTTTATGGTTGCTCCGAGGCTCTGTGGGAAATAAACAAATAAACAAATAAACACTCCTCCCACTCTAATTTTTTCATATGTTTTTGAGAAGATGGGAGGAAAATAAGCACAGGACAAAACTTAATTTGCATACAAACAGTATGGAATGAACAAGATTAGTGGCATTTGGGACTTTTATTTTGTATGACAGTGTTTTCATACAGAAGTGAACTGAATACTTTTTTTTCACATTTACACACAAATACAAAGGGAAGTCAAGCTGTAAAGCCTTGGACATGCAAAACCAACTGTCTGCTTTATTTCTTTCTTTAACACTGCGTGGATAAAAACCTGAACAGTGGTGTTTAGAGTAAGATCCGTATAAAATTATATGAACATCATCTTAAACTAACCTCGGACATTCGATTCAAAACCTTACAGTATTCATTTTCTGAGGTCACATGAGGTCATTTCCAAGTAAAGTGGGGCCTTTCGTATCTTTATCCCCTTTTTTCCTACATGCGAAGTCCGTCAGGTGTAACCCAGCACGGGTTGGGGTAATGCATCCAATCCGGCGCCTCAATTTGAGCTGGAGCAAAGACAGACCTACACCCCACTGTAACTCTACAACCCATACCTCACCTATTATACATAACATGCAGCCTGTGTGCAGCTGCTCTTGTAGCGTTCTGTAGTAGATTTGTATCTCAGTGTAGTTAGAGGATGTACTTACAACAACCAGAAATATTTCTGTATTTTGAGGCAAAAGGAAAAAAATATTTGTCAAAGAGGAACGGCAGAAACTGCCAGAACCACCACCAATAACATAGTTATATTTAACGTAATTTTCATTATTGATACTTTAACCAATAATCTTAATAAAATAAAACAAAGTTATTTTAACCATAATCCTAATAAATAATTTTCTGGTGATTACTGGTCATTTTAATTTAATTTTACACCTGGAATAACTAGTTAATGGGGAATTTCACCCACTTTCAAAATTTCTGTATATTTCTCAATATCAATCAAGATGTAAACATCATTCAGCACAGAAGTCATTTAGAGTGTCTCATGTTAAGTTGCTCATTGTAGAGAAACATTCTTGACTCATTTTCTTTCCAGTAGTGGTGATAGGAGCCAAGGGGAATATAGTAATTTTAGCTACTATCCAAAATAATCAGCTTCTTTAAGTGTAATGCTGATTGTGGTTAAATAGTGGTAAATCTTAAAACATACGTTTTCTATGTTCCTTACAATGTCCTTCCACCATGAATGAATTTTAAAAATATGTTTGAGACCAAAAAAATGATCAAAACAGCAAAAATCTGTTAAAACAATGGCATCAGTGATCAGGCAGCATATTCATCATTCTGTGATTGAACTTCAGACGCACTCTTCAGGCTACCAGTTCCTATCACCAACACTGTGAACAAGTCTTATTGCTAAGTTGGCTGGAAAGCAGCATCTCACGTCAAGTTATTCAGAATGACTTCAGCCCAGCTCAGACTGGATTAGTTTATTAGGGGGACGTCTGTAAAGACTTTAATTGCATGTCTCTTCATCTCACATGAAGAATACGTGATATTGCACACCAATAACATGCATAATTTCTAGAGAATTCTCTAAAAATAAAAGTTGATAACATTGTAATGGGAACATAAAATAATGCTTTATATTTGTAGCTGTGATTATAATCACATCTTTAATGAGCCTGTGAACTCACTTTTCCTCAATAATTTTATTTTCTTTCTCCTCTTGATAAAGCTCACCCATATGGAGTCAACGTTTTACCAAGTAAATGGTAGAGTGATTCTTCAAAAGCCCCCATTTATCATTTTTGAAAGTGTTTAATATTTTGGAGGGTGCCACTAGGAGACAAAGCAAGGCAACTTCTGTCTGAAAAAAAGAGGAGGGGTGTATTTGGACAGGACTAAACTCATCAGTGCACCGCCGAGTGTGGTAAAAAAAACTGTTGGTAATTGGGTCTGTAGTTCTGTCAGGACAGGAGGCAGAACGGCAATAAAATGAAAGAGGATCACCAGTCAGTGAGGAAATTACTCCAGCACCCCATATAAATTTAATCCTGTCTGAACAGGGCTTTCCTTTACACCTTAACAATGAATTATACAAAAATGTAGTTCTCCTTTAATAACAGTTTTAGTTTAAGGTAGTCCTGAACTGGCTACAGTAACTTTGTTCAGCTCATTGCTGTCTTAAACTGAGCTCAGCGTTGGCTAAATGACCAATTCAGCTGTGCAAAATCACCCAAAAACACATTTAAAGTTGACTAACAAAGACTCTATAAACATTTGGGCATTCTGGTGGTTGAGTCTGGTATTCTGTGTCATTTAAAAGCCTCTGGCGGTGCCAAAAACAACCCTGTCAGTTACAGATATTCCTATTATAGCCTCAAAACACTATTGCAATTCCCCTCAACAGATTGTTTACACCCAAACAACAAAAACTGAGAAACAGAGGAGTTTTTTAGAAACTTGATTCCCTTACATTGAGCTGGGAAATGAATGAACAAATGAATTAAATACTGCTCATGCATGCTCATTCAGGTTGTGATGGCAGAAGCTGACACTGGACAGTGTAATAAAACCCCGCGAGCAACAAGACCAAAATCACAAGGAAATGCTCATTACGTTTTATGTGAAGTGGTGTCATAAAAAGCCTTTGCCTGAGGCTCTGACTCACTGTTCCGTCCCCGAGTCATCCTCCCTTCTCGTAGACACCCTTAACCAGTTCAGACACCTGCTTCACGGTGGCAAAATGAACCGTCATACATTACAATTCCTGTCACATAAAGCCACAATGGTGCCCCCATAACTATCGCATCCATCCATAATGGGATCAGCAAGAGTTTGTCACATGGCCCTCCAAAGCACACCAAACAAGTGTGCAGTGAGGTCCACAGAAGGCCAACTACATACATGCACTCTATGCCAAATGATTAGTCAATAATATTGTCAATGTCGATTATTAAAAATTAATGCTGCCATAGAATTTTTATTCTTTTGATGCTCTTTCCTTATTACCCTATTATGCTCTGTAATGTTCAGGCGACACTGTTCAACAGACTGCAATACTCTACAGAAAGTGTTGGGGGCGATATGGCTTCTGTCATTTCTTTGAGCCATAAAGGAAATCATCTCTGGTTGCACAGGTGAAATTTAAAATATCTGTCTGATGCTAAATTTGTTATATTAACATTCAGCAAGATTTGGAGCTGTAGGAGCAGTAGGAGCTGTCTGAAAACTGTCTCAGCATTGTCCTAATATTCTAATGAGCAATGTGGTCGACACACTCCCAAGCTGCTACACAACTGAAGCAGTACTAAACACAATACTGCGCACAGGGAGAAATATGCACTCTACATATCAGGGAGTGTGTTTACATGCACCTAATAATCCAACCATAATCGGATTTCTGCAGTTATCTGATTATACGGTCAAGTAAACAGCATACTCTGATGTTTTAGACTGGAGTAAGGTCTAGAAATCCGATTAAGAAATCCAATAAAGCTGGATTTTAGATCAGTAATCAGATTTCTCAGAGCACGTAAACTCTTACTCAGATTTCTTTCAGATTTCTCAGTCTGTGCATGTGTATAACAGACTTTCGGAGCGACGCTGAAATGATTACATTCCCCCTCAACATGAAGGATTTACATATTCTTCATGTTCTAGTTGACGTATGTTCACAGTTTCAGGTAAAATGGGAGTATTTTTTTTTTTAAAGTGAGTTTATTGGCTAAGCAGGAATCTGATTACTGACTAATGTAAACCAGGAGTTTTCATATTATCTGATTATTGAAGTGCATATAAACACATTCATCGGATGACTGGCAAAATCTGATTTTCTGCAGCTACAGGATTATTAAGTGCATGAAAAATGCACTCAGTGCTGTCCAAAAAAGTTAGGTTCATTTTTATTGATTTTACATAATTTGAACATAGTGGTCGTCTTTGACGTTGTGTGGGAATTTCATGATCAAAAGAAATGTTCCAAAATCATTTGAAATAAAAGCTCTTTACACTGACTTACAATAAAAGTTAAGAATGCTTATGCCTTTTCCTGTAAAATTATTATTTTAGAGAAACATGTCTTTGTGCGGTGTGGTGGGTAGCGCTGTCGCCTCACAGTGAGGAGGGCCTGGGTTCGATTCCCAAGCCGGGTGACCGGAGTCCTCTCTGTGTGGAGTTTGCATGTTCTGCCCATGTCTGCATGGAATTCCTCCCACAGTCGAAAGACATGCAGTCAGGCCAATTGGACATTCCTCCGGTTTCCTCCCACAGTCCAAAGACATGCAGTTAGGCCAATTGGACATGCTAAATTGCCCCTGGGTGTGAGGGTGTGAGTGACTGTCTGTGTTTGTCTGTCTGCCCTGCAATGGACTGGCGACCTGTCCAGGGTGTATCCTGCCTTCCGCCTGATGACTGCTGGAATAGGCTCCAGCACCCCCACGCGACCCTGAGGGAGAAGCAGCTTAGAAAATGGATGGATGGATGTCTTTGAACAGCAATGATATGCAAGGTGTCTTTTAGACTATCTCTGCTAAATAAAAATGCCATCCAGCTTTTATATCTTTTTATATTCATATATAAAGTATAAAATTTAAACCAGCCATTAGGGGTGTACTTTGTGTACTTCTGGTGCCGGTCCCAAGCCCAGATAAATGGTGAGGGTTGTGTCAGGAAGGGCATCCGGCATAAAACTTGTGCCAAAACTATCATGCGGATCACAAATATGATTGCCATACCGGATCTGTCGAGGCCCGAGTTAACAACGACTGCCTCCGGTGCTGTTGACCAGCAGGGTGCCGGTGGAAATTGGACTACTGTAGGTCGAAGACCATCAAAGAGGAGAAGAGGAAGGCGGGTTAGAAGGCAGCGAGAGAGAAGGAAAGGCAGGAGTGTGGAGGTTAAGAGCAGGGATTCTGAACATAGGGACAATGACTGGTAAAGGCAGAGAGCTTGCAGACATGATGGAGAGAAGGAAGGTAGATATTCTGTGTGTCCAGGAGACCAGATGCAAAGGAAGCAAGGCCAGGAACATTGGAGGTGGATTCAAACTGTTCTATCATGGTGTAGAGAGGAAGAGAAATGGAGTAGGGATAATCCTAAAGGAACAGCTTGTGAAAAGTGTTCTGGATGTAAAGAGTGTCAGACAGGATCATGAGCCTGAAGTTGGAGGTTGATGGTGTAATTTTGAATGTGGTCAGTTCATATGCACCACAGGTTGGTTGTCAGTTAGAGGAGAAAGAGGAATTTTGGAGTAAGATGTATGAAGTGGTAGATGGTGTCCCTAGAGAGGAGAGATTGGTGATTGGTGCGGACTTCAATGGACATGTTGGTGAAGGGAACAGAGAGGATGAAGAGGTGCTGGGTATGTATGGTGTGAAAGACAGAAATGCGGAAGGTCAGATGGTTGTAGATTTTGCAAAGAGAATGGAAATGGCTGTGGTGAACACATATTTTCAGAAGAGGGAAGAACACAGTGTGACATACAAGAGTGGAGGGAGGTGCACACAGGTGGATTATATCCTTAGCAGGAGATTCCACCTAAAGGAGATTGGAGATTGTAAAGTGGTACCAGGGGAAAGTGTAGCAAGGCAGCATAGGGTGGTTGTCTGTAGAATGAGATTAGAAACAGAGAAGAGGAAGAGAGTGAAGACAGAGACAAAGATTAGATGGTGGAAGCTGAAGGAGGAGGATGGTTGCAGGCAGTTCTGGGAAAAATTGCAACAGGCCCTTGGGGGCAGTGAGGAGCTACCTGAGGACTGGGAAACTACAGCTAAGGTGGTGAGAGAAACTGGCAAAAATGTGTTGGATGTTTCGTCTGGTCTGAGGAAAGAAGACAAGGAAAGTTGGTGGTGGAATGAGGAAGTCCAGGAGAGTATTCAGAAGAAGAAGGCAGCTAAGAAAAAGTGGGATAACCAGAGAGATGAAGGAAGTAGGCAGGAGTACTGTGAGGCTAGTCGCATAGCAAAAAGAATGGTGGCAAAGGCAAAGGCTCAGGCCTATGATGAGCTGTATGAGAGGCTGGACAGTAAAGAAGGAGTAAAGGACTTGTATCGTTTGGCTAAACAGAGAGATAGAGCTGGAAAGGATGTACAGCAGGTTAGGCTGATAAAGGATAGAGAGGGAAATGTACTAGTGAGTGAACAGAGAGTGTTGAGTAGATGGAAGGAGTACTTTGAAGAACTAATGAATGAGGAAAACGAGAGAGAGAGGACAACGGGGGGAGTAAAGTGCAGAGAAAGTGCAGAGAATTGGTAAAGTGGAAGTGAGGGCAGCTTTAGAAAGGATGAAGAATGGAAAGGCAGTTGGTCCAGATGACATACCTGTGGAGGTATGGAGATGTTTAGGAGAGAAGGCAGTGGACTTTTTAACCAGGTTATTTAACAAAATCCTGGAGAGTGAGAGAATGCCTGATGAGTGGAGAAGCAGTGTAGTGGTCCCCATTTTAAGAACAAGGGTGATGTGCAGAGCTGCAGTAACTACAGAGGTATAAAGTTGATGAGCCACACCATGAAAGTATGGGAAAGAGTTGAAGCAAGGCTAAGGCGAGAAGTTCAGATCAGTGAGCAGCAGTTTGGTTTCATGCCCAGAAACCACAGATGCAATTTGTACGTTGAGAGTGTTGGTAGAGAAGTACAGAGAAGGTCAGAAGGAGCTACATTGTGTCTTTGTGGATCTAGAGAAGGCATATGATATGGTGCCAAGAGAGGAACTGTGGTAGTGTATGAGGAAGTCAGGTGTAGCTGAAAAGTATGTTAGGGTGGTGCAGGACATGTATGAGGATAGTGAGACAGTGGTGAGGTGAGCAGTAGGAGTGACAAATGGTTTCAAGGTGAAGGTAGGGTTACATCAGGGATCAGCTTTGAGCCCCTTCTTGTTTGCAATGGTGATAGAAAGGTTGACAGATGAGGTCAGGCAGGAGGCTCCATGGAACATGATGTTTGCAGATGACATTGTAATCTGTGGTGAGAGTAGAGATCAGGTGGAAGAGAATCTGGAGAGGTGGAGATTTGCACTGGAGAGGAGAGGAATGAAGGTCAGTAGAGACAAGACGGAATACATGTGTGTGAATGAGAGGGAGGCAGGTGGAAAGGTGAAGATGCAAGGACTTGAGGTCGTAAAGGTGGATGAAGATTTTCATTGGGAGACTGAGATTTTCGTTGGGAGTGACAAGGATGGACAAGATTAGAAATGAGCAGATCAGAGGGTCAGTGAAGGTGGAGCAGTTTGGAGATAAAGCCAGAGAGGCCAGGTTGAGATGGTTTGGACATGTGTTGAGGAGGAATAGTGGATATATTGGTCAAAGAATGTTGGAGATGGAGCTGCCGGGCAGAAGGGGAAGAGGTAGACCTCAGAGAAGGTTTATGGATGTAGTGAAGGTGGACATGGAGATGGTTGGTGTAAAAGTAGAGGAGGCAGTGGATAGGGCAAGATGGAGGCAGATGATCCGCTGTGGCGACCCCTAAAGGGAGCAGCCGAAAGAAGAAGATATAAAGTATAAAATTCATTATATTTTAATATTCACTTTACTGTTGGATGTACATCCAGGGAATGTCGGAGTGCTCAGCTGAACAGACAGGCAAACAGACTGCAGGTTCTACAGGTTGTTCTTCGCTTGTTGGTCAGCTTTCACTTTCACCAAACAGAGAGACACTGTAGCTGAGCATGGTTTGTCAAAACTGTGTGGATGGGACAATCCCCATCAGCCTTTTGATTGATAAGAATACTGTTTATGTACATGTAACCCAAGATTAGGACTTCTCAGTTTATATAAAAAGAGTATCTGAGCAAAATCCAGTGGCCATTTAGTCGACATTGACAGGACATCCTTTGTACATGGACATTGTGTGCCCAAAAGAGCAAGCTTAACTGACTTAAAAATAAAACACGGATTCAGGCTCCTTGGGGCTTTAAGAGGAAATGAAGAAGCCATAAACACTGCCTTAGTCGATTACCTGAATACTAGTAACCATATTAATTGACTATAAAATTACTGTAACAGCTCTACCACTGTCATTTATACACAATAACAAAGTGGTAAGAATTAGGAGCTCTCAGTCAGGTGTATGAGGCCGACAACAGAACTTTAATTAAACCAGAGGCTGTATCCAATGAGTTAGTCTGGGCCACGGCTGGTCAAGAAAGCTCTGAGTCAGGAAGCTGAGTCATACGGCAAAAAAACTTTTCGGTTTCTCTCTTACTCTCGCTGCCTTCCCTCCCTGCTGTTTGCTGAAAGAAATCTGTCCATGAATGAGAGGAACAAAACAAACAAAAAATACAAACAAACAAAAATACATGTGAGGTCCACTTGACCTTCTGTGAAGCGGTGATGCATCAGCTCCTGGACACGACCCATGGTGACTATTGACACCTGGCTTTCCTGTGTCAGATCAATAATGGTCAAAGCTCACAGAAACTAGAGAAAGCACAGGAAACGTCTTCATTAGACACTCAAATGCAGCCTTGTCATTTACGACATTTCTCCTTTCTCCATATATGTTTTGGAAAGCCTTTGTAAACCTGTTTGAAAGCGTGCTTATGCTTCGTGAGATCTGTAATCATCAGAAGTTCAAACTCAGCCAGACGGGTCAAACTGGCTGCTGTAATTACGCCTTTAAAATCTCAACAACCTTGAGTGAATTAGTGCAAGAATTTAAAGAGGCATTTACCTGGCCTCATTTCTGACATGCAGTCTCTGTATTGCGAGCCAGTATCCACCACTGCCCTTCACTGCCCCCCACCCAAAACAACAACATCAAATGTTCTACACCCCAACATCTCCTGATGAGCCTTCACCACGGAAATCTGCTGCAATAAATTATAGAGCACGATAATTCAAATAACGCCGTGCCTGCTGTTTTTGAGCTTTCGTACAAACCCCAGTCAAGGCCATGTTGCAGCGATGAGTCATCGCTCTATCCAGCTGTCCACGGGGCATACATCTGATTAGCAAGCCCACGCTCACACGGTAGGCGCAAATGTAAATATTGTAATAAAACCCTCCGTAATAACTTAGCTCTCGTGTCTTGGAGAGGCTTCACTTTATTTATTCTAACCTCTCGCTTTTAGCAATATCGCATGATGGAGAGCGCGTGCTCAAATAACAGTTAATAAAGCCGCACATCAGGTGGAGTTTCCCAGAGATCGTTCTTCAGCTCCTTCTTCTGCATTGATGAGTTGCTCACATCATTAGTGTAATTATCCTTCTCATCATTGCAGAGTGAGCTTCCATCAAAGTCGTGGGCGTTTTTGCTTCACATTCAGACTAAGGATGCTCCAAGAACATGCCTGCATTGTGCAGACACTAAAGGAAGCAGGATCGAAGGCCCCAACCCTAGCAGTAACATGCCTCACCTTTTGTACATATTCTTGGGAAGACAAAAGTCAAGGGGTTTTACTGCCATTTGCTCAAAAAGAGGTGTTGCAGTGACTGTGGAAGCTGAAAATCTAACAAGTGTATTACTTCCAAATAGGAAGTGTCAAAACGGGCAGCAAAGTCTATGGCCCAGTAAGCTGGCGGGGGGGTTTATCTGGGGGTTCAACGGGTGTGTTGCCATGGTGACACAGAATGCTCTAGGGCTCCTGCCGAGCCTCACGCTAGGAGGCAGTCCCCTCTGTGCCAGCCCAGCCACCTGGTACGGCCGCGATACATTTGGCTAATGAACTCGTGGACTCTCTTTCATGCCGCGCCCCCAACCGTCATTGCCGATTGTCTATTCATGAGGGTAATGAGAAGTCGGGATCAGAGAGAGAGAGAGAGAGAGAGAGAGAGAGAGAGAGAGAGAGAGAGAGAGAGAGAGAGAGAGAGAGAGAGAGAGAGACGCTACTCATGGCCACTGATAACCCCAGACTAAACCCGCAACCTTACGAGGCTCGAGCTTAATATCTGGCCGTCAATCAGCTCCGCCATCCCTCGCCGGAGTGTTTAATTACAGGGATCAATTATTCACTAGCCTCTTCTTTCAGTAGGACGCGCTCCTCCGAAATAACACAGCCACAGGCTCAGGCAACCAGGATGGAGCAGACACAGATGCCTCTGGCCCACAGAGGGGGCCTGTGTCACAGGGAGAGAGCCCTTGGCACTACACATAGATCTACGCAAACCACCATGCACAATGAGCAAAAGAAGATGAGGGAGCGTAATGCCCCAGTGCCGCAAAAGTCATCACCAGAAAATATACCGCAGACAGTTTCGTGTCAGGTTGGCTGCAGGGCTGCGTTGACGTCACGACCTGTTGAAAAATGTCACTCGTCGTCACTGGGGCTTTCATGCGTGGCCTCAGCATTCATAAATACTTAATGCACAGTGTTTAAGATGCAACAGAGAATGTTTGGCATCACCTGTTGCAGAGAGGGGCATCAGTAGAAAAAGCCTCACAAATATGGTTATTTTGGCATATAAATTCCTTTCCATTTATCTCTGGATCTCTGGATAATTCTTTAAAGTAAATAACAATATAGGATAAAATAATATTAAATGTACACTTTCTACCAAAAGAACCCCAACTAGACCATAGAAGTGAATATAATTGCTAGTTGAGTTAAAGTAGTACTGTGTAAGTTGGGGGATTTGGGGACGTATCTCTGGCAGAAATATATAACTAGGAGCAATTTATAAAAGAACATCTTTGTAATGTCAGTTGGGCTATGCACAGAGTGGATTCATTCATGCACCTGGAGCAGGTGTTTCAAAGCATCGCCCATGTTTGACAAGCAACTTACAATGGTAGTCACATGTAGTGTTAGGAGTCTAGTCCAATGATCCTTATGGGAATTCCTGTGGTATTCATTTCTTTGGATGGGAATTACACCTTCATACTCGGGATGATGATGTTATTCACTATGTACTCACCATACTGTCACCCAAGCAG
Source organism: Pygocentrus nattereri (assembly GCF_015220715.1). Taxonomy (NCBI): domain Eukaryota; kingdom Metazoa; phylum Chordata; class Actinopteri; order Characiformes; family Serrasalmidae; genus Pygocentrus; species Pygocentrus nattereri. The sequence goes on along the minus strand of NC_051235.1, from coordinate 19,273,569 downwards.
GCTCTGTGAGCTACACCCTTGCTAGTTGGGTATCCACCCCATCCAGCCAGACCTTCTTTTGAGCAGATGGGCCTCGGTATACTTCTTATAGAGACAACGTTTGCCTGGTTTTAGTGGATGACATGATGTAACTGAGGAGAAAAAGAATAACCACAGATGTTGTGCTGAAGTGTCGCTCACCATGTCGTGCTCACTGCAACAAGGTGAACTTTGCAGACACTACACAACATGTGCAAAAAAGTGTGGCATCATTCAGACATGGATGACCGGAGAGCAACTCTCAGCCACACTAAACCACAGAGAGCCCAATGACTTCAGCTTTGTTTCACTGAAAGTATACTGAGATTACGACATCAATCCATGAAGACTTATGATGGGTATAAAAAACTCCAGGTAAATCTGACACAATAGCTCTGAATTTTAAATTAATATTTCAGGCTTTGTGAGGTGAGTTTCATCATTGCAAGGACAAAAAATATTTGGAATGCTGTGCAAAATTTAAATAAATAATGCAATGAAGTGCAAATCATTTACATGTTTTTCTAAATAACCACTTTAATGTTAGCAATAGATGCACCTTAAAGTCGAAGCTGGATTGGAAGGGGTGTCTGGATAGTTTTGGACATATGGGTACGTAGACTGGTTTGTCAGTGTGTGCATGTTCTTGCCTCTTCACGTTCATGTGAAATTTATCCACTGAATTTACAGAGTTTGGATAAATGCTACTTGAGATTTTGCACAGCACACTTTTCAAAGTTTGTTCACATTTGTATTATTTCTTTAATAAATAAAAGCACAAACTTTTCATAACTTTGCGACCATTCATGCAACAGCAGAGGCATGAGAACAAATTACTGCCTGTCAATGAAAACCGAGCTTATACAACTTTCAGTCAAGTGCCATAATCAGTAAAAACTGAAAGTGTCAGGCCCCAGCTCAGCAATTTGTTTTTTGGCTTGAACAGACAATATGAATTACACATAAAATCAATACAGAGGTTTTTTTTATCTTTATGCTCCAACACAGGCACTAAGGCATGCCAAGGGCATACATGTAGGCAGAGGGGAGCCTTTCTAAGACCTTAAGAGGTGGTCAAATTTTTGAGGAGGAATTTCAAAGACACATATCTGTTGTGACAGATTCTTTCTTATCCAGAAAGTCATCATGCTTGTATTTAAACTTAATTAAACTGGCAGTGTTGTAGTAATACTTTTATTTATAAGCTTGGTTAGAAACAAAATGTTTACAATCTAAAATTGACATTTTCCTCATTTACATTTGTGCATTTGGTTGACACTCTTATCCAGAGGGACATTGAATAATGTTACAGAGACAGGCGAATGTAACCCGAGCAGGGTGGAGGGAGGACAGCAATATTAAGCTAGGTTTATGCTTGATGCATTATACAAGGGTACGCAAGCCAGAACTGACATGGTGCCTCCGGCCCCACAGGCTGGCCTCATGCACAGCGCACCAATTTTGTAACTTGGCAACTTGGCACACACTGCTTCATTACGAAGGGAGGTTTGCTGAGCAGGCTCGCCTCTACAGGCGCGTGTATGGTACTTCTGTCATACCATATCACAGAGAACATTGCAGCAATGGAATCTGTACTATAGACGCTAACATTTTTGTTTCAGAGTCTCTGCTGCAAAGGTATAATTCAGCCTTTACACAACAGTAGTATCTAGGCAGATACAGCCCTTTGAGTGGTTAGACCTTCAGGACCTGGACAGAACGCATTATGCATCAGATTAACTATAAAGATAATTAGAAGGTGACAGTGGAACCAATCATGTTTTGATTTCCAGTGCATGAGACCAATTTCATTGCCAAAAAAGAAGGCATAAATATGCCACTGCAAATACAGGTGGCAGCCTAACCTAAGTTTAAGTCTGTAGTTAAATGGAAAACTACACAGCTCTATGGAACGGCTCTTTAATGAAGGATTCCTAGTGAAACTGTAAAATATACAAGGTAAAACATATCAAGTCTTTTACAACCTTAAAATGTCCATGTTTTATGCAAAATAAATGCTGTCCCACTAATATAGATAATGCTAACACACTATTAGAAATCCCACAAAGGCACTAGCATAATTTAGTATTGTCATAAAAGTGAGTTTCTCCCATTTTCTGACTATGTTTTGACATTTATGGCCCAAACTGAAGACCTGGATCACTGAATTTAGGACAGTGATTTTGAGCAATAATGCCCAAGCAGATCTGCTTATACTAGAACACCAACAAACCACCATACCAAACATAATTCATTTCCATTTCATGTTTATAATGAAGGTGGGAGTGATTTGCTGAAAGCATGCATACAAGAAAAACTGGGGCCATTTTAACTCCATGAGACCGACAGGTTAATAACTGTGACCTTCTTCTAGGCCGGATGTCACACTGCAAAGGTGCAATGTTGCCCTTTCAGCTTTATCAGGGAGATTCTCTTGTTCCGCATCTATCCTTTTGCCATTATGAGAGAAACTGGCCTCAGATTGGTCATGTGTGCTCCAGACTGACAGCTCATTAATCTCCGCTGGCCGTGCTCCCTCCTCACAGGCGCAGGAGGCCAGAGCCAGAGCCGAGGATTCCCCCGCGCCTGCCCGCGTGTGTCCCCGCCGCTCCGCCTGCCTGGATCAAATGCTCGCCGCAGGGAGGGGGTGCCCAGGACTCCGAAAGGCAATAAAACAAAGCAAATCACTTCCCGCCAGGGGTGTGTCTTTTGGCGTGTAGGAGTGTATGTGCGTGTTTGTGCGCAAGAAGGTGTTAAAAGTGGGGCCACTAAATGAGACACAACAAGAAGAAAAAAATAAAAGCAGTGGCTTGTTTCGATCGTCCGTGGGCAGACTGCAGGGGGAAGCCAGCAGAGAGGAATCCATCACAGCAGAGAAGCCCGTCCGTGGGTGGACCTGCCTCTGTGAAAAACAGCTCTGGGGCGAGATCTGAGACTAGAGCCATAGGCGCTTGGTCCATAAGTCTTGGGGAGAGAAATCTTCTGTCCAATAATCAAGGGCAACATCAATATTCCCGTCCATTCACAGACATAATTAGAGGGATATCAACGAAGGGGTGGGCGATATGGCCAAAATGTACTACTGCGATACCTGAACACATCCTCACAATACATAGACCACTGAAGTTGTGTTGCCATTATCTTATCTGCATCATGCACATATTAGGAACTTAGTTCCTTGTTACTATGCAGGAGGAGTGTAGTGGGTCCTAAGTCTAGAACGTCAGGTTTGGCTGAAATTAGGATTCTTTAAAGACTTTACAGAATCTTAACCCAAAAGGTAAAAAAATGAGGTGGCCATGATTCAGACGTCTTTATGGAAGCTGTCCGTCATTATAGCTGCAGTTCAGCAGCAATAATGTTGCCACAAGCCACAGGGCCAGACTGCATGCGTCACACTGCAGGCCCACAACTGCCATCCTAATAAATGCCATTAAGTCATGACTGGCTCCAATGTGGAGACCATATCCTGGCATTAGTTAAAATGGACATGCCTGAGCTGCAGCAAGAATTCTCAGGCTGTGCGCTCAAATGATGCACACTGTGAAGCTCAGTGTTATCTAACAATGTGGCAGACAAGGGAAAACAGTGCAAGGTGCAAAGACCATTGTTTGTGCAATGTTTATGTGATGCCATTGCCAAGAAAAATCTTTTAGAAGTCCAATGTGTTCCAATGGCCTTTGTCGCACTGGCTGTACTGGGATGCCAGGCACAGAGAAAATTACTGGCACTGTGTCACATCTGGTTTTGAGATTGGCCCGAAACAGCAAGGAATGAAAAACCCTGAACCTGTGAACTTTCTCATATCAATCTGTTATGCTCAGTTAGGCTCCATCTGCACTTCTGGATTGGAACAGAAAAGAAACAGGACAGAACAGAATGACATCGAAAATGAAATTGGCCTCACTACATCTTCTTTTAGCGCGGGATCCCTTCTAAACCACAATCTCATTGAATAAGATATTTGTACCAATCTCTAGCTAATTCACAAACACAAGGGCGGCAGGACGCACAATGCTTCATGCTTCAGATGCGTTAGACCAAGTGCAACGTTATTCAATCAGTAGATGAGGTTGTCGTTCTGATATGGGACAGAGAGCTTTTTTTCTTCTCTGTGATGTGGAACCCCCCGCCCCCCACGGTCTTCATCGCCTCCTGCTCCTCAGCTCCAGTAGTGCTCCTCGTCTTCCTCCCACGCTACGTGTCTTTAATTGAACCGTTGACGCACTGCCTTGTACTGCTCATTATTCAATTAGCCAAATGCTACAAACGCATCCTGACGGCTAAGATAATTAGAGTAAAATGGTTATCTGGCCTGGCCAAGTGGATCTGCAATTCAAGGTGAATAGAATAATATCCAATTGTAGCAAATGTAATATTTCCAAGGCTAATTTGGCAGCTAATGAGGCCACTGTAGTTTGGGTAATTTATGGGCAAGGGGAAGGTGAGAGAGGCCGGTCAGAGGGAGTGCGGTATAAACCGCAGTGGCAGCTCTCTCTCTCTTGCCTTCTCACTCTCTCTGCTCTGAAAGTCACTGCCGAAAAAAAACAAGAGCCCAATAAATCTGCAATAGAACGAATGAAAGGAGAGGAAATCAGGGCTCACTCAAAGCGAACCAGTCTTTTTACTCCACACCTTCATAACGGCTAGTCCTGTTTCCCTCTTCTCCTTTCTGTGAGGTCTGTTTTAAAGTGAGAGATGGAAAAAAATCAAAGATACACAATTTTCCCCTAACATGTCTGGTACAGATAAGTCAAAAGTAGGCATGAGTCAGAATTCTCGTACACCCACACAGTCATTAATATTTTAAAAAATCAAATAACAAACTAAGATTTTTTTCCATGTTAAAATTAGCTTCTCTTTACTATTATTTGTTCTCATATTGACCCATAAGACATCTGAACTCCACCAGAGGGCAGAGAAGAGTCTGTGTCCTGCGTTGAGGTCCAATTTTCTGTTCAATCTGAAGAAAAATTTCTGCTACTGCAGCCAGCTAAAGGGCCTTGGTATATTTCATGCAGAGACAGCGTTAGCCTGCATTCAGCATATAATTAGCTTAATTCTAAAGAAAACAAACAACCCCAGACGTTCACATGGCAGCTGTGCAAACTCCACCGACAAATATATTACATATAAGGCATAGGCTCTGACTGGTTGGAGCAAAGAAGACATGCCATCACTTAATGATGCCATGACATGCCATACAGGTAGGATATGGTACAAACACAGCCATAGAACATAAGAATCATCACAATAAAACACACATACTCATCAATTACTCATACAGTGGGTTGCAAAAGTATTCAGCCCCCTTGAACTTTTCAACCTTTTGCCACATTTCAGGCTTCAAACATAAAGATATGAAATTGTAATTTTTTGTGAAGAATCAACAACAAGTGGGACACAATTGTGAAGTGGAACGAAATTTATTGGATATTTTAAACTTTTTTTAGAAATAAAAAACTGAAAAGTGGGGCGTGCAATATTATTCGGCCCCTTTACTTTCAGTGCAGCAAACTCACTCCAGAAGTTCAGTGAGGATCTCTGAATGATCCAATGTTGACCTAAATGACTGATGATGATAAATAGAATCCACCTGTGTGTAATCAAGTCTCCGTATAAATGCACCTGCTCTGTGATAGTCTCAGAGTTCTGTTTAAAGCGCAGAGAGCATCATGAAGACCAAGGAACACACCAGGCAGGTCCGAGATACTGTTGTGGAGAGGTTTAAAGCCGGATTTGGATAGAAAAAGATTTCCCAAGCTTTAAACATCTCAAGGAGCACTGTGCAAGCGATCATATTGAAATGGAAGGAGCATCAGACCACTGCAAATCTACCAAGACCCGGCCGTCCCTCTAAACTTTCAGCTCAAACAAGGAGAAGACTGATCATAGATGCAGCCAAGAGGCCCATGATCACTCTGGATGAACTGCAGAGATCTACAGCTGAGGTGGGAGACTTTGTCCATAGGACAACGATCAGTGGTACACTGCACAAATCTGGGCTTTATGGAAGAGTGGCAAGAAAAAGCCATTTCTCAAAGATATCCATAAAAAGTCTCATTTAATGTTTGCCACAAGCCACCTGGGAGACACACCAAACATGTGGAAGAAGGTGCTCTGGTCAGATGAAACCAAAATCGAACTTATGTTTGGCGTAAAAGCAATACAGCTCATCACCCTGAACACACCATCCCCACTGTCAAACATGGTGGTGGCAGCATCATGGTTTGGGCCTGCTTTTCTTCAGCAGGGACAGGGAAGATGGTTAATATTGATGGGAAGATGGATGGAGCCAAATACAGGACCATTCTGGAAGAAAACCTGTTGGAGTCTGCAAAAGACCTGAGACTGGGACGGAGATTTATCTTCCAACAAGACAATGATCCAAAACATAAAGCAACATCTACAATGGAATGGTTCACAAATAAACGTATCCAGGTGTTAGAATGGCCAAGTCAAAGTCCAGACCTGAATCCAATCGAGAATCTGTGGAAAGAGCTGAAAACTGCTGTTCACAAACGCTCTCCATCCAACTTCACTGAGCTCGAGCTGTTTTGCAAGGAAGAATGGGCAAAAATTTCAGTCTCTCGATGTGCAAGACTGACAGAGACGTACCCCAAGCCACTTGCAGCTGTAATCACAGCAAAAGGTGGCGCTACAAAGTATTAAAGCAAGGGGGCTGAATAATATTGCACGCCCCACTTTTCAGTTTTTTATTTCTAAAAAAAGTTTAAAATATCCAACAAATTTCGTTCCACTTCACGATTGTGTCCCACTTGTTGTTGACTCTTCACAAAAAATTACAATTTCATATCTTTATGTTTGAAGCCTGAAATGTGGCAAAAGGTTGAAAAGTTCAAGGGGGCTGAATACTTTTGCAACCCACTGTATAATGGAATGGAATTAAGGAAGTAAAGGAAGTAAAACCTTCACCATAATTTAGTGAATTTATCCGGTTTAGCATCAGCTAACTACCTCTTCATTACTTGCTATTTTCCAACTAAACAGTACAGCTACTTTTTGACTGAAAACAGATGATTAGCATTTGTTTGTTTATCTTAAAGATGTTAAATTGACATCATTCTTGCTGTAAATTCTAAGCCACATGTCTCCTACTATAGACTTGTTATCTGGGTCTGGGTTTAATGTAGTACAGTGATAGCAAGATATTCGTGGCATCACCATCTCTGTATTGTGTGTGCCTGGACTGTGACTGTATTTTGAACATTTTTCTGTCTATTCTTATTTATTCCTACATGGTCATGTCTTTCTCACCTGTCACTTGTCACATATACACTGAGCCTAATTTTGGCATCAGTCCTGCTATAAAACTGCATCAGCCCAGTGTCTTACAGGCGGGCTAGGTGTCTGGTACCTGTACACAAACAAATAAACTTCACTGCTCCAGACATACAGCTAGTCCCCTGGTTAAGATGCGGCTTGGATTATTCAGTGGCGTCCACCCGACACCTCTGGTCTGCAGTAACCTTTAGTCTTAATAGTGCATACAAACTCGAATATCAAATTTTCCAGAAATACCTATCCCTAGTCCAGGGGTCTTTAATTTTGTATTGGACTGGAGCTATGAGGATAACGCAGCTAACAAGTAAAACTACCAAAATGGAGACTGTGTAGCTAAAAACTAGTAGTAACCACCTGGAAGTCTGAACTTTGTCTGGAATTGTATCCATTTACATGACACTACGTTAAACCGTGTCAGAAACCACAGAAGTAACTCTATTTGAGACTTGTAAAACTAGCAAAGTTAGCAAGATCGGGGTGGGTAACATGACAATGTTTATCATTATCTGTTGCATGACGTTGCCTCAGTGCAACAAACTAATTTTCCTCACTTTACAATAACATTATACATATTTAAAGACAATGACAGGGTTAACAACAAAGAGAACAATTGAGTAAGTCAACAAAAACCATGTACTTGATCATACGATTTCTTAATGTGTACACTTAAACCTTTTTTAACATTCAGTATAAATTTTTTGAGAATTTGCAGAAATATGCTTGTTGCCTAGAAGCAACACTGTATGACAATAGAATGTATTTAGCCAGTCACAAGCCAGCTATCACCACTTCAGAGAACATGACTCTATATCATTTCTTCCCATTGTCACACAATGTTGCTTCAAGGCAACAGACTCCAAAAAGACCCCTGTACACATTATTACTACTTATGTTTCTGAATTTAATAAACCGGTAGGAAATTCTAAATCAATGATCATTTTATGCAAAAAAAAGTGAATTGAATATTTTTTAATTGCTGTGATAATGTGTGCTGTAGACGGTTAATAAATTACATCATGTCATAATATGCTTTTCTGAGCGAGTTGTGGATACTGTCAGTATTTAAAGAGCACTGACCAACTGCATGTTTCATAAAAAGAGCATAATTCATCTCGTTCCACTGGTTTATGCAGCATATGAACTGTTGAATAACATCACAGTACTCATAGTTTATGGTGGTATGTTTCAAATATGGCTCTACTTCTTCTTTTTCGTCAGTTTTAACATAGCAAACTAATTGCTGTGATGCTTATTGTGTATCAAACAATGTCTTGAATTATCATGATATTATGTTTTGCTATTTTGCCCATCTCTACTCAGACAACAAACAAGTCCTGAAGTCTTCCAAAAATCAATCACATTCAGAGTCGAGGAAAAACAAACATTTTTTGCCAAACTATTCCTTGGAGAACAAATACAATCAAAGACAACAAGACAATTGAATATAAACATTAGCAGGTATATGATGTGATGCCCAGAGTGTTAAGTGTCACAGTTCTCCCCAGCTTGAGAAAAACAAACTGACTGACAATGGAGCTCAAGTCCAATTCAGATGTATCACCTGGCCACATGCAGCTGTAGCAATGAAAGTGAGTAAAGTGCATAAAACAGTGAAACGCTATATACTTTACCTTTTCAACATGCATGGCCCTGACAGCTCTTAAAGAGGTGTAAAATGAGAGGTGTGCAACCATTAATGCCCCTTTTACTCTACCCATTCATGCCTAAAATCTGAGGAAGAACCAGATTAGAGCAATGTAATCTGTTTAAACATGTTTTCCATCGGCTTCTCTGTGGAATCCCCTTTTCTGCCACTGCAGCATAGTGAGCTATTGGGTGAGAAGGAGCGAGCCCTCCACCTGCACTGCCATACATGCCTGGATGCCTGCGTGGGTGGTAGTGGGCCGCTGAAAGCCTACATTTACCCACTTTGGCATAATTGCAGCGTTTACTCTCTGACTGCCTAAGTGCTCCATTCATACCGTTTCGCCTCGCCTGACAAGAGCCTCTGCACAGGGGTTGATTGCTTTACAATGGCAGATCAAAATATTAGAGTGATTCCTCTCAGGAATCATAGAGAGTGTTTGACTAACACTATCATTAAGTTGTCTGTCAAGCACCACAGATAGAAGGCCGAATGAATGGAGGAGAGAAAAAAAGGAAATGTAGTGGAAGCAACGATGATCTGATCATCATTCTGGATCATTAACTGCAGTGAGCTGTTATGGAGTAGATTCTCTTCAAACCCAGCAATTTCAGAAATTGTTAAACTGCTTGAAATGAAAAAACACAGCACAGTTAAGCGTAAGCCTTGCGGTATGTCCTTTTTCTCAGATAATAGCATTGCGGTGTCTGATGATCTAACAAGGCAAGCCAGCTAAACACATCGCAGAGGGGTTTTGATAAAAGATGAAAAGATCTATGAGGCTACACATTTAAGCCTATTATATCTATATTCCATACTTGATTAAAGCTTCTTTTTCAAGCCTTCAACCGTCCTATTTTTATAGTGCAATTCCACATGGACATTCTGTCATGGACAGTGAACTGGAACAGAACAAAATCTTGTTCTAGCTGGGGTCATGAGGACATCTGTAGTAGAAGTTCTGAATCATCCAAGGGGTTAGTTCTCAGTTCAATTCAAACAGTGGAGGTCCTCCACAATGCAGAATTCCTGAATTAACCAGGCTACCAGATAAAAAAAACTGTGGTTATTTCACAAACTGTAATTCTCAGTTGGCTAGATAACTTACAGCAAAAGGCAGGGACAAGCCTTATTTTTGGTTTAAAGGGACCCTGCCCTACATTTTCTTGCATTTTATTTTCCATTTTATCTATTTTTAAGGTCTACTTGTAATATTTGTGTGGGTTTATGTACCAAAAGAGTCATAACTCATTCTACATGATCATTTTCCAACCTCTCTTTACCCCTTAGAATATAACAGGCTGTTTTTGTTACTGTGCCTTTAAGACTGATATATCATTGTTGTCAGAACAAAACTTCATGTTAACCTCCCATTAGGTCTGTTCTGGCTGTTGCATTGCGGTGTATTCAAAAAGCACACCAGGCTCTTCTTTCGATCTTTTCATCATGAAATTTACGTAGAATGTAAAGGGCAACAGACATTTTCAAATGAAGAAGAAAAAAGAACTAAAAGGGAGATATGAGGATTTGTTTCTGACAGCAGCTATGTGTACTGTGTGTACTGGAGTGACGTTTATATTTTGAAACAGTGATGGTTCACATACATCAAACACTTATCCTAAAAGTGAGGAAAAAATAGATTTTCCATCACATGAAATAAAATTAAAAAACACAAAAGTTTTAGCAAAGCTTACATTTTATGCTTTTTCTTTCCAAAAATGCTTCACTCAGTAACCATGTTTACCCTGTTAAGGATGTGTAACTTGTTTTCACTTGGAAAATCAGCAAAACATGTATCGTGGTATTCTGCATATGGCGTTTCCATATGACTGCACAGCATAATTCCAGTTTTAAAATGATGTTAAATAATGTTGAGGTTATTGAAGTTAGACATTGGTTCCCAGTTAATTTAAAGGAAATAATCACAACCTAAATCACAAAATTGGTCAGAGGTATTCCAGTTAAACTTTTACCCCTTATCGTTCTGCCCTGTTGCTTCGCAAAATACCCATTCTGAATCAATCTCATGAAACACAGCAAAACATGAATGGCACATCTGTGACATGTGCGTTCTCAGCTGACGCGGGAGCTGCCTCGTTATTGTTTATTTAATTATTCTATTACATCCAGGCCTTTGGCAGGCTCTCCCTGTACCAGTTGGCCCATGGGCGGATGATGGAGAAGTTAAGAGGTGCAAACTTTAGTCAGGAGCGCGGTGGCACTGTGGCACTCCGGGTGCTGCCAGCAACCCAACAGTGGCGCCGTGCTCCTGAGTCACGCGCTGACCCAAGGCCCCCACCTGCACCAGCAACGCTTCTAGCCATAGGACCCAGCGTCGTCCGAGCCGAGCCGCTCGCCAGAGCAGAAGGCCCTTTGACTCATGCCCATCTGGCCTGCTAGCACGTTAAGAGTACGCCAAGGTCCCTGCTAGCACGACGCAACTTCTCTACCCTGCCCAAGTGGGGACAGGCAGCGAATCGGAGAGCCCTAAAAGTTTCAGTGACGAGTAACTTCTTTTGCAGCAAGATCGCGCATGGTTACTAGAGATGAGAAGTCAACAGGCCGCCTCTGACTTCTCCCACATAGCATACACAAATGCACAAACACAGAAGTTCAAAGTCACACCCTGCATAAGACCTCTAAAAGGTATTACACTGTACGAATCATTACAGATGGTATGCATGACGTATGCATATGCTTCCTAGATTATTTGCTTTTATGCTTTTCTTTTACTAGGCGCTTCTGAAAGACCACGCTGAATATGTAAAGGCTGGTTTCTCAGATATGGACACAGTCTTGGCTGTAACCAACATAATCCTTTTATTTTATGTATCATCTGACATCTTTGCAACAGTATTTTTCATTTAAAAGTCCTTTTGAGTCCAGACTTGCATCAGCACTAACAGTCTATTACAAATAAATACCTTCGTTTGAGAAGTCAGAGGAAGGGTTATGAAAGGTCTATGAAAAATGTAAAAAATCTCAAGGTTCTTCCTCCACCTTTCCAAATCATATCTGATATTTGCTTTGAAGTCTAAAGAGAGGAATTTGACTTTTTCACTTCAACTTTGATTCACCGATACAAGTTTAGTATCTATGTTATTTTGCAGGAGCCTTTTCAGAAATCTTTCAGGTATTTACTTACTGCCATATTACTGACACATTTTAAGAAGTTCTCCCTCAGTACAAAACAATTTAGAGCTACAAGTAACTATTGCTATGGCCATGTCTTTGACATCACTGTCAAAACAAGATGACAACTACACAAGAAATCTAAAAATCCAAGCCATGCTTGCTTCGCTACAGACCTACCCAAATGGATATTCAACACACTGCATGACTTATCAGAAATCAAGAAACAGAAGTTTCTGACCTGGCCTGGTTTGATGTCCAAGTACTGCAGAACCTCTTTCAGCAGAACTGGTGTGTGTGCCTCTCGCTTGGTTTGTGTAATGGACTGTTCTGTCTTTCCGCTGTGGCAGTCAAATCTGGAAGAAGTAGAAATGGAACAGACATGCTGAGGCTGCTGCAGCTTTCTCCAGCAGCAGCCGGGTGTGCATTTTGGCGAAACTTTTCTCTGCATATGAAGACGTGCCTGGCAAAGGGACATCAACAAGCCACGACTGGAGAGAGCCATGTTGAAACTGAAAGTAGCAGAAAGAATCAGAGGTCAGAACTTTTCAACTTTTCAGAACTTTACCTACAGTATGTACTCTACACAAGTCAGAGACCATTCATTTACTTTACATTCACAACAGACATTAAGTTTTTCATTTTTCAGGAGACATTTAAGACAAAGAAAAATTAGTAAAAAAAAAAAACAGAAGTTCAAAAAAATCTTAAACATTCCAGAGAAGATGGGACTCCCAACAACCATGCGAGACCTGACAGACCACCAAAAACTGTTAAATTCACAGGAACCAAACTTAAAGGTTTTATCATTTAGAGATTTGAGATAATCGATTACCACTCTTGCTTCTGACCTGAAAAACAGTTTGTCCATCCTTCTACGTGAGAAGATAAATCAAGTGAAAGGATGTGCAGCTCTCAACAAACTGCTACTGAGAAAAGGAAATAGAAAAAAAGTCTGTAAATCAAAAAAAGAAGCTGATATTCTCAGAATAACGGACTATCCACCCCAGAGTCCAGACCTGAACACCATCAAATGAGTTTGGGATTGCTTGACTTGTGAGAAGCGTAAAATGCAATCTTTTTCTACATCTGAAATTCTCCTAAAAGAATACAAAGCTGTAATTTTAAGCATGGAAAATTTGGATACTATTTTGTTAAATAGTTAGACTTATTTATAAGGTATCTTTTGGACAGTTCTGTACACCATTTAAAAAATTTTAAAAATGGAAACAGAACCACAGTTTCTCTCACCATAGAAATCACACAATTAATGTTGGTATCCTAAATGAATGCATTTTTATTTTCATAAAACTTGCTCATTCTGTACAATGAATACTAGGAATCTAGAGAGTGTTTGACACTTTCAGCACAAATTACAGATTACATCCAGACTTATGATTTTGAATAAAGACTCATAATTAAGCAGATAGCAAATAGTTGTATAAAAAGAAAATGAACAGGCATTTTTACTTGTTTGAGTAGTTTATCATATACATTCTTTAATTCAGCACAATGCCGAATTAAACACTGCGAGACGCCTCCTCAGTTATTTGCTTGGAGAATAGAGAAGAAATCGTGGTGGACAATGAATCGAAGAAACTGGTGTGTTATAATAATGAACAGAACTTTAACATATTACTTATTCCTACTACTAGCCACAGCTAAAATATGCTATTCCATACTAGCCTGAAGATCCATGCACTAAAAACCATAAAGTAACCAAAGGACAAGCAAATATATTGAAATGAGTTCACTGCAAAATGCACTAATGTTCCTGTCTGAGTAACAGGACTGCTCTGAGAGCATCTTCACTTTATTTTGCCGTGAATAAAAGTATTAACCCGCTGATTCAATAGATTTCAGCTGTGACATGAATGTCTAGGCCAAAATAGCTTGAATTCACTATTTCGTTTGAGACAGAGTGAAACAGAGTGAACAGCGCAACGCATGCTGTGTTATCACAACAGAAAGAGAACTTTTCTAGCACACTTTGAGGTGCTTTCTGGTGTGGTAAGATAACATCCATTAACATCCATTCACTGTTCCAATTCTGAATTGATTGCTTGCTTGCAGTCATCATTTTACATTTTACATTTACGGCATTTGGCTGACGCTGTTATCCAGAGCGACATACTATTTGATCATTTTACGCAAGTAGGCGAAGGTAGTGTTAGGAATCTTGCCCAAGGACTCTTATTGGTATAGTGTAGGGTGCTTACGCAGGTGGGGGATTGAACCCTAGTCTACAGCGTAGAAGGCAGAGGTGTTAACCATCACCTACATGTTAATGCATCTAAACCTAACCTTGAGCATGAGGATGACAGGCCTATCCCTGTAATGATCATGAAATTTTACTGCCTAAATTAATGTGATGAACAATTTGAACTGCTCAAATGAACAAACATTGCTCACTACCTACTGCCCTCTAAATGAGTTATTGCACCAAGACAAAAGTTTTGACCTTTTGTTGTTTGTGTAAGACCCCATGACACATCTTACTAAATGTTTTCATTCAGAAAAACATTTCTGGATTTACTAGAATTTTTCAATTATTAACATTACATTTAAAAACTCATAAGAAACATGTAGGTTAACTGCTCATCTAGCACAATAAATAAATGATCCATAAAGAGTCACACACAACTTCTCTGAGTGGAACTACCAGCTATGATGGCATCCCCACAGCCCTCTCTTCAGACCTTTTACAGATGTAGGTAAGCTGTTCTGATGTGTGTAGTCAACCTCAGTGGTTATAATGGACTGGTGGCATGATGTTTAAAGTTTTTATGCAAAAGAACCTGCTGTCACACAGTAACGAGCAAACCCACATGACAGTGTCAGAAATCATTTACAACCCCAATTCCAATGAAGTTGGGACATTGTGTGAAACATAAATAAAAGCAGAATACAATGATTTGCAAATCCTTTTCAACCTATATTCAATTGAATACACTACAAAGACAAGATATTTAATGTTCAAATGGATAAACTTTATTGTTTTTTTGCAAATATTCAGTCATTTTGAATTTGATGCCTGCAACACGTTCCAAAGAAGTTGGGACAGGGGCATGTTTATCACTGTGTTACATCACCTTTCCTTTTAACAACACTCAATAAGTGTTTGGGAACTGAGGACACTAATTGTTGAAGCTTTGTAGGTGGAATTCTTTCCCATTCTTGCTTGATGTACAACTTCATTGGAATTGGGGTTGTACTAACATGAATTCTTTTCACTGTAATAGTGTTTTTTATAAAAATACATAAAAATGTAGGGTATAGTAATCATGGGACCATTTTGGACACGCCATCTGTCTATGATGAGAATGAATGAAACATAAGAGATTAATATAAACAAAAGAACCATAACCCTAAGCCACAATGTCTTCTGGAAAGCTCCACCCCAGCGCTTTTACACTATTTAAGGTGGTCGATATTATTGGTTATTATAATTTGTAGCTGTTTAAAACTGACAACAACCATAACATTTTCATATCGGTAGTGGTATATTTAACATAGTTGTGCAAAAAATGCAAATATACTAAATAATCACACCAAGGAAAGTATATCCACCAAATAAGAATCTTACAAAATAGGCCTGGGCAATATGACAGAATGATGAAATGTCTGAACATATCATGGAAGTTGTCAGTACTCACAGAATAATAACTAACTGCCTGCGAAATTAGTCCCATTTAAATGGATTTGCTGCAACAGAGCTTGTGAAATGATGAATAAAAATGGTTGTATTCATAGTTTTTAATAATGTATTTTAATGTGGCACTACTGGTTCTTTTTCCTCTGTTCCAACTGATCAGAAGTCTGAAAAAATAAGTAACATAACAGGTCATATATAGTGAAATTTTCTTCAAGTATTATAATATTAGGTTTTTTACCATATTGCCCATCTATACTCAGAATATACTATTAATATCAGCTTTCTGAGCTGAGAGAGAGGCTGGAAACCACTTCAATTAGCATTAATTTTCCACCGCATAGCATTCTTTACATGGACTATTAGATAGCTGACTTACTTTCATTCATTTCTTAATATGAATGAATGAATCCATCAATAAATGACAGAGACAGACAGAGAGAGAGACAGACAGAAAGAGAGAGGGACAGAGAGACAGACAGATAGGGAAAGAGAGACAGAGAGAAAGAGACAGAGAGACAGAAAGAGAGACCGAGACAGACAGAAAGAGAGACAGAGACAGGCAGAGAGAGACAGAAAGAGAAACAGACAGAGAGAAAGAGACACAGAGAGAGACAGAGAAAAAGAGAGAGAGAGAGAGAGAGAGAGAGAGAGAGAGAGAGAGAGAGAGAGAGAGAGAGAGAGAGAGAGATTATTGTGACAAAACGCGCTACACTGGGTTTTCAGTGAATATTCCACAAATACGGCTTGGGGCTGACTGGAGTGGACCTTACACGAGGCGAACTGTACAGCGAACTCGTTTCCAGGTTATAGTTACAGAGTATGCAGTGATAAAACAGCAGGACAGAGTTCAAGAGACAAAGTGAACGTACCACTAGCTTCGGCATGAGTGCCCGAGTGGTGCATCATTGAATAATGCAAGGTGGGAAACGTTGCATGCATTTGCGTTCCGCCTGTACTCCTACAACTCAACCTTTCATACTTATTGGTTTATTTGAAGTGACTACGCGAAGTACAGTTAAATAAGCTGAGATTTGCTTCCATAAAGCATGAAATCTCAGTTAAACTGAGTAACCTGACGCTTTTTACCATCGTCAACGATATATATATGCAAAAAACGATTAAAAAAAAAAAAAAATATATATATATATATATATATATATATATATATATATATATATATATATATATATATATATATATATATATATATAAAATCTCAAAACATTTGTTCACCAGTGGTGTTGGATACTAAAAACAGTGGCTATATTTGTGTTGTATACATTGACCCAAGGTTCTTATCACAACCACCCTCAAAATCTGTGTTTCTCTAAAATGATCCATTTCCACTCTGAATGGCTCTGTTTACACCGCAGGGACTGAATTTGTCAGATTTATATATATATTGGTGGAATTCCCCTTTAAACCTGTATAAATGGCGTTCTCGTGTGATTTTATTGTCACGTCTGTCAACGTCTGTTCTGACGTAGTTTTTGACGTCGCGTGACGTGACTTCCATTCCTCCAATCAGCTGTTGAGACGGCGGGGTGGCTTGTTTTTGAAAATCTTGGCGCTGAGAGTCGTGACTAAAGAACCGATGCAACAAGCGGCATGTTTTGGATTAATTAGTTATTTGTGCCACATACTCTGGATATATTGCACCCAAGAGGTAAATTAATCATTCTAGTCTTTGGAAATGTGATGAAAACTGCAGTGGGTGACACGTCGATAGCTTTTAGCTAGCGGAGGTTTGAATGTATGTTAGCCAGCTTGCTAAGCTACTCGTGCTGGTAAAGCGAATGTAAGCTAACAGATATAGCAACACACCGAACTTTAACTATTCATCTAACGTTAATATACATCACAGACAGTGTTGCAGTAGTGTTTACAACATGTCGGTTGCATTCGCAAGACCGGACAAACTGATTTAATCTCAGTAGTTTACGACCCAAGAGCGCTTACTGTGTTACAAACACTGTAACGTTAGTCCCGTTCATTGCTCTGCTATCTAGTTAGCTAACTTTGCTAATCAACAGCAGTGACAACAAAGGACCCAACGTTAACTAGCTAGCTGAGTAACTGAGTACTACACTCTTAAGAGATTGCTCTTTAGTGGTTATTTGGTAAAGACAGCGATTGTGTATATATATGTGTATGTATAAATGGTTCTGTGCATGGTGAAGTAACGTTAAGTTCTTCAGATTGATGGAGAATGTTCTGTATGTGGTTCTAAATAGAACTTTATGGAAATGGTTCTTATATTGTTAAAAGCTGGACATTATGGCTAGCTTAACAATGGCAGAACTCTTTTTGGTGCTATGTAGAGCTATTTTCAGAAAGGTTTAACATAGAACCATGTGCACAGTGCCATGAAGTCTGTGGTAAGTGTTTTGTTAGATGGTCACTAATGTACCGTTGGTCACAAATCTTGGCAAAAGTTCCGTTCATTAAAACTGACAAGTCAAGCTAAGTAGGACTGACTAAGCATCCTGCACATTGCACAGCTGCTGTTCAGTTTAGCTGTTACTGTTGTTGAGCATCACGCTGTTACTTTTAAGCTCTGGCTTGCAAGTACCTGGTACAGATTTTCACTGAGCCCCTTTTCACATTCTGCAGGTAAATCCAAAGGTGGTGAAGAAAGCAGGCCTAGGTGTCTTCAACGGAAACGATGTCAGAAGAGGTGTGCAGCCACGTGAAGGTGGTGGTCCGTGTCCGTCCATTAAATGCCAAAGAAACGGATGGAAACTATAAGAAGGTGGTCCATGTTGTGGATAATCACATGCTCATATTTGACCCTAAAGAGGAGGAGGTGACATTTTTTCGTGGCCAGAGAGTTGGCAACAGGGACGTGAGGAAAAGAGCTAATAAGGACCTCAAGTTTGTCTTTGACAATGTGTTTGGGGAGAACTCGTCACAGGGGGACGTGTTTGAAAATACCACAAAAGGCGTGGTTGATGGAGTTCTAAATGGCTACAATTGTACAGGTAAGGATGCTTTGTCTGTGTCTTGATCAAGGTTGACTAATGGTGTGAAAACATAGGACTGCACAGGTGCTGTGACAGCATTCATCAGCCTGTACAGCTTAACTGAGGTCCCAGCTTCCACTCCAAACCCGCCATGTTTTACTCAACCCATTATTGAATATTGGCACATGTCTAGGTCTATACTATGATATTCAACACCTTGAAATGAAATGTTGTCACTGAATTTTAGTCAAGCATGTTAAATTTTCTCAGAGGATGTTTAGATATTCTCAGAAGTTCTGGTTTCACAAGGTGCCCCTGTGGTGCCTCGTGTGATTTCTGTTCCATTTTTTGATGTTTTTACCGCTGTTCTAATCAGTTATTGGTCTGAACACTTTCAAAGTTTATAGTAACTGTCGCAGAGCTGTTCTTTCATAATCAGTCTTATCTAGCATACCGAGGATCTACCACCCAATCTGAAAATAAAAACCTAGGGAAAAAGACACAATAGCTATTAAAACTGTCAAAATGATAGGGTTTTGGAAATTAATGAAGGCTGCTGTACCATTATACAAAGGGTTATCAGGGGAGTTTACTTGTATTAGATTATATATATATATATATATATATATATATATATATATAAAAAAAAACACACTGCTCAAAAAAAGAAAGGGAACACTCACATAACACATCCTAGATCTGAATGAATGAAATATTCTCAACTTTGTTCTGTACAAAGTATTCAATGAATGTGCTGACAACAAAATCACACAAAAATCAAAGGAAATCAAATTTATTAACCAATGGAGGCCTGGATTTGGATTCACACACAAAATTAAAGTGGAAAAACACACTAGAGGCTGATCCGACTTTGATGTGATGTCCTTAAAACAAGTCAAAATGAGGCTCAGTACTGTGTGTGCCTGTATGACCTCCCTACAATGCCTGGGCATGCTCCTGATGAGGTGGCAGATGGTCTCCTGACGGATCTCCTCCAAGACCTGGGCTAAAGCATCCGCCAACTCCTGGACAGTCTGTGGTGCAACGTGGCATTGGTGGATGGAGCGAGACATGATGTCTCAGATGTGCTCAATCGAATTCGGGTCTGGGGACCGTTGGGCCAGTCCATAGCTTCAATGCCTTCATCTTGCACTCCCAAGAAATGCCACCCCACACCATTTCTGGCCCACTGCCAAACCGGTCATGCTGAAGGATGTTGCAGGCAGCAGATCGCTCTCCACGGCGTCTCTAGACTCTGTCACGTCTGTCGTGTGCTCAGTGTGAACCTGCTTTCATCTGTGAAGAGCACAGGGCGCCAGTGGCAAATTTGCCAATCCTGGTGTTCTCTGGCAAATGGCAAGCATCCTGCATGGTGTTGGGCTGTGAGTACAACCCCCATCTGTGGACGTCGGGCCCTTATACCATCCTCATGGAGTCAGTTTCTAACCGTTTGTGCAGACACATGCACGTTTGTGGCCTGCTGGAGGTCATTTTGGAGGGCTCTGGCAGTGCTCCTACTGTTCCTCCTTGCACAAAGGCAGAGGTAGCGGTCCTGCTGCTGGGTTGTTGCCCTCCTATGGCCTCTTCCACGTCTCCTGGTATACTTGCCTGTCTCCTTGTAGTGCCTCCAGCCTCTGGACACTACGCTGACAGACACAGCAAACCTTCTTGCCACAGCTCGCATTGATGTGCCATCCTGGATGAGCTGCACTACCTGAGCCACTTGTGTGGGTTGTAGAGTCCGTCTCATGTTACCACGAGTGTGAAAGCACCACCAACATTCAAAAGTGACCAAAACATCAGCCAGAAAGCATCGGTACTGAGAAGTGGTCTGTGGTCCCCACCTGCAGAACCACTCCTTTATTGAGTGTGTCTTGCTAATTGCCAATGATTTCCACCTGTTGTCTATTCCATTTGCACAACAGCATGTGAAATTGATTGTCAGTGTTGCTTCTAAGTGGACAGTTTGATTTCACAGAGGTTTGATTTACTTGGAGTTATATTGTGTTGTTCAAGGTTGAGTCATTTTCATTACATACATTATGTGAGCGCGAGTTTACTCAGACCACATACCCAAGCTCTGCTGTTTTTATTTGCGTATTTTGTTTATTTGATATGACCACCTTTTTTGTTTTTTGCGTACAAGAGAAAATGCTGTATATTATAGATTTACACAATAGACAAACAATTCTAAAATCTACCCTTCTAAACAATAATTCAAGTAGATCATTACTTATGTGCTTAGACTTTGTGTAATGATGAATAGTTTGCTTGCTTTTGTTTTAGTTTTGTTTAACCATAATTGCCAACTGTGAAAAGGCCACCAGGGCCTGTCTTGACAAAGCTTCTCAGAGTGCTGATCTAGGATCTGTTCATATCCAGGGAAGTCATTATAAATGAAAGAAATCTGATTCTGGATTAGCACGTCTGCTCTTAGAAGCCTTATGATTGGGCCCAGGTCTTAGGTGCTTTTCAAATGATTGGTTTCAGTTAAGTGCTAAAGTGTCCTGGGAGAGCCTCTTCAGCCACTTTAGACAATGGTGTCTGGAGAGATAACTTTAGGACAACAGTGACGGGGAATAATTTCTGTTTCTGAGTTTTGTGCGATACTGTCGGGCATGCAGTTTCGTGCTAGTTGATTGCTTGTACAACTGGTGGCACGATGCATCGGTATCCATACTGGAAGTAGATTATTGTTTACTCATTGATTCTCTTTTGCTTTCATGTACACATTATAGACCAGCATTAGGCCCAGATCAAGATCAGCATTAGAACTGTACCCTGTTATCCACCTGAATCATATTGTAGATTAATTATTAATTAATCTGCACCTTGCAGATTATGCATGTGCATTTAGGAGTGAACAAGATGGTAAGCAGGAGGTCTCTCGTATGTTACTTATTGAAGATATTATTTCCTGTGTTCTGATATTTAGATAGCACTGGTCCAGTCAGGGTACTGGTATCAGCCTGAAATATTAGTAAACAATTGGAGTATTGAATTCAGTCTAATGCCTGAAATAGTTTGTCAGATTTTTCAGAGGAACCATGTTCAATGCAGGATTTTAGGTGCAGGATGTTATTCTGATTTAAAGCCATGACCAGTGTTAGGACTGGCCGGTGTGGGGCAAACTTTTGGCAAAAGTATTGTCACAATACTTTAAGACATTTTACAATGCACACATCATAGTGTTTTTTTCCTGATATTTAAATACAAAATATAATCAAGTACTTTAATTATAATAAATCTACAAACAGGCTTAATTCTGCTCACTTTGTAATGAAAGATGCATTTAGTCTATGTTCAGAAAAGCATATTGTGACATTATTTTTTTTGTCATCATGATAGTTTAATTAATTGAACTGTATATGTATATATACATATACATAAATGTATATGTGTCTGTGTGTGTGTGTGTGTGTGTGTGTGTATGTGTGTATATATATATATATATATATATATATATATATATACACACACACACACACACACACACACACACACACACACACACACACACACACACAGCTCAAAAAAATAAAGGGAACACTTAAACACAATCTAACTCAGGTGGAAATTATTGCCGATTAGCAAGACACACTCAATAAAGGAGTGGTTCTGCAGGTGGGGACCACAGACCACTTCTCAGTAACTTTCTGCTTTCTGGCTGATGTTTTGGTCCCTTTTGAATGTTGGTGGTGCTTTCACACTCGTGGTAGCATGAGACAGACTCTACAACCCACACAAGTGGCTCAGGTAGTGCAGCTCGTCCAGGATGGCACATCAATGCGAGCTGTGGCAAGAAGGTTTGCTGTGTCTGTCAGCGTAGTGGCCAGGGGCTGGAGGTGCTACCAGGAGACAGGCCAGTACACCAGGAGACGTGGAGGAGGCCGTAGGAGGGCAACAACCCAGCAGCAGGACCGCTACCTCTGCCTTTGTGCAAGGAGGAACAGGAGGAGCACTGCCAGAGCCCTGCAAAATGTCCTCCAGAAGGCCACAAATGTGCCTGTGTCTGCATAAACGGTTAGAAACCGACTCCATGAGGATGGTATGAGGGCCCAACGTCCACAGATGGGAGTTGTGCTCACAGCCCAACACCGTGCAGGACGCTTGGCATTTGCCAGAGAACACCAGGATTGGCAAATTCGCCGCTGGCACCCTGTGCTCTTCACAGATGAAAGCAGGTTCACACTGAGCACATGTGACAGACGTGACAGAGTCTGGAGACGCCATGGAGCATGCCCAGGCATTGTAGAGAGGTCATACAGGCACGTGGGGCCACACACAGTACTGAGCCTCATTTTGACTTGTTTTAAGGACATTACATCAAAGTTGGATCAGCCTGTAGTGTGTTTTTCCACTTTAATTTTGTGTGTGACTCCAAATCCAGGCCTCCATTGGTTAATAAATTTGATTTCCATTGATGATTTTTGTGTGATTTTGTTGTCAGCACATTCAACTTTGTACAGAACAAAGTATTCAATGAGAATATTTCATTCATTCAGATCTAGGATGTTATTTGAGTGTTCCCTTTAGTTTTTTTGAGGTGTGTGTGTGTGTGTGTGTGTGTGTAATTTATGTTATGTATTATATTATATTATATTATATTATATTATATTATATTCCCCACCCCTACACTGTACTATTAAGAGTTGTAGTGTAAATGTCATGGCAGAACTGTCTCTAATTACTTTTGGGGAGATTGTTATGATGGTGATCCATGTTTTTAAAGGCTTGTATATGTGTGTTTGGACAGTGTTTGCCTATGGAGCTACCGGTGCAGGGAAGACTCACACAATGTTGGGCAGCAGTGATAACCCAGGTGTTATGTACCTCACCATGAAGGAGCTCTTCGGCCGTATAGACCTGATTAAAGAGGAGAAAGTCTTTGACATGGCTTTCTCTTATCTAGAGGTAAGCAGGTTCTAAAAGTTGCTCAGCCATCTTTTTTTTTTTTTTTTTTTTTTTTTTTTTTTTTTTTTTTACTTTGTTATTACCAGTATGTTTACACTTAACTATAATACCCAAAACATCAGTCTTGGGCTCCCAAGTGTCACAATCGCAGATGTATTTAACTAGCGGATGGAAATGGCAATGATTTAAAGGTCCTGCACAGCTGTTGTGTTTTTTTTTTTTTTTTTTTTTTTTTTTTTTTAAATCTACAAACAATAAATATTTCAGCAAATAATTTTAAATATTTCAGTTACACTCTTAAGCTGCTTATGCTCCTGGGTCATGGGTTGCTGTGGGAAGGAAACACTCTGGGCAGGTCTTGAGTCCATCACAGGGCAGGCACACAGAACATGCACATTCACACTCGCCCCTACAGACAAATTAGCATCTCCAATTCACCTGACTGCATAACTATGGAAGGAAAACGGAGCACCTGGAGGATGCTCTGCGTCGGCCTTCGCATAAAATGTAACTGCCAGGATGGACGGGCACAGGCAGAGTGAAATTGCTGCACTATTTAAGATGGAGCGGGAAAATTTTAATAAGAAGCCGGTGAATTAGATGCTGACTTCATCTTCGTGTTAACGTTATAGTTGAAATGCAAAACCTTTAATTAACTAGCTAAGAAAAAGGTATCTGGATGTAAACAGCATCACTGAGAAGCTACAAGGCTGTGATTTTTCTTTCCAGGTTCAAGGCCAGTTGCTTGTTCAGAATCTCCTTTTTCATGTTCATACTGCTAAAGTCGCTTTGATGTGATCAAATTTCCAAACTGCACTGTCCTGAGGTGCCTACACCTAAGATTTCTATTTGTTTTCCATGTCATTCATAAGATGTCCTATCATCCACATCACCTCCAATAAGTCATGGGAAATCTGTTCTTTTCAGCTTGAGTTGGCTGGCAAATCCAGAGCAACACTGAGCACAATTTTCAGATGAGTCAGCAATAAAATGCTGGCTATAAATTGTGGTAGTAGGTGTCACTTCAAATTTCAAACAGATCTTAAGAAATTGGTTTTGATTTGGTCTCATTATTTGAAAATGCACGGAGAGAGTGACCATTCTCCTTCTTGCATGAAAAAACTGAGCATTTATAAAAGAGGGCTTCTAGTAGCTTCAACGTTTATCTAGTAGAGCAATGCGCAGCATGTGGAGTGTGGTAGGGTCAGTTGATTTTGCAGGTATTGCACTCGCCCACGCTCTGTTAGACCAAGCCGCTAAAAGTCTCAGAAGAATATTACCCAGCAGCCTTTCCATGGGCAGGAACCTCATGAGCTGATTCACAAATATGTAAGATGAGGTAGTTTATGATTGATTTATTATGCTATAGGTAATTAGTGTGATTTAATCTGTGATGCCTAAAATCAAGCAAAATAAAGTATAATTCCTAAATGGTATGTAAGGGGCAGTATACAATAAAATAAAAATGTAGAGGTCATTTTATGCACTCTGCAATGCCACGTAAATGTTTAAAATATACTGTGATGGGTCTTTAAAATTGGGGATTTAAAAGAAGGAGAGAGAGAGCAACTCTGTACGATCAAATATGTAAATCTGATTTATTGACACTGGCCTTATTTTGTAAAATTTATTCATTCATTCATTGTGAATTGATATGCTTCATTAATTGCTATGCTTTCTTAACTCCTATTTGCAGATTTCATGATAAGTCCTTTTATTGACATGGTAAATAATAAAGGTCACAGTGTAAAAACATTGTGAATAGTAAACAAATCCCTCCTCTGCAGGGCATCTCTGAAGTGCCTGTTTTCTTCATTTCTGGCTGTGTGCCTTGCACAAAGGAGCTTTCTGTAGACACGGGTCCTTGAGGGAGTATCCCATGTTCTCCGTGACATTGTTTCTTTGCCTGTTTTTACCGAACAGGTTTATAATGAGCAGATTCGGGACCTCTTGGCCAACTCTGGTCCACTAGCAGTGCGAGAAGATGGTGCAAAAGGAGTGGTGGTCCAAGGCCTTACACTTCACCAGGTATGTGAAAAAGAGAAATACCAAATTCACACTTTGTCTGACTTTCTTGTTACTCACTGTCTGTTGAATAAAACAAATGTCTAAATGTTTGATTTAATTTTTTTTTCTCCCCAAAATCGGTTAGTGAGAGTAATTCCAAATGTTGGCCAAAATAGCTGCTACAAAAATTTGCTCATTCTAGAAGTGGGATAATTAAAAGCTAAAATACGTCTTGCTTTTTTGGTGTTTAAATGTTGCTTCTTGAGAACCAAAGTTGTGAGGCTAACATTGTTGAATGTTAAATAATTTCCATAACTACAATCTTAATTCAGGTTGCACATACAATATAGTTTAGAGTACAGTATGACTTTTATTAAAAAGAAGAAGGAAAAAAAGGCAAGGAGCAGCTGTGTACTCAGAAAATTAATGTCCAAATTTTAGGGTCACATTTTCTGCAGAAACCTAAATATACAAATCAAGAAATTGTGTTTATTCTTTTGGTTAATCAGTTTACTTAGCATATCAACATAATTTGAAACAAATATATATGAAGGTTTTGGTATATATTTGTGGAAACTAAGTGACTTTTTAAAAAATGCTATCAAAATCTGTGTATTGTACTGTGTGTAAACTGTGTATTCAGTATTTCACAATGTGCTGCCCCGAATCCAGTTAAACAGGGCTCATTATGCTTTCTTTGTGTAGAAACATGCAGTCAGTGTTCTGTAAGTACCAATGATATCCACAGTGTATTCAGAAAAGCACATTTCTTTGTGCAAAAATTTAGAACGGTAATGATCAATATCATCAACTCTTTCATATGAGTGGGAAATATTGATCATTACCATAGTGGGCGATATTGAAATGTCTTATGAACTTTGGTCATTGTTTTTTGTTATTTCGATAAAATTTAATATAAATTTAAAATAACATTTAGTTAGATTGTTATAAAATAACATTATTTAGATGCCTGCAACATGTTCCAAAAAAGTTGTGACATGAGCATTTTTACCGCTATGTTATTATCATTTTAACAACATTTAATAATCGTTTGGGGACTGAAGGCACAAGCTGATTCAGATTCTTCTGTTATAAAAGTCTTCAGCTGATCAACCTTAGAGCCTTGGTCTTATTTTGTGCTTAATAATGGGAGATGGCACCACAGTCTACCACTGGCACCAGTCTACCACTGACACTCTCCGGATTACAAAGCCATCATATTATAATACATGTAGATTATGGCTGGTTTAGTGTTATGGCAACTTAAGCCTTGACATCCTTGAAAAAGATGTCATCTAAAAGGCAGCAAAATGTGTTCATCATTAATGGTGCCTTTGTATATGTGCAAGTTACCCATTAATACTCCCATACCGTCATAGATGTAGGCATTTGAACTTTGTTAGTAACAGTCTGAATGGTCCTTTTCTTCTTTGGCCTGGAGAACACTGCATCCATTATTTCAATAAAAAAAAAACTGAAATGTCAGCTGGTCAGACAAAATACTGTCCCAACAGTTGGGAACTGGATTTTTAAGGATCCATGTAGAAACCATATGCAGATATAGGAAAACCTACAACTAAAGCTGCAGTGTTGCTATTTGCATCAAAAACTTACATGTGACAGCAGAAATGTGAGGTGTGCAGCTCTATCAGCATTGCTTTGGACGTGTCTAATTTAGTAGGAAATTCTCATTTTTCAGTTTTACTGTCTGTCTCACAAGTACAAACAATGGATACAAGATGTGGAAAATGACTGGGTTCTCTATGACTTTGTGCTATTTGGCTCATATGGTATCTGCCTGTTTTATATGTTTATAGCTTTGTTGCATTTATGTTTTAGTTTGCTTTGACAATTATCTTCCTGTACATTGCTGAAATGTTTGGAGGCTCTAGTGCGTGTGCGCTTGTGTGCATTCTCTGTCTCTGATTGACTTGACCACAGACCGCCATGGACTGTCATTGATGAGGTGTGTGTGTGGGTGTGATCTCTGTGCTTTATAGGCCAAATCCGCTGAGCACATCCTTGAAGCTCTGGATTTTGGCAACAGGAATAGAACGCAGCACCCAACTGACGTGAATGCCTCGTCCTCCCGCTCACATGCCGTATTCCAGGTAAACATCCACCTAAACAAAGTGCTACCCACCCGGAACACATCAGCTTCTTCTACATATGCTCTCTCATTGTTTTAATGAGAGTAAGTATGTCATTTATGGCTTAAGCGTGGCAACAGGTTTTTACGTTACAGCTGTCCTGCCTGTTTTCTTTAATGATTTAATAACTCTGGATTTGGTCATGTTGTAGACAGTCAGGGGTCCCTGTGTCAGTACAATATCTGCGAGATGGGACGTGAGCAACACGGCGCGAAAGCCCCGTTTCTCAGCGAGACTGCAGGTCACTTAGCAACATAGTCTCTCCTGGCTAGTAGCTACGAAAAGGCAGAGAGAGATTTAGCTAAGACGAACTTCTGGAGACTTATTTGCATTTATAAGCACCATAGTTGGTTTCCTGGAAGTGTGTGTGTGTGTGTGTGTGTGTGTGTGTGTGTGTGTGTGTGTGTGTGTGTGTGTGTGTGGGCAGGTCAGTTTAGCACCCAAACTCTCTTAATACGGAGCAGTGCTGATGAAATACATGCAGAATGTGGTTTAACATCATCTTGCTGAAATAATGAAGGCCTTCCCTGAAAAAAGACATCATCTGGATGGCAGCATATGTTGTCAAAACATGTATATATAGTTCAGCATTAATGGAGCCTTCACAGATGTCTATGTCAAACATGCCATGTCCTCTAATGCCCCCCTAAACCATCATGAATACTGCCTTTAGAACTGTGTACTGATAACAAGCTGAGTGGTCTCTAGCCCGGAGGACACGGTGTCCATGATTTCCACTAAGAAGTTCAAATGTTGATTCGTTGACCACAGGACACTTTTCCACCTCCCCTCAGTTCATTTTAAATGAGCCCAGGCCCAGAGAAGGTGGTAGCATTTCTGGATCCTGTTTATATCTGGTTTCTTCTTTACATTTTAGAGTTTTAACTTGCATTTGTGGATGCAGTGATTAACTGTTCACAAACAGTGGTTTTCAGAAGTGTTTCTGAGCCCATGCAGTGATTTCCTTTACAGAATCGTGTCTGTTTTTGATGAAGTGCTGCCTGAGGATCCGATGGTCACGGCCAGCAAATACTGGTTTTCAGCTTTGTCCATTACATTCCGAGATTTCTCCAGATTCTCTGAGTCTTTTAATGATATTATGTACCGTAGACGATGAAAAGCAAAGGTTCTTTGCTATTTTATGTTGAGAAATGTTCTTCTTGAATTGTTGCACTATTTGATGGTGCAGTCTTCATCATCAGAGTGATGCACCCCTCCTCATCTTTACATCTGAAAAATTCCACCTCTCTGAGATGCTTTTACACCAAATCATGTCACTGACCGTGCGTGTGTGCGTGTGTGCGTGTGTGTGTGTGTAAAAATATGAATTTTCAGTAAATAAAATTCTTGGGCTTTTTTCAAATGTATTATTCATTTATTTGTTTTTAATGTCTTGCCTAATCTACTGTGTAAGCAGTTTGTTCTGTGGCATTGTTTTCCATTTCAGTCGTACATTTAATCCCTGTGTGTATTGTTTTATTTTGAGATGGTTGTAAGAACATTATAAAATTATTCAAGCTTTTCTACATGATTTCTTGTTTCAAGTAAGTTTATCTGGAGAAATTGTCTTCTTCTGTGAGAAGATAAATTTGTTTTTCAAGACATAACAAACCAAATTATTAGCCAATAGAATAAGACAGTTTCACTAGATAAAATTCAGTAGCTTGAATCAAAAAAGTAAAAATAAATAAAAAGTCAGAAATAAGTTATATTCCTACAACATTTAATAAGAAATATTAGATATATTGACTAGGTTTGCCAAGAAATTGTTTCTGCAATGTATCAAATGAATCAACTAATCAAATTGTGAAATGTGATGATCCATTGAAATATATTTCCTAAAAGTATCAAGTAAATTGTTGTAAGTAAAAATTTGTTTAGTCTCTCGTTGTGGTACCGAGTAAAACGGTGATATTTCAGCATGATCTGCTTGGTTTAGATATTTCTTCCACCTCTCGTTTCCCATACACACATTAATCCTAGAACCCTTTATTGCTAAAACAAAATCCCTGCATGCTATTTCATTGTTTTTTTGTTTGTTTGTTTTTTGTTTTTTTGCCTCCCACTTTTTCTTTTCTTTTGCTTTCTACCTGTCATCCTATGCAGATCTACTTGAGGCAGCAAGATAAGACTGCAAGCCTAAACCCTAACGTGCGGGTGGCTAAGATGAGTCTGATTGACCTGGCTGGTTCAGAGAGGGCCAGCGCCACCAATGCGAAGGGAGCACGACTCCGAGAAGGGGCCAACATCAACCGCTCTCTCCTCGCGCTGGGCAATGTCATCAATGCCCTTGCTGATCCTAAGGTAGATGTTTAGCAGACACCTAGAAATACATGATTGCCCCAAATAGTAATGTCAACAGTTGTTTTTATCTTTTAATCCATTCGGACCAGGTATCATTAGTTTCTTGTTCTTGCAGTGCTGAAATTGTAAAAGGCTGTATTGTGCAAATAAGCCCTCTAACATATTACTATTTATTGATTTATTTTTTGTGTGTGTGTGTCCTGTCAGCATCCTAACCGATCACAGACATTTCACGTGGATGTTTCTGTAAATGTTTTGATGCATTAAGGCATTAAATATGTATAGTTTTTGTTCAAAGTAATATATCACAATCTTTAATCATGCCAGGGGTTCACCTTTATGTTTTAATAGACTGCAGTATGAATTGATCGTTTGTTTCTCATTACAACAAATTGCCACTTATTATAGTGTATTTTGTATTTGTGAAATTGCAATTAAGTGCAGTTACTAAAGTGAGATTGATGACTTTTTTCCCTCCATACTGGTATGTTAGAATGAATGAATCACACGACATACACACATACTCCAATCCATACACGCTCGTACACAACTACAGCTTCAGTTGTTGTGCACAAGCTGTGCTGTGACTGACCTGATACTCAAATATGACTGCTCTGAACTGCTGCCCAACACAAAGCAAGTGACTGTTGCTTGCAGTTTTCTCACAGTCTAGAACCATAAATAAATCTTTACGTTATAGATAATGATGATAAAGAAGCATAATGACAGTAGTAACAACAGGTGTTACAATAGCAATCCTTTAAAGAGAGTTTTTCAAAATTTCAGAATAATTTGGTCTTTAATATGTAAACCGTGGTTTAGTGTGAAATAGGTTTGTAGAGAAATTTACCAGCTTAGATTTCTTGACAGTGATGATAGGATCCAGGTGTTGCAGTGTTTATATCACAAATATAACCCATTTTATTTCCTGTCCAAAACAGCCAGAAAACATACGTGGGTCCATAAGTATTTGGACAGTGACCATTTTGTAACTTATAAAATATGACTCCTAGACAGTTAATGCAATATTTTTGTTAAACCCTTTAAATTAAAGCTAAAGGTCTACACTTCAATCACACCTTGACTGCTTTATTTTAAATCCATTGTGGTGTTGTACAGAGACAAAATTACAAATGGTCACTGTCCTAATAGCTATGGAACTGACTATATGTAATGTCTGATGGTAAAATAGTGGTACATGTTCAAAAAAATAATAATAATAATTCAGGATTATTTGCCTTAAATCAAAACCTTCTCAAATCCTCTGAGAGTATTTTTTTAATGATTTCATGTAATAAGTTTCTGTGGGGTAGCTTTTAAAGGCATTAAACCCTTCAATGGTTTGAATTCTATCATCACCCTTGTGAACAGTTCTCACTTCTTTCTCTAGAAGATAGCATTTTAAGAATAACTACTCAAATTTCTTTGATTTAATATACAGAAATTAAAAAAGCAAAAGTTGTAGTAAACACAGCTCCTCAATTGAGTCTGAGACATGAGAAACTAGCCTCCGCATCTTGTCAATCTGTAGCCTAGTGTTGCGCTAAGTGATGTGGAGAGGGAAGGTCCATCCCACCCATCGAGGCGGAGTGAGGTCAGTTATGCTCTCTTGGTCTCCTGACCATGGATGGCGGTGGTATCAGTGGGTATCAAGCTCTTACTCTCCACTCTGGCTGAAGGTTAATATTTTATGTGCAAGCCACTTAAACTTAGTAAAGCAGGTATCACACTAATAAGTTATGGAATGGATTTTTAGACCATCCTGGTAGTAAACCCATTTTTGCATTTTTCATTCTCCTTTCTGTCAATCTGATGTACCCTGGCACACAGCCAGGCATGATCAGCTGGGTTTGTATCCCACCGTGACACGCTCTCCCTGGCAACCTCTCCCAGGGTATCAAACCCCCCACTTCTCCACTCCTCTGGCTCCATGACTGAGGGCCTGATCCTATCTGTGCTAGGATAGCTACACCTCTCTCAGCCAGGCTCTATTGTGTACACTAATCCTTGTCCTCAGGGGCCTCTGTTTGTGTGTCTGTGTCTGTGTGTGGGATGCCTGCCTATGCGCTGCATTCAGCTCCGGCACGCCGCCACCACAGACTCAGTGTGGAATTGTATCCAGATTTCCACCCCCCTGCTCCGAGAGGGATGGAGAATAATTTATACCCAATCCCATTAGCGCGTGACTGCTATAGATTGTAGTCTCACAAAATGCTGTTAAATCTGCCTCTGAGTGTTTGTTTCGTGCCATGAACTGTGATAAACTGCTTTTGTATTTGTTTTCGAGGATTTTGAACGCCGTGTCTCAGCTAGCACGCAGATTGTTTTTTCTTTTGTCCTCTTCTAAACAGCATTATATGGGAAAATGTTTCATTCTTGTTCCATGACAATCATTTTTGCCATGTTTGCATTCACAGTATGGATGCACCAAAATTACATAACGGTCTAAATGGCTTGTTTCACCAATCTTACTACTTTCAACCGCAAATTCGGATGCCACTGATTGTCATTCATAAAGAAAATAAATCCATAGCCATTATTCCGTCTGCTGGAAGCATACGCTAGTGAAATTAGTAAAGTAGTGTAACTAAAAGTTCATTGAATTTTAATATAAAAATATCAAACTTATGCTGATTTTATTGCACATAGGTATATAATTGTCTGTTAGCTTACTCAACCTGAAATCAAAGATGAAAAGTATTTGCTTTGTTATTTCATGTTTCTGTCCATATTAAGAATGTCTTTTGCATGGTATGACGAACCAAAGTTCTTGTTTTCCTGTAAACTGTGTAGTTAGTTTTGTCCAGCACTTCAAAATAATCCAAGTTTAAATTACTTCACTGTACCAGCAGGCAGTGATCCAAAGAATTGGCCATATTTATGTCATGTTTCATCTACCTCTCCTGCCACTTCGACCAGTCAAGAAATTAAATCCTAAAATAGATTACATAAAATATAAAATGTGATAACTTTTGCACAGGCCACATTTTATGTTTTGCATTTTCGAACAACGCAAGTTATGATTTCCCATTCACATCGTCTTGCTGTTAGTAGTTATGCCCAACTGACTGGAAGTTTTTGTGCCAAATTTTGGTATTTTTTATCTGTAACTTGGTAAGGAATTTAACAGATTTTAATAGGTTGTCAAATGTGCTTCACTGACTGTGGTTGTCATTTGTCAATGATGAATTCTCATATATGATTGACAGTTCTCAGTTGACACGTTTCTTAACTCAGACATTCTTGTAGATACCAGTAAATCAAGAACAGTGAGTAATGCCAGCCAACCTATGCAGAAGTTTAGACACTGCATGTTTTGTAAACTTTTTCTCTCAGAAAAATCCCCACTTCCTCTATTGAGAACACACTCCTCCACATTTTAATGCACATTTACTGTCCTGTTTACTGGCCTGTGCCTTAACTTCTTTTTGCTGAGAACAACAACATATGTCACTTAAAGTGGGGTATTCAAAATTTTGCATTTGACTGTAAATTGCTTTGGCCCTGTTTTGTTTGTTTATTTATTCATTTAACCTTTTGTGGTTCTTTTTCTTTGTGACCAGTAAGTTCACACATTACCATCACTGATAAAGGCTCTCTCCTTTTTGAACTGAAGCCTTTTGAACACTGCAAAAATGTCCAAGAGGAATCTATGCAATTCATATGTCTCTTCATTTTCAATAGGTAGTTTTCAGAGCTTCACCAAATAGTAGATATCACGTAATCAGTTATTCCAACCCTTGATCTTTGGCCTTTAGCCATTGTGGTAGATGATAATTAAAAACAGCCCAGGTTTGTTTGTTTATTTATTTATTTATCCATGGTTCTATTGCTCTTTTCACTTTGTTTTTAACAGGATTGGAATGAGTGTGTTAAGGGCTGTAGGCGTGTGGAGCAGGTGATGCTGGCCATTATATAGTGATAATTAGAACCACACTTCAGCCTGAGCCGCTCTGACGGGCCTAATTTATACCGTTAAGTAGTTGCGGTGCAACTTCAGATTGGGTGGAGTAACTGTTTTAACAGCGGCTAAACTCATCTAGAGGTTAGTGTGCTTGTCTGAGGAAAGCTATTTTTCTTGCACTAAGCATATTTGAAGCACTGGACTGAAAGACTTTTTAAAGTTTTAAGTTTGCTTTCTCTCGCAGACGTCCAAGTAATTTTCTTTTGTTTGTTTTGTTTGTTTATTTGTCTGAACAGCACAGACAGCCTTTTAAGGATGCCATATATTCTTAACTGCTCTATTTTCTGCATCCACGGTGTTTGTTTTTGTCCAGCACTGCGGTAGGTTTATGAAAAGGCTTTTTCCCAAGACTGTTTGCACTTTGAGTGGGGTTGACATAAAAGTTAGTATATGTGAAAGCCTTTGTAGTAAATATGAATCGGCAGCAAGCTAAGACCCTACAGCTTTAATGATTCACATGGACACTTGCTTTTAGGCTGTGTTCACACTTGGTGTGTTTGCTCTACAGGTGTAGAGCAAAGGTTTGCAACCTCACAACAAATGTAGGTCTGTTATCATCATGAAACTTTAGCTGCCAATTATTTGCAAAACATTCTTTTTGTTAAGAAGGGAAAAAATTGAATGAAAGCCAAATTGGCTGATAACTTTTACATCTGGACTGTTGATACTGAGTAGCTTTCAGCTGACGACAGCCTGAGTTCACATCAGTAAATGTTACTCACTGCTGTCCTCTAAAGGTGTTATAGCACGTTAAAAATATAATTGTTTTCTGAAGACTGGTGATGAAACCCTGCTAATACCCTCCATTCACATTCAGCTTGTTGCGACACAAAGCTAACAACTGTGGGAAATAATTATTATCTTAAATAATTGCAGTCGGCTTAAAATTCTGGTTAGACCGTTATGTAATAATTGTAACAGGACCTGCCCAAACAGCGTTTTACAGGCTTCAAGTAATCATTGGTGTTTAGATAGTGCTTGAATGCCGGTTCTCAATGCAACCCTTAAAGATATTTACTTATATTTTATAATTAGTTAATGAACTCT
Organism: Pygocentrus nattereri; assembly: GCF_015220715.1. Taxonomy (NCBI): domain Eukaryota; kingdom Metazoa; phylum Chordata; class Actinopteri; order Characiformes; family Serrasalmidae; genus Pygocentrus; species Pygocentrus nattereri. The sequence continues at coordinate 19,238,465 of NC_051235.1, read as the reverse complement.
CATGTTTTAGATATTTTTAATTAAAAAAAAACCCGTTTTCAACTATTCATATTTGTTCATTATTGAATAGTGTGCACTTACTCATCACTTTGTACCCTGATAGTTCCAAAGAGGGCAAGAGACGAGTATGCTGTAATGTTATGTTCAATAAGGAGACATAAGTCTAACAGGTTTTCTGCTTAGCTATATAGGGATACAGAAGCTCTAATTGTTTTTAAATGTTTGTTTAGCAATGTATTTTCAAAGACAGGGTCACTGATTTAATGAAGGGCTGGCCAAGCTCACTGTTAACTTGGTGGTCCAATTGAGTTCCATTGCAGTGACTGGGTGGGTTATTTTAATCCATTTTGCTTAATTCAAATTAATTTCCTGCTGTTCATTACTTATCAGCTAAGCTGTTTAGCTAACCTGTTGTCTTTTGTTTGTCTTTGTGTCAATAAATGATTGAGTGAGGAAATGCTCAGCTTCTTCACATATGTGAACAGTAAAACTATAGCCAAACAAATGAGCATGTACTGGGCTATTTCTCTTTCTGTACCCTGTGCAAAAGGTATAGCACAATTTATATTTAATTTATTTTTTTATTCCTTCGATATACCTTCAATCAACTCAGCAAATAAATATGGGTTGTACATAAAAATAGCTGAAAAATGCCATCTTTTAAATGTATTTTCTGCAGAGAATGTGTTTAAATTACAACCCCAATTCCAATGAAGTTGGGACGTTGTGTAAAATGTAAATAAAAACAGAATACGATTATTTGTAAATCCTTTTCAACCTATGTTCAATCGAATACACTACAAAGACAAGATATTTAATGTTTAAACTTTATTTGCAAATATTCACTCATTTTGAATTTGATGCCTGCAACATGTTCCAAAGAAGTTGGGACAGGGGCATGTTTACCACTGTGTTACATCACCTTCCGTTTTAACAACAGTCAATAAGCGTTTGGGAACTGAGGACACATTGTTGAAGCTTTGTAGGTTGAATTCTTTCCCATTCTTGCTTGATGTGCAACTTCAATTGCTCAACAGTCCGAGGTCTGCATGGCAGACGAACTGTGTTCACTGACAGTGGTTTTCTGAAGTGTTCCTGAGCCCATGTGGTAATATCTGTTACAGAATGATGTCGGATTTTAATGCAGTGCCACCTGAGGGATCGAAGGTCACTGGCATTCAATGTTGGTTTTCTGCCTTGCCGCTTACTTGCAGATATTTCTCGAGATTCTCTGAATCTTTTGGTCATATAATGGACTGTAGATGATGAAATCCCTAAATTCCTTGCAATTGCACGTTGAGAAACGTTGCTCTTAAACTGTTGGACTGTTTGCTCACACAGTTGTTCACAAAGTGGTGAACCTCACCCTGACACCTGTTTCCAATTAACTGTTGCCCCTGTCCCAACTTCTTTGGAACGTGTTGCAGGCATCAAATTCAAAATGAGTGAATATTTGCAAAAAACAATAAAGTTTATCCGTTTGAACATTAAATATCTCGTCTTTGTAGTGTATTCAATTGGATATAGGTTGAAAAGGATTTGCAAATCATCGTATTCTGTTTTTATTTATACACATCGTCCCAGCTTCATTGGAATTGGGGTTGTATATACATTTAGAAAATCAGCAAACCATGTAATGTGATGGCGACATTGACTGTGGTGTGTGGTGTTGTTTTTTTTTGTTTGTTTATAGCATGAACAAAGCAAGCCTTTGTATAGAACATCTTTGTCGAGGTGCATCATGCAACTTTTGTACACTGGTGACCCAAACTGTGTGTGTGTGTGTGTGTGTTTTGAAGAAGAGGCAGTAAGGTGAGCGGGTTTGTCCCTGTCTGTGGGCCTCACTGCAGCGTGAGTGTGTGGGTATTGTTTTCATGTCATCTGCATACATTAACCAGTCACACAGACGTCTCTCCTTACCACGCCTGAACCACTCCACAACGTGAAGCATTCCTGCTCACACTGGACTACAGCTGAACAATTAATCGTATTTATGTTGAAATTTTTATTTTAAAGACTGCAAATTTTGGATCACAAGAGCTGCAATTTTAATGATTTCCTATGTCATTCAATATTGTCTTAAGATTTAACTGGGAGAATTTAACATAGAACTGGAGAAAAGGCCTGAAACCTCACTTATAGACAGTAATTTAAACTGCAGTTGCAATATTGGTCAGAAAAATCACAATTGGATATTTTCTTCCAATTATTTAGCATTATTCTGGATATTAAATATATCTGTTGTGAGATCAGAAAAAATAAGTGCATCGTTATTTATAAGTATATATCGTACGTGTTGAAAGAAAAAAGCGACCTTTATGTAAACATAGCGTTAAGTTACATTAGCTTCACACAGCTGTTTCTGTGGACCGATGAGGTTTGTTGCATGGCTTAATTTAAATTACCTATTTTAGAGTTGAAAAAAACTGTTGTTGTAAAACCTAATTGGTTTACTGCTTTTTATTTTTCCTCTCCGCTATAATTTCTACCAATGAAAATGAAGTGGTCTGTAAAGTGGGACAAGGTCTATGTTTCACTGCTTTGCAAAATGGAAGCTCCCTGTGGACCACCACTTGCTTTGCAACTATTATGAAAACATTTTCTCACATGCTTGCTCTCTCTCTAGCTCGTGCTCTTTCCCCCTCACTCCATTTACCTCCCAGGCGCCCACCTCAGGCCACACACACTTTCACTCTGAATCACTCATTCTATCACTCCCCAAACATCAAATGCACAGACAAGCATGCGCTCCAGATGTAGTGTTTAGCACTAAGTCAACAGAACAAAACAAGATTACAGCAGTTTGAACTGGACCCACCCTATTCCTCCACCTGGGTCTGTTGCCGTGTGTGTTTTGCCTCTGTAGCCCGCTTAACACACCCAGCTGAGCAGTAATTTGGTCATCAAACTTCACGCTTGTTGAGTTTTTAACCGAGCGGTGGAATTACACTTGGAGTGTTAGATGCTGAGGTTGCCTGGGGTCAGCTATCGATTCTGTGGTCTGTCATTCTGAATTGTGGCTCAGTTCTGATCTCTGATATAGAAAATTCCAAATTTCAGTACAAACCTTGTCAAAAACAAGTTATTTTTTCTTAAATTGTTTATGCTTTTGAGTAAACATACTGAACATAACATACTAAACATACTAAAATAACTCTTGTATGTAGGCTACAGACTGTACCATGATATCCAATATCCCTGACAACAGAGTGGCTGTTCATTTGTCCGTTCCATTTTTTTTTAATAGCTATTTGCACTTTAAGGCTTTAAAAGAAAGAGGTCTTTCCTTTCAACTTCTCGTGTTTTGCTGTATTCTGCATATTGAGCTGAGATGTCATGTTTTCAAGTGGTATCAAACCTGTAATGAGGTTCATGATACCCTTTCTTGATAGTGTATAGGAACAGAGATTATGAATCACTTGTCTGTCTCTCATAGAAACAGAACACCCCAACCCCCGCCAATATGTTCAGTTTTATTTGTTTATTTATTTATTTATTTTTAATAGCCTCTTTCAGGGAAAAAATTATACGTTCCACTGCACGTGAATGCTTTGTAACTGGCTGAGTCACTTGTCCTTGTGGGAATTTGAGGTTTGAGCCTGCCTCAGTGAAGTGCAGACTCCAAGTGCTATATTCCCACCATACTAATTACTTCTTTCTGGTGCTGCAAGCAAGTAATGTAATTTGATCTGTTCCGTCATTTCAGCTCCTAATTATGTGTTTATTACGGAAACTGTGTGTACTGCAAAGATGGTAAAAATGAATGATTTTAGCTGAGTCTTCCTAAAGACTTCCTAGTTTATCCTTACATGGTAAAGAACTGATGAAATACATCTTGAAAGTTTGTGAATGGTCTATTATAATAGGTTTGTCATTCCATTTTTATTGTTTAGCCTTTCTTTAAAAATAGATTGCTTGATTGATCATTACAACAATTACTTGATTTAATATGTAACAGATTTATGTTGTAATCAGACTTGGCAGGTATGGGTCAATTAAAACGAACCTTGGTGTGACTGCTCTATTTGTCCGGTTCACCAACAAGCTCCGATAGAAATCGGAACAGTGTGATTCAGAAAGATGGGTGGACATGATCACAGTTCTTTTATGTCATAAAAACTGCCCAATGAGAATTTTTACCCATGTGACTTCTGTTTACATCTTTTGGTTTGGTGTGAATTATGTCACTAAGTTAACCAGAACTAAAAGGTAGCAAGTGGATTACTTTCTTCTTTGGTCTGGACCAAGTGAACCAAAGTACAAGTATAAAAACACTCTTAATCTGATGTCTCCAACTGCTTCATTGGTCAGTTGGTTGAATTGTTTATTTTTTTTATTGTTTATTCTTTGTTTAGAGTAAGAAGCCGCACATTCCTTACAGAGACAGCAAGCTTACGCGGCTGCTGAAAGACTCTCTTGGTGGGAACTGCAGGACCGTGATGATCGCTAATGTTAGCCCATCCTCCCTCTCCTACGAGGATACACACAATACACTTAAGTATGCCAACCGGGCCAAGGAGATCAAATCCTCGGTAAGGTCTCACACACACAAACACACTCAAACAACTAAACCACTGCCCCAGTTGATATGCTATTAACCTAGAAGCTAGATACTAGAAGCTTATTACAACTCGTAACTGCTATGAAACTAAGTTCTGTAGTAATATGAGTAAGAAACAGACGTGTGGACACATACATGGAAATTTTAGTTAAACATGCCATTGTGTTTATTACATATACATATGCATCATATCTTCCATATCATTACATGAAAAAGGACTTTGTCTTATTAATCACAATTCATCATATCATATACCAAATTGTGTATGTAAAAATACATTACCAAACTTCAGTGTTCTGAAATTCACAACTGGTCTGCTTGACCTTAAGATCTGAATGTGATTAAGCGAGTTGAAAGAAGCATTGGTGGAAATGATTTTGACTGTTTGGGCTACTATTGAGTTTTAGTTTTTTTTTAGCAACATTAGCCTCTTCACTCCAGTTCTAAACTAAGGAAGCAAAATTTGTAGTCCAGATGTGTCTTAGTTAATTAACTACTGAAGGAAATGTGCTCTGATTTGTGATTTACGTTGACTTTAAACAGAAAACAAGATACAGAAATCACTTTATGTAAGAGGTATACTTTAATATTAAGTGACCGACAATGTAAATACAAAAAAAATCATATGCAACCCTGTGTGTGTGTGTGTGTGTGTGTGTGTGTGTGTGTGTGTGTGTGTGTGTGTGTGTGTGTGTACACAACCCCAATTCCAATGAAGTTGTGTAAAACAGAATATGATGATTTGCAAATCCTTTTCAACCAATATTCAATTGAATGCACTACAAAGACAAGATATTTAATGTTCAACCGGATAAACTTTGTTTTTTGCAAATATTGACTCATTTTGAATTTGATGCCTGCAACACATTCCAAAGAAGTTGGGACAGGGGCATGTTTACCACTGTGTTACATCACCTTTCCTTTTAACAACACTCAATTTGGGAACTGAGGACACTAATTGTTGAATTCTTTCCCATTCTTGCTTGATGTACAAACTTCAGTGGCTCAACAGTCCGGGGTCTCCATTGTCGTATACTGTGCTTCATAATGTGCCACACATTTTCAATGGGAGACGGGTCTGGATTGCAGGCAGGCCAGTCTAGTACACGCACTCTTTCACTATGAAGCCACGCTGTTGTAACACGTGCAGAATGTGGCTTGGCATTGTCTTGCTGAAATAAGCAGGACATCCCTGAAAAAGACGCTGCTTGGATGGCAGCATATGTTGCTCCAAAACCTGTATGTACCTTTCAGCATTAATGGCGCCTTCACAGATGTGTAAGTTATCCATGCCATGGGCACTAACACACCCCCAGACCATCAGAGATGCTGGCTTTTGAACTTTTTGCGCTGATAACAATCCGGACAGTCCTTTTCCTCTTTGGCCCGGAGGACACGATGTCCATGATTTCTAAAAACAATTTGAAATGTGGACTCGTCAGACCACAGGACACTTTTCGACTTTGCGTCAGTCCATCTCAGATGAGCTCAGGCCCAGAGAATCCGACGGTCTTTCTGGGTGTTGTTGATATATGACTTTCCCTCTGAATGGCAGAGTTTTAACTTGCACTTGTAGATGGAGCGACGAACTGTGTTAGCTGAAAATGGTTTTCTGAAGTGTTCCTGAGCCCAGGTGGTAATATCTGCTACAAAATGATGTCAGTTTTTAATTCAGTGCTGTCTGACGGATCGAAGGTCACGGGCATTCAATGTTGGTTTTCTGCCTTGCCACTTACTTGCAGAGATTTCTCCAGATTCTCTGAATCTTTTAGTGATATTATGGACTGTAGATGATGAAATCCCTAAATTCCTTACAATTGCACGTTGAGAAACGTTGTTCTTAAACTGTTGAACTATTTGCTCACGCAGTTGTTCACAAAGTGGTGAACCTCACCCCATCTTTGTTTGTGAACGACTGAGGCTTTCAGGGCTGCTCCCTTTTATATGCAATCATGACAGTCACCTGTTTGCAATTAACCTGTTCATCTGTGGAATGTCCAAAGAGGTGTTTTTTGAGCATTCCTCAACTTTCCCAGTCTTTTGTTGCCCCTGTCCCAACTTCTTTGGAATGTGTTACAGACATCTAATTCAAAATGAGTGAATATTTACAAATACAAGATATTTAATGTTCAAACGGATAAACTGTTTTTTGCAGTGTATTCAACTGAATATAGGTTGAAAAGGATTTGCAAATCATTGTATTCTGTTTTTATTTGTTTTACACAACGTCCCAACTTCATTGGAATTCTAGACTAAGACTAAGACTAATTCTAGACTAAGAGTGTGTGTGTGTGTGTGTGTGTGTGTGTGTGTGTGTGTGTGTGTGTGTGTGTGTGTGTGTGTGTGTGTGTGTATATAAATATATAAATATTATAATGTTATAATTTGCTTAATTTCTCTTTTTATCTTTCACCCAGCTGAAGAGTAACGTGGTTAGTCTGGACAGTCATATAGGCCAGTATGTAGTCATATGTGAGAAACAGAAGGCTGAGGTAAGGATTTATGTGCTGCTTTTATCTACCCTTTATTATTGCGTACTATTACATGTCCTGTGACATCAGCCTTGAGCAGAAACACAGACTCATTGTTGCTCTCATTACCTATGCTACCTATGTATCTGTGTAAATCTGGTCTGTTTCCCTTGACAGGTGAGATGCTCTAATTACAATGAGGTGTGTGTTAGCTGAGACTAGACTAAGAGTGTGTGTGTGTGTGTGTGTGTGTGTGTGTGTGTGTGTGTGTGTGTGTGTGTGTGTGTGTGTGTGTGTGTGTGTGTGTGTGTGTGTGTGTGTTTGCAGATTATCCTGCTGAAACAGAAACTGAAAGAGTACGAGGAGCGGAAGGTGGAGCCTCCTACCCTTAATCCAATCTCCAGCCAACGGAGAGCTGAATTTGAGAAGTAAGCTGTGTGTGTGTGTGTGTGTGTGTGTGTGTGTGTGTGTGTGTGTGTGTGTGTGGACACTCGTGTACTTGCATTTAGCACGTACAGCTGTGCAGTCATGCACAGAAAAGCAAACACTATGTGCAGGCAGCAGCTTGTGGCTTGAGACCAGTGTTTTTGTTTGTTTAGTCGTTGTTTATTTTATGCCATGTGTAATGTGTAACTGCTCTTTAACTCTGCCTTTTAAAACTTTTAATACCCATCAATAATTAATAAGTAAGAGTACACAGAACAATGCCTAGGACCCGTCACAGGTGGAGGTCTCCATTCCTCTGCATTTTTCATCAGACACACTGAGACTGGAGGATGGCACTCTGTCTTTTCCTCTATGTTTCTTTAATTATTTTCCTCTTTTTTATTCATTTATTTATTTTCCCTATCCCCAATCTTCCGTAAAGGAAATGTACCATAACACTGAGACGCGTCCTGCTCGCCCCACCCTGATTCCATCTCCCTATCCGGCTTCATCATGTACCGCCGCTCGTCAGCAAGTGCTGCAGCAGCATCACTGAGAGAGAAATAGAAAAAGAGGAGGGGAAAAGCGAGCAGGCGAGGGAGGGAGTAGGAGGCAAGGGAGGAATGAATGAGTCTTACTCCTACGCGTTTTCATTCACCGGCATCAGAATTCACAACTGGGATGGAGGGAGGGGGTTTAGCAGGGAGGAAAGGCGGCACACTCCCAGCCACATGAAAAATGTTCCAAATGCAAGAGGCTGGCAGCGGCACCACTGCAGCCACGTCACACTGCTGATGGCCAGTGTGTCTCTCTCGCTCTCTCTCTCTCTCTCGCTCGCTCTCTCTCTCTCTTCCATGTAAAGGTTATTTGTTTATTTATTTTTTTTAATATGCACTAAATTCCCACCTACAATACCTGCCTTCATTGGCTAGTTGTTTTTTGGAATTGGAGATGGAAATCTAAATAACTTGATGAATTTAAAATAATAAAATGATTGGATGAATTGAAAGATTATATATTTGGTCGAAAATTTTAAGTGTTTGAACTACAGCTGCATAGTCAACAATGTTGATTATTAAAATTTGTCATTGTTTCTATTTATAGTTATTAAATGATACCACAGTCATTTTGACAGTACAGTACTGGTAGGCTTTCAGTAACAGGCTGAAATACCGAATACCTTTGTCTTGGCATGTTGTTAGCTACAGTGATCCAAAAAGTAAGCCATACTGTAAAAAAATTCCTGTGCTGGGATACAGAATGTCAAGTGGCATTTATGTTAAATTTATGATTTATTTATTTTAAATAATAGTAGTATCCAAAATACTTTGTATGGAATTAGTGCTGAGCTGCAATGCTAAGATGTTAGTTTTTTGTTTTGTTTTGTTTTAAATAAACCTAAAGTTTGTGTGTCCATGCAGGATGTCAGACTCATTGCGCAGTGCGTTTGAGGCACAGCGGCTCGTGCGCCAGGAACAGCTGGACATCGAGAAACAGCTGAAAGAGAACCGGATGAGACTAAGTCACAGACAAGAGTGGCACCAGCAGAGCCTGCTCTTCTTCCCTGACAAAGTCGAGAAGGTAGCAGCTTCTCCCTCTCCACAGAGAGTATATTGGCTCATAACGCTTGGTTGTATTACACATTATAGCAGTAGGCCTGTAACATTTTGTTATTGGGTTTCAAAAGATGGATCAATCAAGCCACTGTACATTTGCATTTTGCAGTGCACAGCTCCTTGTAAAACTTTTGCATATTGCTGGGTCACGTTTTCTTTGCCGCATGTCTTAAAGGTCTGTAAGATTAGTTCAACACTAAAAGTTTGAAATGGTGAGAAGTCACAGCATTATGTGTAATTTGTACCCCTAAAAACGTACAAATAAGTATTTACCAATAGGGAAGTACCAGTATGGGCATTGTGGGCTGATGCTGACATCCAGTATTTTTACAGAAATATTTGCCAATACATAGACCTTTTACAAAATCTAGAAAGCAGGACAAGATCCTTAGAATCCTTAGAATCCCTAGATTAGCAAAGAAAGTGTATTTTTAGAGGGCTGCAAATACAGTGAAAGGAATAAAATGTATGTTTTAGCAGAGTAGGCAAGTGTCACCTACACATTCTGCTCTTTAGGATACAGTAAATATTGCATCAAATATCAGTGTAAATATTGATCAAATCTAGACGTCTGTCCGATGACTATTTATTTTTTAAGCAAATATTTACATAAACAAATATCATTCTGCATCACTGTTTACCAGTCAAATACTAAATGTTAAAACGAACACTGAGTCGAGGAGATTAAATTACATCGCATCATGTAGAGCCAGTTTTCTCAGTATCAAATTAAGTGGTTGTAAACATGTTGAACGAATTACAGCCAAAATTGGATTTTCTGCAGTTATTTGATTATGATAGTTCTTAAAGTTGCATCGCAACTCATAATGCACAGATCCAAAATGTTGGATCAGTATCCACACTGATACTGACCTTATTAGATGGATCACGTGTCAGCCATGCATGACCAATCGGATGTTGTGCTGTTCGATACTCTTAGACACAATCGCTCTGAAATGGAAGTGTGTCATTTCAAAACATGATACACATTAAATTTCATTTTGTGTTTTTATTGATGAAATAAAACTTGTTATAGACAATCTTGTTTGTTTAAAACAAGTGTTTCTTTAGATATGTGGAATGTACCGTGTTTCTCTACAGTAAGCCGTGATGTTCAAAATAAAAGTCCCTCTTAACTAAGTGTGGCATGGCAGACTTATAGGAAAGCTTTTCTGATTCTGTTGTGGTTTACACCAGTTTCAACAGCAAATATCTACATTACAAGTACAAATCTAAATATCTATTACAAGTACAAATTAGCAGGCAGATTCCTGTCTAGAACATTAAAGATTAAAAGAAAATAAAGTTTCTGCTTTTCATGTTTGTGGTAGGCCACCTGTAAGTATGAGCGTAAGCTGGCGTCTCTGCAGTCCCAGCAGCAGCACCTTCAGCAGCGTTTGGAGGAGAGCAAGAGGCGCTTCCAGGAGAACAAGGGTTGGCTGCACCGCATTGAAAATGAAATGAAGCTGCTCGGTCACAATGGTCAAACTCCAGAGGTCAGCACAGCAGTCAAAGGGTTGTGGGTTATCAGAGTGCAAAGCATGTAGCTTTCTGACACTAATCGGGGGTAAACTTCATAGCCATGTCTAATGGATTTGATGTCTGGTATTGGAACAGCAAAGAGGTTGTTATATTTGCAGTTGAAATGCCACTACACTTGAAAAGTGATGATGGAAGAAGTTGACTCTATGTGTAGGCATAGATGGAGAGATGGAGATGTTTGGAGCTTGGTTTTAGTTTCGTCCCTGAGATTAAAATGTTTGTTCTTTTTTTGTTTAGGTTTTTTTTTATTTATTTGTTTTTTTTTATTATTTATTTCTACTACCATTGTGGCTCTTTGTCCCTTTTAGCTCTATCACTCCACCAGAAGATGACTCATTTCAAAACAAAAAAAAGCCCAGAGATCAATGCTCTTTACTCCTTCTCACAGATCGTTTCTGAATCTATACACCTTACTCCACTACTTTCTCTTCTTCCTGCTCCTCCTCCTCATCCTCCAGCACCTTTTCTTCTTTTCCTGGAAGTAGAGCAGTCTAGCGATGCACCCGCCCGTCAAATGTTCCGTGATACACTCGCGTTTGCGTCTCTCTGCGTCAGAGGTGGGGGCTAACAGACTCCTCAGAAAGCACATTCTCAGAGAGGTGGAGGAAAACAAAGGCCACTCCAAAACACATCACAGCTGGTCTGTGCTTGGTCGTATTGTTTTTGAGGCGGTGCTCCTCTCTACTGGTTTCTCAGTAAAGAGAAGGGTCTGGTGCAGTTTGATCCTTTCTGGGCCCAAACCCCCTCCCACCAACTCCTCATTCTCACCTCAACAAGCCAGCCACCTCAGTGCAGTGCCCTCCCTTCACTTGTTTTTCATCCCCCTACCATAAAGACTTTTTACCTGTTGTCATCTGGGATTATTTTTGTTTGTGTTGTTGATGGTTCTGATTGTTCCCGAATAAATTAATTGATTTTTCCTCCAGTATTTGTTAAAAGGAACTGCAGGGCAGGGGACAATTGGGGATTTGGAGAATTTCCATTGAGAAATTGGGTTTGAGCTAGGTCAAAATTTCAGCCTGACCTCCCTACTTACCCCCCCTTCGCTGTTTTAATTCTACTTGTGCAATGAAAAAGGGACCTTACTTGGGATATGGAGACATGGCATGGTTTCTGACAGGCTATAATGTTAAAAGGTTTATAGTGGATTTTTCCGTAGCAGTTTATTCAAATAGAAAGAGAAGACTATAATGTTGAAATGCTATCTGTAAGTACATGGGCTGTAGTCACCAAAGTGTCTCCATCAAAAACCTTTTTTTTTTTTTACTACTAATGTATTAGTAGATCCTGTACTAACCCTTTCAAAATTCCTGTCCTGTTTGTTTTTATTATATACATACGTGTGTGTGCGTGCCCACGCCCATGGATGGACAGGAGCTTAAGAAGGACTTGCAGTGCTATAGGCTTCAGCTGCAGGTTTCCGATTTGCAGCGACACATCGAGCACATGAGCTACCTCATCAACGTGCAGGACCAGGAGAACAAGTACACACACAAGTATGTATGCGACTTCATTTCTATCTATCTGTCTGTCTGTCCATGTATGGGTCATTGACATGACATGCATTTGTGTCCATTATGTTCCCTGAGAATAATCTAATAAGTATGTGACGTACTTACAAATTATTCAACAAAACCCCCTTTTTGTGAAACACGTTTTTATTGCATTCATATGAAATTCATTTGTTTCTTTTTGCCTCCAAAAATCTAAAAATGTCAGGTACTGCAGTTGTCCAAACATATATCGATATATTGAAGTAAATTATCAAAAAAGATCATTTACTTATCACTTTTTAAAGTTTGCATGATTTTATGATTTAAAACTTGGAAAGCCATGTTGCAAAGTAAAAATACTCAACTTGAAAAACTATCTTTCTATCTCAAATGTCAGGTGACACAACCAAAAACAAAGGCCTTTTATTTTGACATGCTTTCACAATAGAGGGGCCAAGGTATGGCATCGTAATGAAGTCCTTCATGGTGCAATGCCAAGGTCAAGTAGTCCTGACACGAATTTAGGAAAAAATGTCATGCATTTCACAGATGGTTAGAATTGCTCAATTTAAAATTTGGAATGGTGTGACCATAAAAATATGTAGTTGTTGTAATATTGTTTGTTTATTTCAAAATGTATGTCTAAGACAGGTTTTCTAAGGGTGTCTAAATAGATGACTAATTTGAAATTAGTGTGAAAAGTCAGGTGGCACAAGTAAATGTCAAATAATAAAATCAGACCAGTACAATTTTAATAACTGAAATAGGCAGTTGAAAGCTTTGATAACACTATGATTAAGACATAAAATGCAATGAGCTATAAATATATATGCAGATATAAAAATTTGCATCATTTTAGTGCATCAAAATAGGTGATTTCCCCTCTGCTGCGCAGATTTTTAGCTTTTTAATTCTGCTTCATGCACTTCACTCATGGTGTCCATGATCTTGGAAATAACTAGAAACTATTATCAACTATTATTTGCAGGGTGCGTTCAATTTCAAATCCATGGAATATCACAATGTTGAATTTGATTGATTTAAAATAGATTTTTTGATAAAGCATTAATAAGGTATGGCTAAAGAGGTTATTTTAATGTTAATATTTCCTTCCTAACGTATTAGCCCCAATTTAACACACCAGTCAAAAGCTGCTTAAAATACGATACAGTGCAATACAATGGTATACAATTCAATGCAGTGCCATAAGTTGTGTCGTTCCATCCCTAAAGTGAATCGTTTTTTCTAGAAAGCTTTGCAATGCTTCAGTTGTGGGGAACTAATTAATTGAAATTAATAAATGAATGTCCCTCTTTTTCTCTCATGTTCTTGCTCTCTTTGTAGACTGGTTCATGCCCTGCTTCCTGCCTACCACCGGCAGTACCTGGCGCTGAAGGCTGCAGGCATTGCTACGGCAACGGATGAGAGTATACAGGAGGAGCTTGAGCACCTGGTGCTGAGAGAGCGAGGTGTAGTTTGGGCCGACCAGGAAACCACAGAAGTGAAGAATGAACCAGATGGGTGCCCTGAACACACCTGTCTCCAACCCATCCTGTCTTTCTCTCACCTAATCACTCACCAAAGCACACCATGCAGTGAGTGACTCAAACATTTCCCCTTTGACCGTACTGGCAATACAGATGGGTAGATGGATGGATAGAGAAGCATACAGATGGATAAATAATTAACAGTAATAAAAGCTGCTCAGTGTGTCTTCCAATAATGCCGTGGTACCATACGTTGCAAAAAAGAGAAATGAAAGAGACTTTCATTTATTTAATTTCCAGTGAAAACGGCACACACTTTGCCTTTTATCTAGATTTTGCATTCAATTTGTCCAAACCTTCAAAGATCAGTCTTAAAAGTTGACAGCTACACGTTGTCTCAGACTATTAGTGTTGTTGTCTTCTCACAGTGAAAGAATGGACAGAAGCACCTGTGGCACCTATAAAGCAAAAGTGGAGCTTAATTTTTCTTGTGTGTCTCAAAGATGAAAGGTTTAAGGACTATTTATCTGATGGAGACAGTTTTGATCATCTACCAGGTGTATGATTAAGCATCTCATTTTAATCTTTTAAGTGTTTTTGAACTCCAGGTTTGAAAACATCTTTTTCCCTTGTTTTCCTTTGAAAAATGAATAACGTGTAATTAATGGCCATTTTATGAATTAAAGATAGAACTGTGGTCTCTGATTTTCTCACAGTACAGTACATTTGTGCGCATTGCAGTTTGTTAGTGATGTATGTTTTGGGCTTTGTGACAGACTTAACTAATGCTGCATTTTCTCTTCTCAGGTTCTGAGAAACACACACGCAGAGTCTCCCAGCAACTCAAAACTTCTCAATCTCCAAAAGGTAAATGTGCCTGTTCGCTTGTGTGCATATCTTACTCTGATTCTTGCTGTCTAAGCAAATAAAGGCTGTATAGTCTAAAGAAAACACTGTTGATACATTCAAACATAAAAATAAGCAGTATTGACACATTCAAACATGATCTAATGACATGAAGTCAAATCATTTACACATTAAAACTCCGAAAATACTGTCCAGCCAGAAAAAAAAAAAGTTTAATATGCACACACGGCAGTATGCACAGTTCTTTTTAACAGCGTTAAAATAGCCTATTCAGCCATTAAATAAAAGTAGTCAGTCAGATCTTTAGAGTCTGGACTTTTTTTTTTTCTGTCTTTCTTTGTGTAGTTTTGTGTTCATAAGTCAATAACTCGTTTATTTTCCTTTTAAATAATTCAATCTATACATGCCATTACATTATTCTACAGTGCCTCCTTTGTGTAATTACATTTTCACAGTGCATTAAAATAAAATTAATTAATTAATGGTTCTTAAGGTGTAAGGTCAGGTGATGTGACTGTCCAACCATATATGCAGGTTAAGTCAACTGTTTTTAGAAATTCCGAGTTAGAAATAGTCTAGCACAACTTTTTTGGGGGGAAAAAAACATGTTAAGTTGTTGAAAACATTTCCTCTCGAAATTCAGAATTTTTTAAATGCTGTGCAGCACAAAAAAAAAGGACTTCAATGAAATTTTGATTTTTCTAAAATGAAAACATGAGCACCACCCAATAAAGAAGACTCCAAGTGACCTGCAAAGAATGGCTGGGAGCTTTTCTACAAATCCTGAAAATGTTGTCATTTTTGAGTCCTGGTTTGGCTGGTTCGGTTTACCAAGTCAGTTGGTGTGACCCCAGAAAAGCAATGAAAATGTGTTATAGTAGTAATGTTTAGTTATTTAAAACATTTATGTATATTATGTATCAAAGTACAAAGACTAGTCTGCACATGTTTCCAGTAGTGGAATATAACTTTTAAAATGTATGTATTTTTAGTCACACATTGTTCTGCTTGATGTTTTCTGGTTGATTCACTTGGTTAACCTGTTCAGCTGAATTTCTACCATTATAAAAAAACTAAAACACATTTCAATGTTTTGAATAGATGCTTGCAGATACAAAAATGAGCATCACATCATTTTTATTAAGATTTATTATTCATTTTAAAGCCTTATTTGTTGATTACAAATCATTTTCAAACAGAAGAATGTAAATTTAGTTTATTTTGATTGGATTGCTGTTCACCCTGTACTAAAAATATAGATAACTTTTTAAGATAAAGACATGTAACCCTAAGGATTACTATGTTATAAATACTATGACAATAATATGTAAAAGGAACAGAAAGGACTCCACAACAAAGAATTTATTCATACAATTATGGCTCATAATGCTCCCATACCCTACACTTGGCAAAGGACTGTTGCATCTCTTATTACAGAGGAGTTGAATTAAACGACCCTCTGATTTAACTTGGCATTTTATTTTTTTCACATGTTCAGCCTTTTTTCTTTATTTTGAAGGACGTTGGTTCACTTCTCTCCTTCTGGGTTTTTTTTGTCTTTCATTCACTTTGCATCTCATTGTTTTTCTGATTCTCTTTCTCGGTCCTTCTATTTCATCCTCCTATTCTATTTCATTCTGTCACTGCCTCTTTCGTTCCCCATGGTCTGCTTCAACATACTCAGCTTCACTCATCAATCCAGCCGCCAGCGTCTGCAGCATCACTCATGTTGACTGTCTGAGTGAGGGAGAAAGTGAAAGAGATAGAGATCTATCAAAGATCAAACACTTTGTTGTCGATTGTACTTCACACATCACCCTGAAAGCTGACAGCTCACTCGGTCTAAACAGTCAGGGATGCTTGTTTTAGTGGATTTGTTTGAGGCCCACAATGTAAATTAGCTTGGCTGCATGAACCGCTAGAAGTTTGGGAGCTAGATAGGATACGAAGTCAACACGAAAAAGAAATGGAAATGCAATTAATTCATGTTGAGGTCAAATCTGGGGCTCATGAAATAAAACTTGCATGCAAAGTGAGGTTATCACCTCAATAAAATTGGAAAATATCTCTGAACAAAAAGGGAAGAAATAAAAATAATCCCACACAGGAAAGGAATCGGATTTAATGCTTGATTCTTTTGCACTGTTGATTTCCATTGTCCTGTGTGACTCAAGGAAACGCTCACAGAGCTTTTACTGCATATAAGGGGTAAAGAACAGAATGAGAAGGCAGCGAGAGGGGGAGGGACCCTTTTGGGGAATGGAAGCGGAGTGAGTTATGGAACAGTAAATGGGCCATAATGACATTTGCTGCAGAACAGGTGTTCCTCATTTGATTGAGACACATTGTGGGAAGTACAGGGAAACAGGGTCCCAGTCAGAGCAGAGGGGACGGATCATGGGGTGAAAGGAAAAACACAAGACCGAGTGAATGAATAACAACAAGAAAATATAACAAGGAGAAAAGATCTACTTCCACATCAAGACCCATTTAAAAAGCCATAATATGACTGACATCTAAATCGTGCTTTGGAAATTAATCAAACCACTAAGGCTCAGCTAGTGGATTTATCCCGATTTGATCACTAGTCTCTGCTTCTGCACAGGCCTTAGACTTTTTTTTTTTTTTTTTTTTTTTTTTTTTTAAGTCTGGGCTTGTGAAAATTCTGTGGTTGATCTGTCACCGAGGGATAAATTTGAGGAGCTTGAGCCCTTCAGCCAGCGAAGCTGTTTTTCTTCCTGCCTCAACATTTGACCTCATAACTTCTAGCAGGAAAGAAGGGAAATAAACCCAATTCACTTTTCTTCCATTTAAAAACCTGCCACATCCCCAAACCCCACTACTTTGACACTGCTGTACCTGCACTCATGCTGAAGTGCGAGGGAGAGTGAGGGAGAGTGGAGGAAGAGCAGGAGAGACACAGGGAGAGAGAGAAGGGAAGGCGCACGTGTCTGTGCACGAGGTCGCTGGTGTCCTGGAGCCGCTGCTGTGGATGCAGAGCTCAAAACGTCACTCACGGCAGTCATTTATCTGTCATACCTTCACCACTATAAACAACACTCGTCTCATCTCACTGCAGCTTTATTGACTTATTGACCATATTGCATTACAGCATTACTAAAGCATTCAGAGCGTTTCATATCAGTCTATTAATCAGTCTATACATATGTTTCTTCATTTTCTGTTCTCTATACATCATTCTTCTTTCTAGTCTTTCTTCTTTTCTGTTTCTTTTTACTACCACCAGTCTGCTACTGCTCTCTTACTGTTTTGTCTCTCTACTACTTGCTTCTTGCTCTGTATTCTGTCTGCTTTTCATTTTATTCTCCTCCTATTTTGTCTACTGTTTTTAGTTTTTTTTTTTCTCCTTAATCTCTTTTATTCTGTCTGGATAGATCTTTGTTTAGTCTATGCTGCTTTTCGTTTTCTGTCTCTCGCTTTTATTTTGTCTGCTGCCTCTTTCTTTTTCCCAGTATTCCGTGTTCACTCTGCTGCTTCCCTGTTTTTTTTCCTCCCCCCTTTCCCCCCTTTTGTCTGTGGCTTCTATCTCTATCCTGCTGTTTGGTTTTTTTCCTTCTCTCTCTCTCTCTCTCTCTCTCTCTCTCTCTCTCTCTCTCTCTCTCTCTCTCTCTCTCTCTCTCTCTCTCTCTCTCTCTCTGTCAGTTTGTCTGTCTGCGGCCTCTCTCTCTTTTTCTCTCTGCAGCCCCACCCCGCTCTCTCTGCCCTTCTCCTCAGTCTCATTCATAAAATTGCTGTTCAACGGAAGAGGGAGGGGCAGGGAGGGGAGAGAGGGGCTCAGTCACGTATGGTGTGAAACGCTCCCAGATCATCTGCGTGGACGCACAGTGGCACAATGAGGGGGAGAGAGAGTGAGGCGGCGACCCTAATCCGAGGCTCTCTCCTCCAGAAATAGCACTTCATGCATGTATTAATCCCGTCAGCCAGAAATATGCCATCCAGAGCACTCTGCCACCAATTACTGCACACACAACACCAAATAACACACTCTCAACCTCAGCCTTGACTTTATTATGCTGTGTTCCTCACACACACTCACAGATCTCCCTGCAACATGTGCGTGTGCATATGTGCGTGTAGTGCTTTATCAGGCCAGAGTGTGTTGTTGTCGGTCAGCCTCAGCAGTGACGTAGACAAGCTGTTTTCTGTTAGAGAGCATCAAGCAGCAACTGGCTCTGAAGAGCTCTGCTTTTCCTGAAACTCACCCACCACCATCCATAACTGCTTAGCGTTTCAACTAGGACTGTTTTGTGTGTTGTTTTTAATCATTGCGATATTGATCACTCATTCATAAACTTTACCTTTTTTTTAATGAATGTGTTCGATTTAATAGAACAGAAGAACATCAACTTAATGTTCTGTTGTAAGTTAGTTAAAGACAACGTGGTAGATATATGGAGCATATTGGATATTAATTT
Organism: Pygocentrus nattereri; assembly: GCF_015220715.1. Lineage (NCBI taxonomy): Eukaryota > Metazoa > Chordata > Actinopteri > Characiformes > Serrasalmidae > Pygocentrus > Pygocentrus nattereri. The sequence continues at coordinate 19,219,566 of NC_051235.1, read as the reverse complement.
GATTATGACTTAATTTATTAACATAATACAAATGTATTAGTCATTTTACAATTATCTACAGTCTCCCTTTTGCATAGCTTCAGTAGATGATCTGTAGATGTACAAGCTATTAACCTATCTGTTAAGTCATTTGATTCTCAGCAAAGTTATGATTATTAGCAGGATTAGGTTTTAGGACCAGGGTGAGTATAAAGTTTAGGTTTTGGGATGAAGTTAAAGTTTGGGTTAGGTCAACTTTTAGGTTTAGGGAAAACTATGAAGAATTTAATAGATAGTGTGGTGCAAGCTAAATGCAGGATAAGGTTATCTGAATCACCGTCAGTACAAGGTTCTTGAGTGACTCTATTGGTCAGCAAAGGATGCAGCCACAGCCTCAGCCACATCAATCACACTTCCTCTTTCTGCATTTCCGCTTGATCATTCATTTGTTCTCTCTCTCTCTTTCCCCTCACCACTTGCTCTTTTCCGTGAGTCAATGTGCAGCCTGAATGCAACGTGCTCCGGCATACTTCACCACTCAATATCCAACGTCAAACCTCTCCAACAGCGCCCAGCTTCTTGGAGCCTCCCTATGCGTCCACGCGCACACACACACACGTACCACACACAGCATGTGTGAAAGCCTTCACCCACGTCAGCGTGCTCGTTAAACACCTGGCCTTCAACAGCATGGCTCTGGACAATAAGTCCCCTGATATGAGTTTTTGGGTTTTTGCACATTCTTTCTCGCTCGCTCTTTCTTTCTCGCTCCTTTCTTTCTTTCTTTCTTTCTTTCTTTCTTTCTCTCTTTCTTTCTTTCTCTCTTTCTTTCTTTCTCTCTTTCTTTCTCTCTTTCTTTCTTTTTCTTTCTCTCTCTTTCTTTCTTTTTCTTTCTCTCTCTTTCTTTCTTTCTCTCTTTCTTTGTCTCTCACACATTCCCTCTCACAGCTCCACCCCTTTTCTCCCCCTCTTCAGTCAAGTGTGCTGCTGCCACCACTACACACTGACTCATCTCGGCCAGGTGACGAACACGGATAAATTATTCAGTACTGGATGCCTATAGAATTATTGAGTGTTCACAGGATGGGGCCATGGCCTCTATGAATGAACACGAATATATGATATGTCGAATGATAATGCGCAAGTGTAAGGAGAACTATAGACTGTCTGAACGTGTGACTCATCAGGGATGGGTGCATGTCTGCGCTCTATATGTATTGTCTTAAAAAATCCAGGAACAAGACTTTAATAAGGATTAGATTTTGTTTGTGTAATTGCATCCACATTTTCTGTGCTGGCATTTGTCTGCAAGCTACAGGCTTACATATTCTTATAGTCATTTGTTGCAAATCTCCTTTATGTATGTTGTGCTGCATTTTGACGGTCTTATACAAACACTAAGCATCTTCAATAAATTACATGTTGAGTACTAGCTAATACTCAAAAAATGCTAAAATATAGGAATTGCAACTAAAACTACCTGTATTACAGATAAATATCACATTTCTGAAGTAAAATATAAAAATTTGCACATTTTGCTTTCCTGGAATACAGTAAATATATCAAATATCATTTTGAAATATCAGTCAGACCTGAACTTCTGTCCAATAACAGCATTTTTACACACTCTTCTTTTGATTCTGATATGAGGGATTCTGATATCTTGCATGTCTACTGAACATCAGTGTCATTCACAACTAAACTATATTAACATTTTGCTGTTAGATCTTAAACAGGCCAGTACACAAATCTTTCTTACCTCAAAGACAAATGTCCAATTGGTCATTTATTGCAGCTTAAAGGTTGAAAAAAATCTGCATCCCTTTTAATACAGGGGGGGGGGGGGGTGTTTTAGTTAAAATAATGTTTAGTATATTTGTTTTTATTTATTTATTTATTTATTGGTAAAATTATGTAGACGTATTCGTTTCATAGTTTATTTTATGTATATGCTTCTATCTCAGGCCCCAGCCCTGCAGAGAAGCATGCAGCTAAAGCTGAGCCTCCTGCCAAAAAGCCGATCAGGAGGAAGCTTGCTGTGTCTCCTCCGAAGCCTGGCTCAGATGGGACAGGCCCTGCGCTGCCCCGCTGCCCCCCAGCCCTACAGGAGGTGCTGCGACAGGAGGGGATGTTCCCCCTGCAGTACACACCCGAAACACACTCCTCCAAAGCTCCTAATTCCATCGACCCCAATTGTACCTTCGAGGTGGGCCAGGGCGAGCAGGAGTCGACCCCAGCCAACGCCACCGTAATCCTGTCCCCTGGATCCCCTGAACCTGCTGGAGCTTCAGGTCTGAGCCAGCTCCAAGTGCTGCGAGCCAACAACAGCAACGAGGCACCCAAAAGGTAAGAGAAGAGCTTAGTAACCTTATCTAAGAGCAACGTCTGTTTCTGTTGAACGGGTATCCCACCTTAGAAATACATTGTAATTTTTCTGAGTAGTTTGTTTTTACATAACCTTAATGTTGCGGATTCAAATATTACAAAGATTCTAAAAATATATTTAAATGTTTTGTAATACTTTTTAGTCCTTTTTTGGAACAAGAGGACCCACTTTTGAAATACAAAGCTTGCTGGATATCAATATTACTATGACTTCATTATTAGTGGAGTACAGCTTTCTTTCTCAGTCATTTAGGATACTTAACAATGTTGTTCATTTATAAAGCATATAATGTAGCCTGAGCAGAGGTTATTTTATATTTCATGCTGTTTGTTTTCCCACCAAAAAATTGCTGAAAATAATGTCAAATATGTGTTTCCTGTGGAATACATGTAAACTAATTTCCATTTAGAAAACTAAATACACTTTTTATTTTATTTTATTTTTTTTTGTTTATTTATTTATTTGTTTGTTTGTTTGTTTGTTTATTTATTTATTTATTTATTTATTTATTTAAATTAGTAATTCACCTGGGAGTTTGAAAACTTTACATATGACTATGCATACATTTATAGTTATGTGTTTTATTTTTATAATACAGAAAAATCTTTGTTTCAAACTGTTGTGCAGGAGATTATAAGTTTAGTTTTTATTAGTTCCCCCCCCCCCCCCCCCCCCCCCCCCCCCCAAACAACAAAATGATAAATTTGTACAAATTTGGGTTTCTCAAAGTTATCGTTTGTGGTTCATGTTGTATGTTAAATTAAATACACCTAAAACACAGATGAATGACTAACTCAATTAAAAGTTCAGATATGGGTGTTTATAAGCAAGTGTTAAACCTTTTGGTTCTCTTTTTTTTTTTTTTTTTTTTTTTTTTTCCATAATACAATATTTTCTTGTGGGGATGTTCTCTTTTATTTGAAAATATGAATGTCTGGTTGCAAATGTGTCTTTCTACAATGTACACTATTAATTATATGCTAACCTCTGTAGTAACTCTACAGGTTACATGTTACACCTGTGAAGATTAGCTTGTACAGTACAGTGACTTTGGGTCATCTTGTACTTTCCATTTTGTCATTAAACAAAATTTTCTAGATTGCATTTTTGTGACTGTAATGCTGTGTGATTTTGTAGATTGGAGATTCCATCTCTTCTCGACTTGCGTCGATCCAAGCCATCGTATATGGCCATGACGTCGGCAGCACACGGCAAACGCAAGCTCAACTGGTTAGTATTCATATGTGGGGAATCGTGTCATGGAACAGCATTGTGTATATCGTTGATATCTAGCTAAAATGGCTCACACTCTGTGTATCCTTCCAGCACTGGAAAGGAGACTGGGCTGGACGGTCTTCAGGGTGCCGCAGCACCCAAGCGAATAAAGCGTGATCTGTCCGATACCTCCAAACCACTACGTGTCCGACGCTTCGGAGGTGAGCATTCTTCTGCAGTACATCTGCACGACTCTCACTACTACTCCAGCTTAACTGTTCTGCTCTTAAGACCTCTTGGGACCTCTCTCCTTTTCCTACACTAATAAGTTCTTTGAATTGAGACCCATTGTCAGTTCAGCTGTTCAGAAAACTGGCCCTTACTTCAGATGTGATTGTCCCTCTTGACATTTTTTTTCTGATTGTGAGGCAACATAATTTGTTACATTTGTATAAGTGCAAATGAAGTGTTCGGGCTAGGCCACCTGACAGCTGTTAAACTAAGTGTAAAGTTCTGCCAAAAAAAAAAAAACAACAATCGCCTCCATTTCCCACTGACTCTTACATATGAGGGCTCTCTGACCAGTCCTTTTTTGCTTGATCTCCCTCACTCCTTCTCCCTCTCAATTTTAGCATTTGGAAACCACATTGGACCCCCACCCCCACATTGAACCTCACAGGGTTTTGTTTATTTGTATTAATTCATATTCTTGTGTTTGGTTGTTTTTAATAATATCATTGTTATCTATAGCTATGTAAAATTGAGCTGTGATGCTAACCTGTCTTTCACTCAATGCAATAATTATTTGGTTTGTAGTGTGAAGGTGTTTTTATGGTATCCTTGGACTCTGGTATAAGGATCAGCTGTATAAGTAGACAGCAAAACACTTCCATCAGTATGTTTGTATATGCGCATCTGCCAAATGACATAATTGAAATTCTGAATGTTCTCTTTGTTTTCTCCTGTGTACAGCGTCATCGGAGAATGATCCGAGCAGGAGAGTGGTACGCAGCATTTCTGAGGGAAACCTCCATTTGCTGGGCCCACGGAAGCCCAAAGCAGCCCTCCTCGGCCCTGCTGCCCTCTTCAAGAAAGTCACCAAGAGGATGTGAGATCTCTCCAGCGCAGCCACTTAAACCCACACACGCGTCTCCTAAAGTCTCATGCACTGATCTCTCTCCCACTCACATACACATACATCTGCCTTACAGGACTTTGTGAGGAGAATACAAAAGGCAAGATCTTGTAAGGGTGTAAATCGTAAGACTTTAAACTTGACTCTATTGTATGTAGTGAGTCATGACAAAAATGTAGGATCAAAACCATTAAAATAACTGTACATAGATGTCAATGTTTTGAACTAAAACCATGTGGGAATTAAAGTTGTAATGATTTTATGCTTAGTTACTTCTCAGTTTGTTCTTATTGTAAAGAAATTCATGAAAAACTTTTGTTGTTATTTTTTGTACATAAATGTCATTTTAGTCTTGTCGTCCCATCTCTATCATTCAGTTGTGTGTGTCTTTTAATAAAGAGCTCTGCACTCTTTCACTCAGCTGATTGTTTTGGAATGAAAATGTGTTTGAGGCATAAGTCATGAAGAACAGGTTTTCAGCCATGAAGTTTCTGTACATTTCAGCTGATAAAGTGAACTAATACAAAGAGTTTTTTTATTTGTTTCTTTTTATTTCCTTTGATAAAAAGCTTGTTTCTATTTACAGCACCTGTTTTGTATACAGGTCTTTATGTATGTTTTTATGTCTAGGGTCATCTACAGAGCTTTTCAGGTATGAGCTATGGAGACTTGGGTGTCTGCACAGATTTTGTGATATGTACTTTTTTTGTGGAGTAGAGAAATCAATTCCAGTTTATCTCTACCCCAACAATTTTTACTGTCTGAATTCTTGCCGTTTTATTCACAAGGCTTATTGTCCTGCAGCCGCTATAATAGAAAAAAAGTTTTAATATATTATAACACTTTAACCACATAAGTACAGTACAGTGCAAAAGTCAATACTCAATCCTTAATTTATTTAATGTCCAGTCGAAAAGGCCAATCACTATGAGCTAAGGGTGGGGACTCAATTACGATTCAGGGGGCTGCGATGCGATTATAAAACTATTATTGATGCATCTTGATGCATTGTTTTTTTTCTATACATGATTTTTTTTTCCTTACTGAGGACTTGGTACTTTTAAAGCCAAGTATTTGTAATGATCTATAATGAATTTACTTCCAATATCTTTTATTAATAAATCAAATGGAAGTGATGTCTCCACTGAATCCGCTGAATCTCCACCGTATGCAGCATAGTGCTAAAACCCTGTTTCTCAACGACTGAGAACTGCCGTGACTGCCGTGACTACAGGTCAGAGCAACAAAGTCTCACCAAGTGAGTAACTACAAAAAGGCAAAGATTAAGACAAGCATTTAGAGATGAATGGACTTATTCGCATATATAAGCAGCGCACTTGGTTTTCTGGTGTGTTAAATCCATGAGAGACTGTCTCTAAAAAGTTCCGGCGGTTACATTCGGCGTCTCATGCAGAATTTAAGGTGGAACGGGAAAATTCAAATAAGAAGTGACTTGAGCTTCGTAAAACAGCCGAACGTTGAGAGATATTTTCCAAGAAACTGTTCTAGTTTTGAGGAAACGTTTCCTGATGGAAAAGGGAGGAAAGCAGTTAAAACTTAAATCAGAACAAAGTGAGTCCAGGTTTTCATATATATTTCTGGCCCTAGGACATCAGCACACACTGAGATATACTGGGCATAAAATGTTGTGCCTGCCAAGGTGGTTTGACTTTGCTGAAAGGACAAAATGGCTCTTCTTAACATTTTGTTTGTGACTCCTGACCCAACCTGGCTTTAATGCAGAGGCAGCCGGATTTCTCACTCATCCAGATGTTTTTATGTGCCGCCACAGACTGTCGGCGCTGCACTTACCTACTTCCAAGTTCCGTCAACATTATATTAGAAATTAAATATTTAGAAAATCGTTTTTTTGACATTTGTGAATCAATTCGGAATCGTTCACGTCCGCATCGCGATGCATCTAAGAATCTTTTTTTTCCCCCGCACTCCTACTATGAGCTATTCATTTTTTTAGCATCAGAAAAAAGTGATAACATATTTAACAAATTACACAGAAGCCCCAACAACTGAATATACTTATCAGTATTTAGTGTTTCACCCTTTGTCTTTATTACAGCTTCCATTCATTTGTGGAGACTCACTTTCAGTTTTTTGAAGAAATCTGCAGGGATTTTTTTCACACCTCCAAAGTTCAGTCTTAGAAGTTGGTTGCATTTTCTGCTTCTTGTAATCAAAGTGATCTCAAACACTTTCATTGACTTTGGCGTCTGCAGTGTTCTGAGAACACCAGTGGCTTATTTGTTTGATTTGCATTTTTTTTTGTCCATTTCTTTTTCTCAGTAACAGGTATTTTGACACCTACACATCCTTTCAGACTCAGTGTTGAGCTGTCTTCTCACAGTGGGAGGATGGACAGAAACACCTGTGGGTTTTTTCGGATCTGAAGCAACAATGGAGCTTGATTTTCTCCTCTCGCTCAAGGATGATAGGTAATGTTTTAGTGACAGTTTTGATCTATGAACTCTTGTTTTGTTGTTTCTATGCTGTAGAAAATTTAGTAACTTGTACTTAATGGCTGTTTTGACAGGAAAATCAATAAAACAATGGTGGTCTCTTGCACAGTGACTTGCATAGTACTGTTCTCAGAAGTTGCAAAGCTACATAAGAGCTTATTCAGAGGATCTTCAGTGACTGTATTACAGAGTTAATTTATCAGATCCCATAGACTGTGTTTGATCTAAACGTACTGTTGACTCTGCCGTGGTGATTCACGTAACGAGCAAGAGACCGTGTCCAGTGGAACTTCTTAAACCCTCCTTCCTACACCGACAAGACAAACAAGTTCATAAGCTCATTAGACAATCAAAAAGGAGAAGACATTCAGCAGCAGAGCGTCGGTGCTCCGTTCTGACCTCCTGTGTTTCTATGGTTTCCTTGTGCATGGAACAGTTTGCCTTTAGAGGGATTCATTTGTAGGCTCTTGATTTTCTTTCTGTTTAGAATATCTAAGAGAGAACAACACAGCAAGAACGTAAAGTCATAATACAATTATATGATTCACAATATGTATATCAATATTTCATTATTTTCGCAGTATACCATACAAGTGCAGCAGCAAAGTGTCAGTGTAAGGAAGTCAAATTATATTTGTAATCCAGTCGGTTACTTAGTACTAGGCAGTTACTACAATACTGTGACAAAGTCAGAGATTTATGTAATTTCCGCTCAGTTTCAGTAAGTATTCATTTTTCAAGAGATTTTTCTGAAGAGATTAGATAAAAGATAATCCACTTGCATAAGGAAGAATAAAGTCAAAGGAAAATATATGCAAAAAACTGCTTTTCTAAACGTTTTTAAAGGTGTAGATACAGACCTGGCATACCACCAAAACTGTCACCATCACATAAACAGAACTTTCCTCTTTGAGAGAGAAAGGAGGAAAGCAAGCTCCCTTCTTGCCTCAGATTTGAAAACCACTGGTGTTTCTCTCCATCCTTCCACTGTGAGGAGACCTCAACACTATGAGTCTGAAAGGATGTGTAGCTGTCAAGAAGCCCTTACTGAGGAAAAGGAAATAGATGAAAAGAATGCTTGCAAATCAAACAAAAATTAGCTGTTGGTGTTCTCTGAACTGTGGACTGACCACTCGGGACTGTGAGAAACAGAAAATGTAAGCATCTATTATGGCTGAACTTTGGAGGTGTGGAAAAATATCCCTGCAGGTTTCTTTAGAAAAACTGAAAGCAAGTCTCCTGAAAAGAATGGAAGCTGTAATAAAGAAAAAGTGTGGCTATCTGAGATTTAGTTGTTGAGGCTTCTGTGTAATTTTCTGTTGAATGTTTTTTTTTTCTCCTAACACTTAGAAATGAATGACTTGGGCGTTATTAAATAAATGAGGGGTGGCCTTTGACCTTTGCAGTACTGTATGCACTGGCTGTTGTTTACGGCCCCTGTTTAATTTGTCTTTTTATGATGCATGCAGTTGTTAAGAGTTCTAGAAGAACCGATGGAGCTCAGAAAGAAAAACATTGGGCCTCATTCATCATTATCTTCCTAAGTGTTTTCTCAAATTTATTCTAGAAAAAGGTCCTAAGAAAAAGTCCACTTCAGCTTTGTGCCATGTTCTTAAACCACATAACTGTCTGCACCATTGTGCCCTTGCATGTGTAGATTTGGTTTTTACCTAAGAGCAATTACCTAATAAGAAGACACTGGTGAATATCTGTGAAAACAGTCTAAGTGGGTTTTAAGAAGAACTCTCTTAAGACCAGTTGATGAATGAGGTCCATTGTGATGTAATTTATCACAGTAAGAATATCATATTATTTTCCCCACCCCAACCTGCATCATCACTTACAGCTCAGCCCTGTTTATATCAGGGGCCGAGCAATATTTCAGCTGACTGATAATATTGGCCAATATTTTGTTCTAAGAAATTTAGAGATGTCAACAAAAATGAAACTGTTTATAAAACCGATATTTAGCAGCATCATCCTGAAAAAAGTGACTGGTGTCAAAAATTCTGTTTTACAGACTCATAAGCTAAAAGTCATCACCTCTTCACATTTTTCAGCAATACAGGCTGAACGGGAAAATTTAAACACAATAGCATCATGGGTAAAGCAACGAACACATGTAAAATACATTACATTGCCAAAAGAATTCGATTGTATACACATATGAATTTGAGTGACATCCCATTCTTAATCCGTAGGGTTTAATATGATGTCGGCCCACCCTTTGCTGCTATAACAGCTCCAACTCTTCTGGGAAGGCTTTCCGCAAGCTTTAGGAATGTGTTTATGAGAATTTTTGACCACTCTTCCAGAAGCACATTTGTGAGGTCAGATACTGATGTTGGACAAGAAGGCCTGGTTTCTGCTCTAATTCATCCCAAAGGTGTTCTATCAGGTTGAGGTCAGGACTCTGTGCAGGCCAGTCAAGTTCTATCACACCAAACTCGCTCATCCATGTCTTTATGGAACCTTGCTTTGTGCACTGGTGAAACAGGAAGGGGCCATCCCCAAACTGTTCCCACAAAGTTGGGAGCATGAAATTGTCCAAAATCTCTTGGTCTGCTGAAGCATTAAGAGTTTGTTTCACTGGAACTAAGGGGCCGAGCCCAACTCCTGAAAAACAACCCCACACCATAATCCCCCACCACCAAACTTTACACTTGGCACAATGCAGTCAGACAATTACCATTCTCCTGGCAAGCGCCAAACCCAGACTCGTCCATCAGATTGCCTGACGGAGGAGTGTGAATTGTCATTCAAGAGAACACGTCTCCACTGCTGTAGAGTCCAGTGGCGGCTCTTTACACCACTACATTCGACACTTTGGATTCTGCTTGGTGATGTAAGGCTTGGATGCAGCTGCTCGGCCTTGGAAACCCATTTCATGAAGCTCTCTATGCACTGTCCTTGAGCTAATCTGAAGGCCATGTTTGAAGGTCTGTAGCAATTGGCTCAGCGATCTCTATGCACTTTGCTCCTCAGCAACCGCTGACCCCACGCTGTCATTTTACGTGGCCTACCACTTTGTGGCTGAGTTGCTGTCGTTCCCAATCGCTTCCACTTTGCTATAATACCACTGACAATTGACTGTGTAATATTTAGTAGTGAGGAAATTTCACTACTGGACTTGTTGCACAGGTGGTATCCTATCGTGGTACCACGCAGGACTTCACTGAGCTGGACTTTCACAATTCTTTCACAAATGTTTGGAGAAGCAGTCTGCATGTCTAGGGGCATGGTTTTATACACCTGTGGCCATGGAAGTGATTGGAACACCTGAATTCATTGATTTGGATGGGTGACTGAATACTTTTGGCAATATAGTGTACATGCATACCTTACCTTGGCATGATAAAACATGTCTATAAAGAGAACTGATGAAAATGAAGAGCTAATGATCAGAAACCAACTAAAGCAATAACAACTGTGGGTAGCTCCACCCCTCACACTGCAATACTGCTATTATTTGAGACCTTGTACAGTTCAGATTTTATATCCTTATAAAGTTTTTATGAATGATTTAAAAGTAGTTTGATAATATTATTTGGTCATATACACTTAATCATTAATAAGCACTTATAACACATTAATGAAATGGTAAGAGTGAGCTGTTATATCTAATGAATGCGATCAAAATCAGACATTTAACAGTATAAATATAGTAAGCTTTTACTATTAGGCAAAGAACAGGTCACTGTGACCCTTTTTATTTATGTGGTGTAAATGCTTATTAATTATTTTAAGGTCTTAATGACCTAATTAATAACCATTAATACACTCCTTTGTGTACACTTATAAAGGTAGTATTATTTTAAAGTGGTACCTTAAGAACTGTGATGTTCATTCTTTATGTAGCATTTTCAAGTAAAACTTTAATTCTTGACTAATAGCAGCTGATATTACCATGAAATTGGCATCAGTGGTGAGATTGTCATATCGGTGGCCCCAGTTCATATTAAACTCCTAGTATTGATCAGCTGCTGAAGCACTGTTGAGAATTCTCTGACTTAAAGATTCTCAGACCAAACAGTAACGTGATCTAGTTGGTTAACCCTCCTGAGTCGCTGCTTTCATATTCCTGCTGCCAGACATCACAAAAGACTGATGTTGAACATGCAATCGGACACCCATCTCCCTGTTCAGTGTCTCTATTTAAGCACCGATCTCCAGGGCAAAGCGCTGTGCCTGCGGTGGCATTGAAAATATCTTCCTTTCTACTTTGATGATAGTTTCACAACTCCTAGTTTGCACCATGCCATCAATGTGATCTTTTTGTTTTCAGACAGTTGCCTTAAAGCTTTGCTTCAACAGCACTGAGATATCTTTCTCTCCGTCTTCATGCTCTCTATCGCTCCCTGTCACGCTCAGTCATTGACAAGAATCTCTTCACTGACGCTTTTTTCCCCTTTTTTCTAGAAAGAAGGAGGTCTCAACTAAAGTTTATTAACTTCCTCTTGGCCAATGAGGCAGCTGCCGTGTTACAAATGGCATCCAATGAAGCTGAGCGAGAGGCTGGAGGTGGATGTTGCTTAGCAACTGCAGGTAGAATCTGGGATCATGTTGAAGTCATTGTCTTATCTTGGTTCCATGTGAGACCTCACAGTGTTTTGTGATATAAATGGCAAAGGAAAAGAGAACCGTTGTGTAAACTGTTACGAAGGGACATGAAGTTGCGTGGCTCCAACTTTAAATGAGTGAGAAGGGCTGCGTTTCTTAGCCTTGCGCTGCATTGTGGAAGCAGCAGCCTTTGCACTTGGAGATGTCTGTCAATAAAAGGAGCACTGCCCCATGTTGGTGCTATGGCTTTAGCCAGATCAATGAAAACCACTCCTCACTGAGATTACTGGTAGGCCCGTCTATATCCTTCACAAATGCCGCCAGAAGGGCTGGTTGCACATTTACAAACAAGGGCTGTGTGTGGGCAAACATCTGTCTGTGGGGGAAACTAAAGCCATTGTAGGTAGACCATGCTTTTCACTTCTTGTGAATCATTAAAACATCCATATTTGTTATTTTCCTTCTGGTTTCGTCATTTTTGGACAGCCTTTAGGCCTGTTTTTATTCATTCTATTAACAGTAGAGCTCTACTACACTGAGAAGAGTTTACGTCACTTGGATCAGATGTGTACGTATTAGAGATGGGAAATATGATGGTATGATAAACTGCGTGACAATATGCCACATGCTTTTTGAGCATACTGTGGCACATTAAGGGACTCATCATAAAATTTTTAAAAACTTTTTCTAGTATGTAAACATTGTTTCAAAACATAGCACTCACTTCCCAGACCATAAAGTCCAGATGTGGAAATTAAATGTGGCCTGTTTTAAATGAACTGTTTTTTTATAACAGTTAAGAAAACAGACACATTTGCATGTTTCCAGCTATTGAGCCTATAGCAGTTTAGCTCCACCCATTCACACAGAAGTTATAAGGATTGCTTCAGCCTGGACTAGAGTGACACAGAGCCAATTAAAACAAAGGTGATTTACATATATCAGCCTTAAAGGCACAGCAGCTTGAATAAAGATTGTAGTTTTTGACAGTATTTTTTAAATGTGAAGCTCATCAAACTGTATACTTATACTGTATATATATATACTTATATATATATATACCCGTGACCCTGACGGAGAAGCAGCTGAGAGAATGGATGGATGGATGGATGGATGGATATATATATATTTATTTACTTATACTAATATGTATGTGTTGTTCTTATATATGATACTTCTAATACTCATATACCTTTATACGACTTGTAGTGTAGTAAAAGTGTTTGGTATGTTGCGCCATATTTACAAATGCATTTTTGTTGGGTTCTTAAACAAAATGTCACATTGGGTAACTTTTATTTTAAATAGACTGTCATTTTCTTTTTTGGCAAAGCATCCTTTGGCTGGGGTGGCTGTTGACTTATCGTTTGTGCAATTTCTCTGCAGACTTCTTCATGTTTGCATTCAGAATACCTACGTACACTTCTGGTTTTGTGATTTTATGATTGAAAATAAGCTCACAGAGTCTGCTGCAATAAAAAACAGCTCCAGACCTCTGAACCCTTACAGAACCCTTAGTGCAGTCTGGTTGAAATTCCAGGCTTCCATTGAAAGTCTATCATCAGTTTAATGTTTTTCTCTGAGAAAAAAAAGATGATTTGTCAAACTAAATGACTAAATGGTTAATGAGTCAAAATACTTACATGGTGATGTGAATGCTTTCAAATGATGAGATTTCAATGTCTTTGCTATATCGCCTACATTAGTGAGTTCAGGCTCTGATGTTGGATGATTACTTCTGGATTACAAACTCCATGGTAATGGATGGCGATCCAGCACACCAAATATATATACTATATAATATACACATAAAATATATAGTTACTGTCTAAAATATCTCCAAAATGATAACGTTACAGAAAAGGACAACACATTTTAAGTTGATGTAAAAAGATTTTATTTTAAGCAATATTGGAGTATTTCTTTTTGGTCCATTCATGATATTTTCACACAATATTGAGGGCAGCTGCAGTGCTTTTTTATCCATATAGAAATGATGTACAAATGTAGTACATTCAGTGCAACACTTTTTTCAGTATGATATTTTATTTGTGAGCATAATGTCTGCGGCAGCAGATGGTGGAGCTTTTAGTACTGAAGTCACAGAAAAGGATATGAGGAAGAAATAAAAGAGCTGAAAAAAACCCAAAGAACGAGTCTTTTGAGGGTTTTTCAACTCTGACTACACCAAACTGTTCCCATGACAGGTGAGTGGCGGAAGACACGCTCATACTCCCACACGCAGACGTAAACAAACGCATGCAGCGCCTCCCACAATGCGACACACACTCACTCCAACCCCCCCACCCCCCTCCACCGCCAGCGCACATCACAGATGCCATCCTTTTGTCCCCAGCTAATTACGGTAGAGTCTAATAGCCAACACTTCAGAGACCCCAAAGACATAGGCTGGCCTTGAACGCTTTCAGCCCACCCTGGCCGATTATAATTCATGCTCTGTTGCGTCTGTTTTTCAGCCCCCTGATATATGACATTGTAATGCATTAGTTTTAGCTGGCTGTGAGGTGTCATACTCTAGCTCGTTGCCACTCTACGCTGTGTGGCATTAGTCAGAATTATGGGGGGTTATTTCACACATGTACTCTGAAACGTGCTTTAAATGGTTCTTTGGAGTACTGCTTTAGAGCAGGGGTGTCCAGTCTTATCTGTAAAGGGCCAATGTGGCTGCAGGTGTTCATCCCAAACAGCGTCTGAATTAAACAGTTAGGCATGTTTATTTGTATGTACTGGTTTCTCAGAACAAAATCCTGAAGCTGCACCATCCCTTTGCAGAGACAGGACACCCCTGCCTTAGAAGAAGAATTGTTTTTGTATATGTGAGTGTGTAGAACCTTTTAAAGGCATTTAAAGAACCTATATGCCATTTCATGTGACCAAAATCCTAAGTGAGGCTGAGATGAAAAAAATCCTTGAGCTGCTGCCCAACTTTTATAACAAATGTTGTATAAAAATGGACTGAGGAGGGATGGAATTACCGAGACTAGTGTTGTTGAAAGGCTAGAGTGATTAGATCAAGGGCTACATTATTCACTGCAGGCAGGTTTTAAATGTATAGCGCAGACAAGGTAACAATTTATCAGAATAATTGCTAATGTTTTCATTAATAAATGCTTATAAAGACAAGATGTGAATTCATTCTTACTTAGTCTTTTACAACACATTTGTGCTCTGCAGTAGCAAAGTATAATATAGTTGCTCACACATGAATACAAGCAAAACAGTCACAGTGTATGTTCTCTGTCTTTCAATGATGAAACATAACAAATAGCGGAATAGTGGCAATACTGGTGCTAGGAAAGGTGCATTGATCCTTATAGCTTTGTAATAAAATAGTTTTTCTTAAGTGCTCTGTCTGTACAATCTGACTCTGGAATTTTCCCAACTCAGCCTAGATTTCCAAGCGGTTGGCTGCATGAAATGAGTGTATTGATGGCAAATCATCCAGGCCAAGAACCATTTGGGGACCTTTATTTTTGTGCAAAGTAACAGTGTAAATAGCAACATACAGCAATCAGATAATAAATGACAAGTGATCGTGCCGAGTTTCTGAAAAATTAACTTCATAGGAGATGCTAAATAAAGAAATAAATAAAACATTTTTGAACTTCAATGTATGTTAATGTAATATGATTGTACCATTTCTATTGGTTCATTCATCATTAAATATTTGCATAACATGAAGAAAGTGAAGAAATACTGGCTGAATTAACAACGCTGTAGTGTTACGCTACTACAGACAGTGCATTAAGATGCATTACTGTGCATTAATTGTTCATTAGTGTAATAGCACAGAGGAAAGAAACTTTTCAGGAGTGAACTACTCTGAGTGTAGTTTTATTATCTGATTCAGCAAAGGTCGGTAGCACAGCCTAAAGCTTTACTTAAGTAAAAGTATTGCTACTTTGGAGAAAGAATGGCTGCAGAGGACGTAAACATAGTTTTCCTCCAAAAGTAGGGAAAAGTGTAGTACAAAAATAGAAGTGCACATTTATGCAGAAAATCATGAAGATCTAGTCTTTCAGAGTGGTTTGATGTGAAATCTGTAGTTTCCAGAGAAACCCAATCAGAACTGTTCATAGTGGCGGTGATAGGAACCAGACGTCTGACGCATCCGAAGGGTCACATAAACATTGTGACCCTTGGTTCCTATCACCACCATTGTGATTTTGATGCTTTAAAAATTGCCTTTAAGTACTGAATAACTGATAGACCTGCAGTGGAACTCAGTACATTAGTACATATAAGCTGAGCAACCACTTCATTAAGTACACCTCTTTGTATTTACATTCATTGTTCATTATACCATATAGATGTACTGTAGTCCATCTGTTTCTCTGCAAACTTTGTTAGCCCCCTTTCACCTTGTTCTTCAATGGTGAGGACCCCTCAGAACCACTACCGAGCAGCATTATTTGGATGATGGGTTATTCTTAGCACTGCAGTAACACTGATGTGGTGGTGTGTTAGTGTGTGTTGCACTGGTCTGAGTGGATCAGACAAAGCAGTGGTGATGGAGTTTTAAACACCTCAGTGTCACTACTGGACTGAGAATAGTCCACCAACCAAAAATATCCAGCCAACAGTGTCCTGTGTCCACTGATGAAGGACTAGAGAATGACCAACACAAACTGTGCAGCAATAAATGAACCATCATCTCTGACTTTACATCTACAAGGTGGACTATCAAGGTAGGTGTCTCTAACTGTGTGAACATTGAGTGGACACACTGTTTAAAAGCACCAGTAGTCTGATCCACTCATACCAGCACAAGTTAACATGTCACCACCACATCAGTGTGACTGCAGTGCTGAGAATGATCCATCACCCAAATATACTTGCTCTGTGGTGGTCCTGTGGGGGTCCTGATCATTGAAGAACAGGGTGAAAGGGAGTTAATAGAGTATGCAGATAAACAGATGGACTGAAGTCTGTAATTGTAGAACTAAAAATGCATCTAGTATACGGTAGGTACAGCTGATAGAATGGACACAGAGTAAATACGAAGAGATATACTTAATGAAGTGGCCAGTCAGAGTGGTATCTATGAGCACTGGGGCTGAAGCTTTTTAGACAATCTTAGACACTTTTGTGTCTAAAATATAAGCTATCAAAAATCACATCACTGTAACCCAGCAAGAAGAACATAAGTAACTACATGGCTAATTGACTAAAATGTAAGTGCATGTGCACGTATAGTCCATCATATTCTGTAGAACATCTCTTCCAGCCGTGTTCCGAAACACTTGAGGGTTGGTGTGTTATATTTTGCTCTGCTCTCACATGGATCATTTCCAGTGGATGCACATTGGATTGCCGCAACCCTTGAACTGTTTGAACTATTATTTATTTATTTATTAGCTATTTATTTTTATCTCCTGCTCTCAATATTTGTTGCGATGGCATCCAGTCACACTGGCCTCACTCTATGCAGCTGTAATGAGGACATCAAAGCCATTTTAATGTACACTTAATTATTTATATACAGTAATATGCTCCATCAATTATGCATTTTGCTTGTGTTTTTTTTTTAATGAATTCCAGTGATTGCAACATTTGTACTGAACTGAAGCAAGTCATGCCTGCTCTAAAAGTGGGTCTTAGTTCACTTATGAGATGCCATTCTTTATTAAAGGCAGGAACTCGTTACTCAAAGCAGTCAGAGCTGAGTTTGAGTGGAAACATGTCAGATGCTGCAAAAAAAATTTTTTTTTATTATTAATTTTTCTGATTTCTTCCTTTTTGATGAACTGGGTGCATTTATTACATGTTTATTACATAAAGTTACTACATACACATAGAGTAGTAATTACATATGTGCGGTAGTGTTTACAAGATATTAGTACAGTATTAGTTTTAGTATAATACTAATATATACTAAGTATAGTACTAATTATACAGTTCACTAGTGCATTGGACTCTTGTACTGCTTTTGAGGCCTGTATATGTCACGAAAAGATGGTTTGAAGAGTGAAAAAAGACAACTGGTGGTTCGAACATTGTAAATAGCTGACATCATAGCTGGAGTGCTTGAGACCTTAATGTTTGAGTGTTTAGACATGCGCTGACAGGATGAGGAGAAGCTTCAGGGCTCCCCATGGCACATCGACTCTTAGTGGTTGGTGCAAGAAATACAAAATGCCCAAACTACAAAAAGAAAAAATAAAAACGTCAAGAATGTCATCACTGATGAAGTCTAAGGGAGAGAAACTCTAAAAAAAAAACGTTTGCCTTTGGGTCAAGGAATGAAAGGAATGAAAATCAGACCTTGGGAAATTTTCGGCACAGGTCAGTCCTACATTTTGATCTCAAAATATATCTATTAATACGTACATATTAAGCATGTGCATTAGAGCTCATTTGTAAAGCCAGTCATTAAAAATAGTCATGTGGAACTTCACAAGGAACAGTAATAAGAACAAGTGGTAAGACTTCAAAAAGAAAATGTTCAAGTAACATGCTAGACCTATATCTGTAATGGAGGCGAATGACTTTGTGCAGAGAAACAGCATGATGAAATGAAAAGGGGAAAATTGCCTGAATCTAGTGGCTGCGAGAGAAAGTGAAAGCATGGAAGTGAAGGAATAGCAGAACGATAGTAGTTAAATGCCTGACAGGATAAAGATAACAAATAAGTATGATTTGATTTGAATGACCACCTGAGACTGGACCAGAAATAGATGTTGACTTTACAACAGCCTTGGAAAGAGTTGTGTAAAAAATGTCCTGGCCAGCTAGAAGTCCTTTGAGAACTTCAAGAGTGGTCCCTCAAAGTCAAACCAAGGATGAAAACATGGGGGAAAAACTAGTAGTTTTTTTTATCACATGTTGTGATAAAAATGGGTTGTAAAAGAAGCATCTTATATATTTTCGCTGTCCCTGGAAAGAAATAGCAACTTTACCCCTAGAGGGCAAAAACATATATTTAAGGTAAGTTATATAAGGAGATTTTAATCCAAGCAATTTTGGAGCATTTCTATTGGTACATATATTATGTAAAGCACCGTTGTTGGGTTTAAATGAGGTCTAAAAAAATTTAAAAATCTAAAAAATGTGGAGTTTTTGGACAGTAACATCATCAAGGACAAATACATTTACACAAATCACCCCGAAAAGTTTAACTAAATGAAATTATAACCTATTTTATGTAAATCTGCTTCCCACATAAAATCACATTTATTTTAGCTTTTCCATATTATTATATTGATGCACTTCATCTAATGTATAAAACAGCTTTGTAATGTTTCATATCAAATCAGATCATGTATCAAATCATTGAAAATGTCAAATTTAGGATTAAAAGAATTGTATGGAATCTATTGTACTGTGCAAAAGTCTAAAGCCACTTTTATGTTTCTTTACTATTCAGTCAAAATGACCATTTATATACAAGTTGTTCAGTGTTCAAAATTAGGAAAAAAGCTGACATTTAACATAAAATTTCAACAAAATAGAACTAAATATGGCATCATTTTTGGTATTTACTGTGTCCACTCTTTGCAATTATTACAGCTTCTATTCCTTTTCGTAGACTTTATTTCTGTTTTTCAAAGAAATCTGCAGGGATATGTTTCTACATTTCCAGAGTTCAGTCCAAGAAGTTGGTTGCGTTTTCTGCTTCTCATAATCCCAAACACATCCAGTGATATTAAGGTGACTAAGAGGTAATGAGACTGTTGTTCTGAGAGCCCCAGCAGCTTGTGTGGTTTCTTATCAGCAATGTGCTTGGGGTCGTTATCTTGATGCAGAATGAATGTAGGATACTGCATAATGTTTAAAAATTGTTTGTACTTATTAGCATTCGTACTGCTTTCTATGAAAATCAAATCACGAACTCCAAATGTTGTTATACATCCCGAGACTTGTGCTGATCATTGACTGATGGTTGTGGACATGGTTCAAAGGGTCTATCATTGCTTTGGCAAAGTACAAACTGCTTTCTGTTATCCTAAATTTAGATGCAACAGTCTCAGATGACCAGATTCAGTTTTCTAGTGCAGTTGTTCTTTTGTCAGTAATGGTTTCTCAACAGCATAGACTTGTACTCAATGACTATTTTGACTGGAAATGAAAGAAATGAAAGGGTTCTCTAAAGTTTGCACAGTGCTGTATTTCTCTTTGTTAAAGACAAGTGCCTACACCCTAATTATGAATCAATCTGGATATATTGATAAAAAGGAAAGTGCTTGATGTCCAGCCACTTTTTGAAAACGTGGATTCCTAATTAAAAGGGATGTCACAATTGGCTCCTCCCAGTCTCCTCATGTGCTCTTGTTTACCTTTTAGTCCTGTCATGTGCTTTTGTTCTGATTTCTCTGTCCGGCCCCCTTGTTTCGTGACTCCGTCCCTGATTTTACCCACCTGTTTTCCACCTGCGTCCGGTTATTCCTCGTTATCCCTGTTTGTATATAAGCCCTGTGTTTTCCTGAGTTTCGGGTAGGTCTTTGTTTGATGTAAGGTTTGTGTTTGAAGCCCTTCGAGCTTTGAGTACAGCTCGGCTTGACCCGCCATCCTTGAAGGTGCACGGAAGACGAGCGTCAAGAATGTTCTCTGTACTGGCACCCAGGTGGTGGAATGAACTCCCACTGGCTGTCCGAACAGCAGAGTCTCTCACGGTCTTCAAACGCAGACTGAAGACACATCTTTTTACACAGCACTTAAATGAGCATTGAACTATAAGCTGCACTTATTTTATTTATTGTATTGTATCTTATTGTTATTGTATTGCATTGAATGGCACAGAGTTCTGCGTTCAACTCTGTTTCTTTTTCTCTCAGTGTCTGCAGTGACATATTGTTTCTAGCAGTGTCTGAGCTCAGTCTTTTTCTCTAAGCTATTGGTAACTAGCAAAGATACTTTCTCTAGATTGACAAAGCACTTCTTGTAAGTCGCTCTGGATAAGAGCGTCTGCTAAATGCTGTAAATGTAAATGTAAATGTAAATGAAGTGTATGTATTGTTTGAAGAGTTTGGATGTTTGTTTCATCATATTGAATGTATTATATTCTCATGGTGTTTGGTTCTTGTTTGAGGTTTTGTGTTCATTTTGTCATGTCTATCCCTCCTGCTCTCTATATCGGCTGTTTGAACCTGGACTGTTTTGACTATGACCCTGGATTTGCCCAAAATAAAACTCACTTATCTCAGCGTATGCGTCCGCAATATCGCTCCCCGTCGTCACAAGGGAATTCTAGTTTCAACATATCTGCTAAATGAAACGATTGAGATGCAAATAAAGAGATGTGTAATGTGAAATATACAGCTCTAGATTGCCTTACTGAGGATCGTTCACAGTGGTGGTGATAGGAACCAGACATCCAAAGTGTTTAACGCTTCTAAAACCTATTGCAAAGAAAGCTATTCCACAATATGTTTACAAATAAACTCTGTCTGATGTTCGAGACAACATTGTACAACAATTTTGAAATAAGACCTAAGGTGTATTTTTTTTTATCTCGGAGAGATACTTGAAGAGTGTGGTGAGGCGATTTTTTGTTTTTACCATTATCAAAATTACATATACAAACTCTGACTTGTTTATACTCACTGATTATAGATAATAAAATCACTGAATTTGCATTGCAGATTTTGCAAACCCTGGTTCCTATCACCACAACTATAAAGAAAGCTGAGATGGTAAGCTTTTCTATATGCATCATTTCATATCAAAGCATTCTGAATAAGTTTGTCAACATCTCACTGACTGAATTGTGCAGAAATGTTTAAGATTTGGTGGATTTTCCCTTGAAAAGATGTTTCTTCCTTTGCTATGTAAACAATTTCATTGCTTTCAGAGTCAGATTTGGTGTACAGGCTGTACAGGCTAAACAAAATGGTTATATGCACCATCACTAAGCTACAGCCACAATCAGCTATGCTGATCCAGTTCAGGGCCTATCGATAGCGCGTTGTGTTGTAAGAGGGCAGCCGAGGCGAATGCAAAGGTGCAAAATATAGTTAAAGGTCATTGTATTAGATGTTGCCCTTTGCCTGAAACAGAGGAGGTCATGAGGCCAAGCTATGAGCGCAGCTCCACTGGGAAAAGAGAAGGCTGTGGCATGACAATGGGTCTCTTTTATTTTTGCAAATATAATAAAAAGTGGCTGTAGATCTTCAGCTTTATGCACACAAATTGCCGGAATGTGTGCTTTCTTTTGCAGCTATGCAGAAAAAAAAAACTCTTTCTTTCTTGTTATTTTTTACAGCTAATAACTGCAGCCTATTTTAAAATGCATCACAGATTTACAGTTATGTGGCATTTTCCCTGATTGATGAAACAGATGGTAAGAGCAATTCTACGAATGAAGAGACTGAGCGATTTTTATGAGAGCATTGTGACTGCCCTATATGCAATGTTCATTGCCACCTCTCTGAGTGGAAAATATTCAAATGGATGGTATGGAAATCCCTGGATGAGCTCAGATTTGAAATGTAAAGCAGGGTCCCTGGGAGATGAGCTCGCACTCTGCTGCACCCTGTCCTCTTCACCACTCGGTCCAGATAGCCCAGTTCCGTTTGCAGGGAGAAATCTGTGGATCTGGCGCGCGTGTGGAAGTCACACCTGATCCAACAGGACCTCCGGTCCGGCACCTAGCACCTCCAACGTAAAGGTAAGATAAAGAGACAAAGCCTTTTGTGTGATGGTGTTACTTTCTGAGGTGCCATTGCTTGATATCATTTTCTGAGACACTATTGTTACAAAAACATGGGGAACTCAGGGGAAGAGCTTACCAGCTCCCAAGACGCAATAGACAGCTCTAGGTCATAGAGACTGGTCATGTATGGATCTCTTAGTAAAAAAGTCTATAAGCCACCAGCAGTTTTACCTGACTTTGGCTGTTGTGAAAGATCAGGCAGCCAAGACAAAAATAATGCAGCTGCCATTCAAATATATTCAAACTGAGTGGACGTAAGGCCGCAGCAACACATTGATCAAAAGAATGACAATAGGCAATGGACGAAAGGCCACAAGCAATGGTCCTTAGCATGGAGCATTTGTAGAAGGAAAGTGAGCAGGTTACAGCTTGAGTCTTCTTTGGATGGAGTTAATAACAAAGTGAGAGTAGCCCTAGTATAACCTATAAAATGTTGGATGAAGGGGGTTTGACATCACCTGTCCAGCTGTACAGGTCCAGCAGTCAAACAATTAATAGCTATTTTAGCTTGAGTTGCTAAGATGCTAACTGAGCTACCAGCTACTACAAATTACCCAAGCTTGTACTTGTAACTTTGCTAGATGGGTGTCTATGGAAACCTGTAAGATACCAAATGTGTTGCCTAGTCTTGATGTTTCACAGATTGTGCTAATGTTGCCACAAAGTGGCCCATTCCTACCTCCCAACTACAACCTCATAGAGGCCTCATTTTAACTATGCCAACTTCAATGGGAACCAGAGAACGTTGCCGTTTGAACTTTCCACACACCAAGTCAACTGCTACAATTTAACTAGCTAGCTGCCGTAGTTTTTTTCCCTGTTTGCTTGACTTACTGTTATTATTAAGTGCCATCATGTCATGTCATCATGTCATCATGAAACTCGGGCTTCTTAATGGTTTGTCTCTTCTTTTTTTACATTCAACTGTTCCAAGCATAATCGTCCTTTCCAATGAATTGGTTCTTCTCATAATATGTCCAACATAAGAGATATTCAGTTTGGTTATCTGGGTTTCGAGTGAGAAGTGAAGCTCGGTCAAGGCTTCCTTTGTATGTTTACTTTGCCTACCGAGATATTCTTAAAAGCTTCTAAAGTTCATGGACATCAGTATCAAGCTTTTTATTATACAGCTTTGACAACTATAAAGAACTTCAGAAAAGAAAACAGCCTGGACATTTATTTACTTTGTTTGTAGAGGCACATCATTACATTTGAAGATCTTCCATTCCTGTTTTACCAAGTCTCAGTCTGTGTTGGATTTCAGTAATTAAGCAAAATCTGTCCACCACTTCTATATTTTGACCGTAAATGGTCATTTTAGGTCTTTCTCATTGTCCACCTTTGTTTTTTCATTTTGCTGTCTGACTTGCTTCAGTCCACCCATTGACTGCTGGGATAGGTTCTCGCTCCCCCCATAACCCAGAAGGACTTGCTACAAGCATTTAGTAGGTTGTGCAGGAGTGCTCGTGCTGTGTATGAAATAGAACATCTGTAGCGTTACTGACTTTGCATTATTGAACACAAAGTGACACTATATATTAATGAAATTTCAATAAACAAGATTTAGGTATGTCCAAAAAAGTTTTTCCCAATATGTTAAACTCAGCAAATGAACAGTAACTTTGCATTAAAATGTGCAGAAGTGTGTTCACTGTAGAGGATGTTGCAACTTAGTTTCACTTAAAAAACGTTTGGCCATTTGATCAGAGGCACCCAAACCTTTGCAAATGACAATCTCTCTCCACCACACGGTTTTGTTGTACATAGCACTGCTGTAGGACTCTGGGAACTCCATGCTCATGCTCCCCTATGACTTTCTGTAGTATTCTGAGGGTGGACTGATGCACAGGCCAAAAAATGTACAGGGCCTCTGAGGTTATGAGTCAGGCCTGGAAACCTGTGACTGAACATGCAGACTCATTTTGCATGTTGCATTGTTATGACATCCACAGCAAAACATAGCTACAGTCTGATTCTGAGGATGAGAACGTGGTGTAATCTGGCCTTTGAATTAAACGTGTGATGCAGAGGTTTGATGTGATACACTGTCGCTTGTTGTTCGGCCTTGGTCTTGCTCTTCTCGAGGGTCATTATTTGGCCCCTTCACTGTTTCCCATGACCCTCTTGACATTCAGCTGCATGAGTCACAAAGGAGCACCGTCGATTAGGTAACTCCTGGCATCAGGAATCAAAGGCATGAGTCCATCACAACACGCTGACATTTGTGGGTGTCGTTGAATGACATCCTCAAGGTCTCAACAAGGGAGTCAATGAAGACAGAGACAGTTGCAAATAAACACTCTTCTCTTTCTTTCTTTCTTTCTTTCTTTCTTTCTTTCTTTCTTTCTTTCTTCTCTCCTCTTCTCTTTTCTTTCTTTCCCTCACTCTCTCCTTATATAGCAATGAAATAATAAAAACAATATCAAGTCTATATCTGCAAGTTAGTGAAACACCCACTCTCATTTGCAGTGAGAGGCAAATGACCCTGATGATGAGTCATAGCATCACTTTAAGGCTGGTTTATTTTCTCCATACAAACATGCTGAAATGCTGCATGGCTTCTAAACGCAGGTATCCTTATGAGAGGTGTGCAGAGAGAGAAAGAGAGAGCTAGAGAGCTTTGCCTTGCTTCAGAGCCCCAGGGCTCTCAGTTCTTCCCCCCTAATGCCCTCCCAAATCAAGCCTCTCTTTGAACATTCCCATTGAAAGGCAGCATACTCTATTACACCAGGGGGGGCAGAGAGCTGGTGAGACATCCGCACTTTCCTCCGTATCACTCAGAGTATCAGGAAAGACATTAAGAAGTATAACACATACTGTCTGATTTAAATCTGTACAGGTACTGATAACCGCGTTTGTGCAAAAGCATTTGTTAACACACATCTTCCCATCCTCCGATAACAAGATACGTGCCACTCTGAGGGACAATGCTGTTTGTTCCCAATGGCATGGAGTCTGTCATGATCGGAGGATTTGTGTTGCATTTCTTGACAAAAGCTGAGAGCAAGTACGTGAATCCTAGGGGTACTTATTTTGGTGTTTGTTTTGCAAGGGCTTACAGAAGAGTTTGTAATAAGCAGCACCTCAATTTGAAAAAATATTATCTTGTTCACTGTTAATGGTGTTTTAATGGTGTTGGTGTTTTTAAAGCTGATTGAACAATCCCGACCTAATGTGGCTTAATGGATATATATAGAATAACTTAATACAATAAAAGTGCTCATGTGCTTTGATTGTGTCTATCTGTAGCCAACCGACCAATTTAAAAATCAGGACCATGGAAGTCAAACACTCATTTACAGGAAATTTTATTTGTTTTATTGATACCACATCATAAAAAATCTTAAGTTTTTACAAGAAATTGAAGTTTCACAGCAGCGATAAAATGAAAATTCCACCCATTAATATGTCACATTTATTATAAATGTTTCAATGATAATATGTAGGTTTTATAAAACTAGAAGGACACTGGATGTTCATCTTTGTATATATATCACTGTTGTTGGAAGAATATCAAATCTTCATTTTGGTCCCATTGTCCAATATATTTACTGTGAAATTATAAATTTTATGATGAATGGACTAAAAGAAATGACCCAATATTCCTTTGAAAAAACTCCATTGACTTACATTAAAAATAAAGTAGGCTTTTTCCTTTTCCTGTAAAGTTGTCATTTTGGAAATACAAGGTTTTCTTCTGACTATATATATAGGTATATATATTAGGGATACAACAATTCTCCAAATCTCCAAGCTTAGTTCAGACCTCAAGTTTTGAGCCAAAGTTTGGTTTATACCTTTTTTTTCAAGGTTGGAGGTGAATAATAAAAAATAAGGAAAAAAATTCTGGGTTTTATTAAATTATCAACAATGTGGAACACTAAACCGAAGAACATTAAAGAACATGGCATACAGCTTTTCCTAACTCCTAACATGCTGCAACAGCAGCTGTGGCAGCGGGTTGGGGTTGAGGCGCAAAGGGCTGTTTGTATTATCTCAACATGGCCCTCTTTGTAATGATGTGTGAATTATTTTAACAGCAGAGGGTCCTAATCCCTCCACTTTCACCTCACATTGCTCACTAGCAGCTCAACATGGAGTCACAACATAACACACACAGAGCCAACAATGTTTTAGTTAATCTCATAACAGAGTTATAGGGAAAATTCTTTATTTCATCATATTGATTAAAAATATCTGATTTCCATTTCTCCAGTGGAATGGCCATGAGGGATCCACAAAGTTAAGAAGCTATGTGCTATGCGTAGAAATGAAAACGCAGGGGTATGACCAATGGGGCATTACAAAAGAAGTGAAGTATTTGTTCCATCTCTTTTGTTTTCTAAAACTTGGAACTACTAAATGCGAATATGAATAGAGGTTGGCAATATAAGAATATGTTTTCATTATCATGAAAAAATTACATCACGACATGCTTTTCTGAGTATTTCATGGGTATCTTTATGTTTCTAGAGCACCGAACCACTGCATGACATTTAGACCAATTATAGAGAGCCTGGAAACAACAACAGCCAGTGTAGAGTAACTTCATAAATTACATAGTAACAAGTTGCAAATTGGAAGTGAGCCCATGTTGCTATTATCTTACTTTATTTTTTTATTTATTTACTTCTTTTTTTTTAGTCAGTGCTTTTTCATTGCCTTTTAACATGAGCACTACCATTTTGGTAATGATACGATGGATCATGAGAATCAAGGAGAATCAGGGACTCTGATGTTAAAGATTTTACATGTTTTGTAAAATTGTGTTTTTTTCCCCTTGAGATCTATTTATGAAATTCGTGTGGGTTTCTGCCCCCAAAACAACCAAAGCTCATTTTACATAACCATTTTCCAACCTCTCGTTATGCACTGAAATGAAATGGGCTGTTTTTTTGTACTGTGCCTTTGTATGTAAACAAGCTCTGTTCTTATTGGCTGCCCTATATTGTGTCCTAGCCGAACACTGAACTGATACACTCCTTCAACACAAATGGACGGGACCAAACTTCTGTAGGCTGAATACGTGCAAAATGTATTTTTGTAATGTCACAAAAACAGTGAATCTTAATCAGGTAGGTTCCATATATGAACTGCATGTGCTGGTACACCATTTATAAAAGTGTTTTATTGCATTTCATTTTTGTTTTTTTTATTGTGTCAGTTGAACATGATTTTTTGCTATGAAGAAAACTGCAGTTGTGGTCAGTGTGTGAAACACCCCATAGTATAAAGGAGGTCCCGTGTTGACTGGTTACTCCAACATTGGCTGGCTGCTAACTCAATCGCCATAGCAGCACTAATGGTACCTTCAATGGCACCAAAATATTTGGTTTAATAATCCTTCCTTTGAAAATGCTCTTTTGTAGTTTTGCTAATGCGTTCTTCCTCACATTAATGAAGATCTTACACATCTCTTCTTTTGTCTTTGATTTGAAAATGAGTAACAATTTATTCTTTCGTCCCTTGGGAAAACACGCAAATTTTCTGCGGTATCTCAAGTATAGTTACAGTTGCTAGGCTATAAAGACCAACTGGGTGAAGTCATTTACTGCAGCGCCACCATGAAGCAGACCAGTGCTGCATCTGTAGTTAGCTAAGAATAACAAAGTCAGAAGCTTCCCGATTGTGGGTGAAGCAGTTAAACAATGACCTTTCCCTGAATACTTGATTTTGAGACCTTCAGGAGATATTAATTAAGGGGTCTTGAACCCTGCAGGACCCCTTGTATTTCACACCTTGGTTGTGGTGTCTGTTTCGTTTCGACATAGTCGTCTTTGTGGAGAGGTGGAAATTGTTTCCACACCAGGGAGTAGTTACTCCTCCACTTTCGCTCCTCAATGTTCACTAGCAGCTCAACACAGCATCACAGAGTGCCAACAGTGCCCTAGTCAATCTTATAATAGAATTATGGGAAAGATACTTTAATTTGATCATATTGATAAAAAAAAAACATAAAATTTTCATTCAGTGGAATGGATGTGAAACTTTAAGCTTTAACAATATTTACATACTACCCTTTTATTAGCAAAAGTGAGGAAAAATGCGCTGTCAATGATATGAGCTTCAGAACGTTGTCATATTGCCCACCCTTGCCTGTGACTACATTAGCTCAACCATGTCCCTGGAGTTGATGTTGCTCATTTCCATTGCTGGTGTGGAGCAGGCATAATGCTTAGATACAGATACGAGCCTGTCCTGGAGTCTTCCCGAGCCTGTCTGAGGGGCGCAAGTGCTAACAGCCTGTGCCTTATCTGACTGCATCAACTTTGCTTTGTTTAAAAGAAGAATAAAAGAAATGGTGGGGCTGTGTGTATGTGTGTACACCCATGTGCTTGTGTGTGTGCGAGGGGGGTGTAACTGGACCCTATAGCGGCAAGCCTGAGAGTCTCTGAAAGGATTTTTGATGCAGTAATATTATATGTCTGTCCCAGCTTGGACCAGACAAAGGTGCGCAGCCAAGCGCCAGAGCAAGGCATGTCATCTAAATGGTGAAGCCATTCCTTTTGCAGTGTATTACATCCAGTTGCTTTGTGCTGCCTGAATTTGGCTGGCTTGACAGCACAAAGGAGGCAGTTTGTTCGCCCCCCCGACAAGCTTGCTTTTATTTGCAGCGGCCCTTTGATGTATAGAGAGTGGAGCATTTAGGCCAGGATATCCCCTCGCAGAGCGTCAGCGAAGAAATCCCACTCCTACAGTATGATCCTTAACAATCCCCGGTCTTTCAGCGCTCTAAAGCTTTTATTCACTTTAAGGACTTCTCTTTCCACCATTATGTGTCGTCTATCTGTTATTCTAAGGTAATGAGGAATGATAGGTGTGTTCTTTTGTGTGGATGTACACACAGTGTGCTTCATAGTGTGTTCATGTGTGTGTATGTGTGTGTGTGTGTTAAGGAGGGGGCCTTCATACAGTGCCAGGAACTGCCATGCAGTGTAACAAACGGCACTAGCCAAGTGCATATTGCATTTGTTGCACTGTACAGCAACTTTTCCTTTCACAATAAAGACTCCGCACCTGTTTAGTGGACAACCAGAGGCACACCCACTCGTAATGATGTTCGTCTTTAATGGGAAATTTCTGGTGCTGATGTAACAAAAAAACAAACATGCTGTCAAAGTATTTGCATAATACATTCCAGATGATGTAAGCATAAAGAGCCTAAGGAGAATAGCTTAGCAGCTAATGGACTTAGAGAAACAGGTGTATAAGATGTTGCATTTAAAGCAGATAGGCTTTTAAAGCAAATCTTCACTTTGGCATACAGTACCGTGCAAAAGTCAGAGACCCTTATTAATTCATTTGTGGTTTAGTGTCAGGAAAAAAAAAGCATGCGTTTTATAGAACTTTACACAGGCGCCTCAACAACTAAACTTGTGTCCAACCTTTACTGTTAGTACAACTTGCGTTCTTTTCAGGGATTTTTCTTCTATGACATCAGATATTTTTCTCTCCAAAGTTCAGTCTTATAAGCTGGTTACATTTTCTGTCATGATCAAAGTTTTCCAAAACACATTCAGTGATGCTGAGGTCTAGACTCAGGGTGGTCAGTCCATTCTTCTGACAACACCAGCAGCTTCTTTGTTTGATTTGCAAGTGATCTTGTTTCTATTTCTTTTTCTCAGTAAGGGCTTTTTGACAGCTACACATTGACTCACAGTGTTGACTTTGCCGTCTCACACTGGAAGGATGGACAGAAACACTTGTGGATTTTTTCAGATCTGAAGTAAGAGGTGAACTTGATTTTCTCCTCTTTTTCAAAGATGAAACCTATAAATGTTTATCTGATGGCGACAGTTTTGGTGGTCTACCAGTTCATTACATTTATTACATGTCTGTGTATCTGTTAATCATTAGTGGCTCTTTTGCACAGTAAACTATTGCTGCAAATCTCACAGCTCCAAAATCGTAACTTGAGACAAAAAGGAAAATCATTAACTTGAGTAAACATCAACAAGATTTTATGTCATTTTAGAACATTTTTAATTGGTTCATTCATCAAAAAGTGTTCACACAATTTCAAGTGCAGATGGCATTTTCAAATAGCTTTGAGATTCTGGTAAGTACAGAAATACATCTATGGTAAAATGTAATACATATGGGAATGCTAATGAAGTGCTTCTTATAACAGATTGTGTATCAAAGTTACTTTTTCCTAATGCTTTCAGAGTCACTGACCTTCATGTTAAACTAGTCAACAAGTGCTAAGGTTATCATCTATATTATAAGGGAATTTAGGACTTAAATGGCTACTTTAATAAAACTAGCAATTGTTTCCACATGCGTGAAGTCCTGGAATCAAAAACATCAATAAACACTTCATAAATTAACCCACATCCTTAGAAAGCCTCAGACTGAATAGCTCTCAAAATGAAGCACACATATAAATGATAAATGAAGTCCATATTTTGCCAAAATGCCTTCACTTCTTTATATTCTCATTTCTGCTTTCTTTTTGAGGAGTCTTAAACTTATTTATTTGGTCTTTTTTTCCACATTTCTCAGTTTTATAAGTATTAGTCAGCAAAGCTGCTAATCGCTCAGCATTAGCAGTGTACACAAAGATGCAAATACATTGGTGCATGCTTGCAGCATCTAAAACCTGACCAGAGAGAAACATGCAAATAAAGTTAGTAAAATATACAACACACACCCATATACACACGTAAACACATTACCTGCATCACTGTAGGCATCAATGATGACATGCAGCACTGCAATGTGATAGGCCACCCTTCATTCATTGGTTATTTACTGGCAGTTTATGTAGTTACAACAATACTGTGGAAAAGTCAACAAGATTTATTTAATTCTGTCTCAAAATAGTTATTCAGTCAATGGAACCAGAATTTTTTCCAAGTAATTTTGGGCTGTTTATTTTGGGCCATTGATTATGAAATTTACATACAATGGAAAAGGCATTTTCAAATTATGTAAAAACTAATAAACGAGAAAAAATTGACATACAAGGTTTTGTCCTATAAAAGTGGCCACACCCATTGCTAACAAGTGTGTAACATCAAGTACACAGCCATGCAGTTATTGGAATCATTGTAATCAATGAAAGTCATACTGAAGACTTCAGTGACTTTAAATGTGGCACTGACATACACAAGTCACTTTATGAAATTTCTGCCCTCCTAGATCTGCCATGGTCAACTGTAAGTTTTATTATTGTGAAATGGAAGCACCCTGGAGCAACAGCAGCTTAGCAACTGCAATAGCTCACACAATCTCACAACTGCTAAAACGTGTCGCACATAAAAATTGCATAAAACATCATCTGTTGCATCAATCACTACAGAGCTCAAAACTGTACCTGAAAACAGCATCAGCACAATCACTGCAAGTTGGAAGTTTCAGGAAATGGGTTTTCAATGCCAAACAGCTGCATACAGCGCTAAGATCATTACGCACAATGACACACGTCAGCTGGAGTATAAAGCATGCCACAATTGAACTCTGGCAGTGGAAACACGTTCCGTAGAGTGATGAATCACGCTTCACTATCTGGCAGTTAATGGACGAATCTGAGTTTGGTGGATGCCAGGAGAACTCTACCTACTAGAATGCACAGTAACAGCAGTAAAGTTTGGTGGAGGAGGTATAATGGTCTGGGCTGTTTTTCAGGGTTTGGTCTCAAATGCTTAGATCCAGTTGAAAGTAAAGTTAATGCTACAGTGAACAAAGACATTTTAGAAAGTGACATGCTTCCAACTTTGTGGTAACAGTTTTGGGAAGACCCTTTACTGTTCCAGTATGACTGTGCCACTGTGCACACTACGAG
Organism: Pygocentrus nattereri; assembly: GCF_015220715.1. Lineage (NCBI taxonomy): Eukaryota > Metazoa > Chordata > Actinopteri > Characiformes > Serrasalmidae > Pygocentrus > Pygocentrus nattereri. The sequence goes on along the minus strand of NC_051235.1, from coordinate 19,187,358 downwards.
GTCTATAAAGACATGGTGTGATGTGGAGGAATGCCAGTGACCTCAGTTCTGACCTCAACCTCACTGAACACCTTCGGGATGAACTGGAACATCGATTGCAAACCAAGCCTTCAAATCCAATATCAGTGTCTGACTGCACAAATGCTCTTTTGACTGAATGGGTACAAATTCCCGCTGACACACTCCAAAATCCTGTGCACAGTCTTCTCAGAAGAGAGGAGCCTTATAGCCACAAAGAGGTGGCCAAATCCTTAAAAAAGATTTTTAAGATAATGTCCAAAAAACTCAAATAGTAATAATGGTCTGCTGTCCACATACATTTGGCCATATATTTTATGCATTATCCCACACATTCTGTCGTGTGTGTGTTTCTATTTAGCCTGGTCTTTATGTACTTTATCTTTTTATAGAGTGAATGGGAGAAACCTGTTCTCCCACTGAATGCGTGTGTGCCTGCCTGCATGTGCCTCTTCATCTGAGTGCGCATGTGTTCGAGTTGGCCTTGTTTTCAGCTCATCGTGACTCATGAGCTTTTTAGAATAACCATACAGAGAGTTTAGCTTGGCCTGAGTGAGCCAGAGAAGCAGACTTTCTCGGGCTGGAGCGTTCCACATCCTGCCATTTTGTTTTAATGGAAACATGGCTCCACAGTCCAGGGAAGATGTCAAAAGCCCTATTAAGCACAGAGCTCAAGGTAGAGCTACAAGTGCAGCCAAGGGGTCCTACTACCTCTCTTTTCAGCTACAATAAAAAAAAAAAAAAACAGCGCAATTTCCATAGCGAGCTCCAAGAAGTATGAGCAGCCAGCTGGAAGCCAGTTCATGTCATGTTGATACGTAAAAACACACTGTGGTGTTGTAGCTGCTAGCCGGAAGCTGTTATTGTGTGTTGCTAGCTGCTAAAGAAGTGACAGCAGCACAATGCTGCTTCAACAACGGGACTGCTATACAGTTTCACAGGAGGACAATCACTTTCATCTTTTCTTTTGGGAAAGAGAGAGAGAGAGAGAGAGAAAGCAAGAGAGAGTCTCCTAAACATAGTAACATAGTAGTACTGAACAACTGCTACTGCTATATGGAGACAATGTAAGAAGGTGACACGTGAATAAAGTTGCTATGTTGCTATATATATATATATATATATATATATATATATATATATATATATACACGCACACACACACACACACACACACACACATATATATATATATATAAAGAGAGAGAGAGAGTGAAGTCTTTTATGGTGCATCTGTTGCTGGCCCAGCTATACAGTTGCTGCAATTGCTATACAATTGCTATACAGCTTGTATAATCTCCATAGAAAAGCACTATCAATACAATGGGATGCTTTGGAGCAGCCTAAGATCTCCATGTGATTACCAAGGTCACCATTATTGACTAGAAAGGTATAATTCCTCCAAGCATTGGGCTGTGGATACTCACAGCAATGTTCCAACATCTAGTGTAAAGCCTTCCCAGAGAAGCAGAAGCTGTGCAAAGTTTGCAGCAATCATTCGCTTTTATACAGTACTGTGCATAAGTCAGAGGCCATCAGAGCCCTTGATTTTTTTTTTTTATTCCAGCCTAATTATTTTACTCAAAACAGCCATTTAGTACAAGAGATTTATTTTTCAGAGATTTCTCTGAGGAGAGTAAATATAAGATAAACCACTTGCATAAAGAAAACCAAATGTCAAAGGCAAATAAGAGATAAAACAGGAGTTTGGTAGACCTCGCAACCCACCAAACTGACACCATCAGGTCACTATCTTTGAGAGAGAGGAGAAAATGAAGCCCCACTCTTGCTGCTGTCCATCCTTCCACTGTGAGAAGACAACTCAGTCTGATGTAGCTGATTTACATCTCCACAAGCCTGCTGAAAAGAGTGGCGGTCCCAGTAAACGCAGAGGACGAACACTAAATACTAAGTTGATGCTGATGTTAAGTTGATGCTGAAAATGAAGGGTCGCCTCTGACACAGCACTGTATAATCCATGAAGCTAGCATTACACATGACAAGAGACCAGCTTCAGTCTTAGGTCAATATAATCTATTTCTTACTGTTCATGTTAACATAAAGCAGTGAGACACTCTGAAAAGGAGCTTCCTTTCATGGACACACTAAGCTGGCAGCAACTGTCATTCATTTAAGGCTTAAGGAAAGCTTCCGGTCATCTTCAGGAGCTTTAGCCTCATTAGATGTGTGATCATTGTGTGACTCATGAAGATGTATAGACCCACTCTAAATAATTGCTTTGAAACTTTATTGATCAGTACTTTATTGCCAAACAGGAAACAGAGCCTAAGGAGAGAAAAGATGAAGCTGTGTTTGTGACTCTGTGGCTTCTACCGTATGGCCTTACCATAGTGGTAAAGAGTCTGTTTATTTTCTCTCAAATTTCTAATGACAAAATGACAGTTTAACACCTTAATCAAGGCTGACTAATTTTATACACAAAGGGCTGGTATTGCTGCACGTTTTTACTCTAATCAAACAGAAGCACCTCTGCCAGGCCCCTGAGGGCCTGTATGTGGAGCCAACCTTCAGTTGCTCGCTTATATATAGACGTTACAATAGATGTAACCAAATAATTTGTAGAAATAATTGATTAGTCTTATATAGGGCTGTAGTCAAGGACACTCTTGTCGAGAATAATACAAGTTCAAGATTAGTCGAGTCAAAAGGGGACCAAGTGCAAGAAGAAAATTTGAGTTGTCTTTGAGATCAAGTCTTCACAAGGCTTTAACTGCTTTCAATCCACATTTCTGAGTCTTGTCAAAGTGTTTCAGTGAAGTAATTTAAAAGTGAAGTACACTACAGATTCAGTTGGGGCAGTATATTTAATAAGAAGAATTCTAGAGTTATTATGTAATTCATCAATCATCAATCATGAATTACATTTGCATTCAACTTACCATCACTAACCCACCCTAAAAAAGACATGTATCTCCAAAGCAGTAGCTCAACAGATGAAGGCAAAAATATGCTTAATGTTTAATGTAAGTTAATAAAAAGAGACTTGTGTCCAGATAATTCTGGGGCATTTCTATTAGTCCATTCATCATGAAATCACATGATGTAAAAGGCAGCTGCTGTGCTAAAATGAAAAACAAAACTCAAAAAGGACAATGGCCGTATTCTCTATTTGCATCTCTACTCCTGACTTTTTCATATATTTTGATGCCAGGAAGCTTAATCATAGCAAAAATGTCTAGGATGGATTCTTTTTCTGCTAAACATACTGTACTTACCACAATAGCTGTTCATCACTTACGAACACATGATGAAATGGAAAGATAAGAATACAGTCTTCTGCAGTCAGGCATTAGCACCATGCATTCCTTGCATACTCTGAATGAATTCAACCAATGTAACTAGCTGAATAAAAGAAAAACAGACACTGATTTATTTTTGACTTGCTCATTCATGAGTTTGTGACAGTTAAAAGAAATAAAACACAGATAAAATGTCATTGTTAAGAGACCAGAGATTAAATTTGGCAAGAATAATCGTCAAAACTGAGACAAGTCCAATACAATAAAGAGACAATAGAATATCTTGAGTCTGGACTACAGCACTATTCTGAAGACTAATAACTGACTTGGATCCAAAGAGCTAAAAGACATAATACAGTAATAATATTATAATATGCATTTTATTACTACATTACAATATTCTGCTACAATGAGTCAATGTAATTAGAATGCATTGAAAACTAAGTACCAATGCATTTTGATATGAGTGTAAATGTCCAGACTTTGTGCAACACAACATTCAGAGCTAAAATATGTTTAGAGACCTTGTTTGATCTTCCGTTGTTTAAATCACCCAGTCTTGAATAAAAATGAATGTCAAAGTTTCCATGAGGACATCATGAAATCTACAGATGCCATTTCTAGCCACAGAATTGTCATTAAAGGATATAGGGACTGAGCAAGGCTATAGTTCAGAGCATTTTTATTCAAAGCTGCAAAAGCTCATTCTTGAAATGGACCAAGGTTGTAGGAAAAGGCTTCAGGTTTACTAATACCTGGGTTAAGTTATTAGCTATTGGCTGACCATCATCCCAAAAACCCAAAGATTGCAAGGGCAGCAATGACTGTTCTTCTTTAGGACATGGACTGCTTTAAAGTCAATTCAATAACATTGTAATTTGTTATGGCTTTTATAGTCAAGGTAAAGGGAAAACCTAGCTCATTAACTGGATCAGTTCATGGCATTGCTTCTCCAAATCCTTAGAAACAAATGTGCTAAATGTTGTTATAAAACATAGAGCATTGTTCCTGTCTGGGTCATTTATTAGAAGGTTAATTCCTGGAAATGTGTTTATATTTCCAAGCAAGGATTGGTTGATATGTACGTGGGGAATCAACTGCATGACATACTGCTTGATAGAATAATAATAACACAATAACTGAGAAGTTTCCTGCAGACACATTTCCCTTTGCGGATAATAAGAATACCCACCTGCCGGTATACAGTCTTACATACCAATCAACGGAGTGTGCTTGCAGCTTAACTTTCATGGGAATAAATAGTAACATAAATATTATTGAATATTAATACCCTCATGTCTCATGTGTGATTGTCCTGACTGGATTCAGTGTGTGAGTAATCGGATGACAGGATGACAGTGGGGGGTTCTGAGCACTCTTTAAGAAGGTGGGGGAGTTTGAGGATGTGTGAAAGAAGTTGAGAGATGAATGAAAGAACAAGTGATGCCCATTCAGCCACAGAAAGAGTCTGCCCCCCTGCCACTTCACTGCTAGAGGTTATTTTTACTGCCAGGTACGAGTAAGTCATGATGCGCAGGCCTCATTACTGATATTTATGGAACACAAATTGAAACGGAGAAATGATACACCGTCCCCCGAGGGCCATCCGCTCTTAATAGTTGTCGGTAAAGGGAGTGAAGGAAGGGGCACAAAAATGCTGACGGGCCAAATTCTTTCAGTCGCCGCGCACTTTACGTCGCGTAATGATTTCAGAGACCAGGAGAAGCCCAGATGTAATTAACTGCCACAAACAAGCATGCTCAGGTGCACTGTGTAACAATAACAACAACAACAACAACATAACAAAACAGTATCTATAGAAGAGATATAGAAAAATATGCCCTATAAATCCAGTACAAAAAGACTTCAAACACATCCCATCATATGTACAAACACACACAGTGTATAATATGGAGCTGTTCTGTAACATAGTTAGCATCCTCTCAAACCTGTAAGATAAAGTGCTGGCTTTTTGCTCGCATACTTGCGTTTGTGATTGTGCTGAGATCCTGAATTTGGTTTATAGGCCTCAAGGGAAGCCTGCAAATTAGTACTGTGAAATAATTAAAACCACAAACTGTTGGTTTGTATTCACTTTTAACTAAAGCATAACATCACTTCAAATTCTTGGATTCAGTGTATAGTAGAGTTTGGCTTAAAGAAGCTCTTTGAAATGATGTCAGATAACTACCACATTTGGTTCCCTAAAGAACCGTCTAGTGGACGTCTGAAGAACCTTGTTTAATTTTCACATCTTACATAATTTAATCATTAAGATGTAAACAAACCTAGTAGTTGTTGTGAAATGCTCCATTCTAGAGACACATACTGAGTCAGAATTATTCACAGTGGTGGTGATAGGAACCAGACATCTGAACAATTTGCTGCCTCCAATAACTATCCAATAACACAGAGTGCTTCTGAATACCATCACTGTCCAAAGAAAAACATGTATCGTCATTTTTGCTGAGTTTTAGTTTTCTACATCATTTGAGCATATTTGTTGTCCTTCAAGTGAAAGTTTCATGATGATCAACCAATAGAAATGCTCCACAATGGCTTGGAATAAAATATCTTCACGTTGACTTACATTAAAAGTAAACTTTTTTTGCCCTCTAGTATAAAGTTGCCATTTTGGAGATACTTGTTTCTTTGGACAGTGACAATATGCTGCCTTAGACTGTTTTATAGTTTTAGTTGAGTTGAATAGATTAAACATATTTTAATTTTTTCATGGTATACAGGTACATGCAGGGCGCTATAAGGCAAAATCAATTTTTTAAATTTACCACTACTTTACTATTATCATCATTACACACAAAACTACAATTGGATATAATTGTGTTGTAGACCTTATGATCCTGGTCCCTATTGACACCATTGTCAAAAAACAGAGTTTCTCTACAATGCACCATTTGATATCAAAATACTTCGCATGGTTTTATGTACATCTCAATGCTCAGTTTGAATGATTGAATTCCCATTTAAAGTTCACCTTCATATAACGTAAGAGATCTACACCTATCAAAAGTATATAAGAACCATGCATCCAAGTCAGGATTCCTTATTTTTAAGAATGCAGTACTGTAGATCCCTTTGGTTTGTTTAATAAAATACAGTAGGTTCCTGTTAACTGCTCTATAATGTTTCATTGACACCATTAAAAATAAAGGTTCCATAAAGTGTTCCTTGGAGGGAAACCACAGAAGAGCCACTTTTGGTTCTCCAAAGAACTGTTCAAGATTCTATCAAGCCATTATTTTAAAGGTGTAATCCATAATAAATGAAAAGTTACACTCTGCAAAAAGATGGTTTTTCAAGAGTTCCTTGGTAAAGAAAGTGGTTGTATATAGAACCATGACCAGTCAAGGAACCTATGGTTAAAGGGTATGATGCTTCGCATCTTCAGAATTGATTAAGATGGTTCTATATAGAACATTTTTGAAAAGGGTTCTATCTTTCACCAAAAAGAGCTTTGTTGAAATATTGTTGTGATATTAAGCATGTTACAATAGAAGAACCCTTTTGCTGCTATAGAGAACCCTTTTTTTTTTTTAAAAGTCCCTTATAGCAACATCTACAGCACAGTCTCAATCAATCTGAAGAACCCTCTCATTATGCAAAGAACCCTTTAACACTTTAATCATGCAAAGGGTTCTTTAAGTGGTAATCTTTCTACATATAACAATTTTCTTTATGAAAACCGCCTGAAGAATCATCTTAAACCATCTTTTAAGTGTGTAGTTGCTGAATTGTGTTTAAATGGCTTTTTATATGTCTCACAGCAGATTGATTACAGAAGCAATGCAGTCTTGATTTGTTCTTTCCGAACATATTTCAGCACCTTTATTATTAATGCAGGGGATGATTTCACTCTCCTTTTTTCTAGCAGTCCTGTTTTAATTGATGTTTAAAGCTTGAGACAACTGACACCAGTCAATCAGTCGAACTGCATTAATAATTTGGATTATAATTTTAATGTCTTAAGAAAAATTGCCTCAAAATTCGGCCTCGAAAGAACTGGAAATAGCGTGGTTGTGCTTTAGCTGCAGCTTCGCTGCTAATACTGCAGAGAGAGAAAGGGCTTCACCTCAAAGCTTCCCAACCCGGCCCAGTCTTATGACTCACCCGTAGCTGAGGGTGGAGAGGAGAGAACAGAGCCGCAGAGACCAGACCTTTCCATCGCTTTATGGGGAAAAGTACTTGTCGCACATAGAAATAGACAGACAGACAGGCACACAGACAGGCAGACGAACATCTGAGCTAGAAGGTCCAATTAAGAAATCATTAGAACATGCAGTTTTTTCAAAATTCTATTTTACAAATGCTAAATCTATATGTAGATTCATTAAGCATCAAAATTGAATCCATAAATTAAAAATCAGCAATGTTCTGCCAGATTAAGAATGACTATTTTACAAGATGTAATTAATGTACATTATTATTGTGTAATTAACTAGTTATTACTCTTTCATGTTTCAGTAATAAGAAGATATCTCTATTGTTTTTTAGATCATGGCAAGAAGCAAGTATAGAATGGCAAGAAATGCATGCTCATAATAATAATAATAATAATAATAATAATAATAATAATAATAACAATAATAATAGTAAACTTTTCAAAGTGCAAAAATGTGAATATTTAGGTCAGATTTTTTCACTTGAGCCCAATCTAGTAGTAGAATTGATAGCTTTTCAATTATTTTTGTTATTTTGAATCATTAAAGACTGTTAAATATGCCTCAAGCACAAAAGGTTATTCTTTATAACTTCTCCACTTTTAAATCATGATAATTCCTGCAAATGAGCAATTGTAAGGTTGTTTATCTCCCTAAAAAATTCAATGAAGAATGACAAAGGAAAAAAATATTACAGCCTTCAAGTGTTTTCCAAACATTTTACATAATATTGCTGAAATGTTTGCTTCTAAAGTAAGAAATAGTATAATATATAGGCTTTTTCCCAGTTTTCCATGAGGCACAGAACTGCATGAAGTTCTGTTGTTGAACAGTTAAGCAACATCATGTCCTCAGATCACTGTATAAATCATGAAGGACTTCTTTGACATTACTCATGACATAAAATTGTTCATTTAGCTTTTTCATTGATAGCCAGCATTTTGTCTGCATCAGTTGAAGGGGTCTTCAAAATCCCCAAACAGCTTGACTACGCCATGTAGTTGGGAGTGAGAAGAAATGCCTCGTTTAGTTAAAAGATACTCACAGAGGTGAGTTCTAATACCAATAGTTGAGTAATGTTATTACATTTGTTTCATTCATCACGTCATACAATAAGATGGAAACAACAGCACAAATATTGGAGCATTTTCCCGATGCATTAGTGTTAAATTACACAGCATAGAAGTCAACAGAATAGGTGAGCTTTGTTTTGTATCTTACTGGAAAATGCACTGCAATGACTTTCAAAATTAAAAATGTGTTCTGAAGAACGATTGGACTACACCTTTAAAAAGAGTGCTCCACTCAAAATACACCATTTAATATGTAATTCCTAATCTTGACAGTGGGGGGGTCTTTATAATCCCCAAACAGCTTGACTGGATGGGATTAATGGCCATGTAATTTGGGATGGGGAAGTGAATGCTTCCTTTAGTACAAAGATAAGGGAGATGGTACAATTATAGAACAGTGAGCATTAAGCAAATTCATTTAAGTACTACACAAAGTTACAAGTGCATTTAGAAATGCACAACAACCCACAGCATTCAACTGAGGAATGTAGTCGTAAAATGTGTATTAAGATTACATGCGCTTTTTTAAAGCCGTAAAACAAAATAGAATTGCAAATTAAAGCACAAATTGCTGAAGAATGTTGTGCTGCCGCATCGGTGGTATATTACTGTTTACAATAATGTTATTGTTTTATTCAGAGCCTCATGGAATTCAACATGAGGTGATGTTTGTTTGGAATGGATATGGATGAATATGTGAACTGCTAAGGTTCCTTGAAACTTTTTTTCCACATCCTAAATTTGCACAGTAAAAAGCAAAGACATTCATTTGTTTAATAGCCATTAAAAAACTAGTAAGTACAACTTGGAAATTCCCCTCATATAAGACAATTCAGTTGCACCCTCCCACTGTGAGAACAGACAACTCAACGCTATGAGTCTGAAAGGATGTGTAGCTGTCAAGAAGCCATTACTGAGAAAAGGAAAGAAATTCACTCACAAGAAAATCTGTAAATCAAACAAAGAAGCTGCTGGTGTTCTCAGAGTCTAGACCTAAACATCACTGAATGTGGTTAGAATTATTTGGAACATGAGAACCAGAAAGAACCATCCATTTGCTCAACACCTTTAACAAAAAACAGGTTTTATATGGTACCAAAAGGGTTCTTAAAACAGTAGTTGTGTCCTTTATAGGCTACAGAACCGAAAGAAATAATTTGGTAAGTTGTCATGGTCCCACATATAGCCATCGCCTTTTTGACAGATTTCATATTATATTTAGTTGTTGAGCATACTTTAGCATAATTCTCTGTTAAATATACACACTTAGAAAAGATGGTTCTTCAAGGGTTCTTTAGTAAAGACGATGGCTCCATATAAAACCATGACCACTTAAAGAAACCATTGCATGATTAAAGGGTTCTTTGCACCATGAAGTGATTCTTCAGATTGATGGAGAATGTGCTGTAGATGGTTCGATATAGAACCTTTTTGAAAAGTGCTCTATACGGCACCAAAAAGGGTTCTTCTATTGTTGCAAGCTTGACATTGTAACAACAGACAAAAATCATTTATGGTGCCATATAGTACCCTTGACTAAAAGGTGATTTCACGATGGAAGTCAGCCCTTCAATGGTCAATCTATATAGACCCATTTCACTAAAGAACCCTTGAAGAACCATCTTTTCTAAGAGTGTATATTTTCTATTTTTTTTCTTGATGCTCAAAATAATTGCTCTTAATGTCTGTTTGTCTGGAAATTAAGTAAATAAAGGGGAGGAATAAGGAAAGGTTATGGTCTCTGACTTTTGCACAGCATCGTACATAAAATTGAAAGCTAATTTGTTTTGGGAATGTTGAACAAATTCCTCCAAAAAGACTTTACAATAATGTATCAAATCTCATGATATGGATTTTGCATCGAAAGCTTATTTAATCTTTCTATTTGTGTGACAATGGAGGGATTTGAACCTGTGAACTTGATTATGATTATGAGTCATCACTGCACCAGTGCCACAGCTTTCAGCATCGTTCAAATATAGTTGTCATCATTGTTGCATTGGCGTGGGCTTCAAGCTGAAAAGATTGCTACGAAACCATTAAGGAGTTTTTCTTGTTTAAAAGGTTTTGTCAGGGAGCCTGCAGCCCCATCAGGAACCCTTTTATAAACCCTTTTAAAAGCAATATTGTGCTTTATTTAAGCCCAAACCTCTACTGTACCCATTACTGAACTGCAGTGAATACGCGATTGCTCTCCTGTTCACAATGTTTGTGTTCTCTTACAGTGTTTGAGTCGTGATCGCAGTTTGGGTGGGTTGTTACCAAATGTGGAAAATGCTTCCAAGTAAGTCTAAAGCTCTTGAAAGCATGTTTCATGGTTTTGTAGATTTTTTAGCAAATAATTTAATCTGTTTTCTTTCCTCTTCATATGCACTTGTGGTTAGACGTCCTTCATAAATGAAGCCAGTAAACCTGTATCAGTGATAATCATCTTGAAATAAGAGACCGCACTAAAACCACGGCCCTTTAAACACTGTATATACAATACAATGGAAAATTGGCTAGAAATGCTGAACTTAAGAACAGGCCCTTGATGTAAAAATAAAAAGCACCTGTAGCCTTCAGTTAGAGCTTTGGCCTGAAACTGAGCGAGAGATGTTGTCTCTAAAAAAACATACCCTCAAACACACAATCTTAAATTCATGTGTTCTTGAGAGATCCTAAATGGACCTAAACCTGGACATATAATTCTAGGAGAAATATCTAACCACTTGCATCATGTGGAGGTCCTCATCTTTCAAAAGGTTCTTCATACTCTTCTATCTCATTAGCAGCAATAGGTCTACAAAGAACCATACGCTGAAAGATTCATCAGGGAGCCCAAAGTCATTTTTCTGTGGCATTGTTTCAAAAACTTGTTTCGGAAGCTTTTGTTAAGAACGTAGTGCATAGCACTTTATTCTTAGACAGTAAAGCTCCTTAATGGTTTTTAGCTTGGACAAATTCTAGGACAGACCTGCTAGTAAAGAATTTTTACTTTACATGGAGATTCTTTAATCTTGTAAAAGGTTGTTCACACTCGCATATCTTAAAGAAATGAACCCGACTTCCAAAGCTTCTTTAGGAAACCAAACAGGTTTCTATGGTGAAGTGTATTATAAGCGTACACTGCATAATATTTTAGTCTTAGGAATAAAGGTTCTTAAGTGGTTCTTAGCTTGGATGTTAATTCTAGGAAAAATGCTTTACTAGTGAGGTACCTCTATATTACGTGGAGGTTCTTCAAATTTTTGAAAGGCTTTTTTAGAGAAACGGTTCTTCATAGAACCATCCATCTGCTAAACACTTTCAACAAAATTTTATTTGTATCCTAAATTTACTCTACTATACCATCAGAGACCTTCCTTAATGTAATTTTCATGCGAAACAGCCATTACGTACAATATATTCACTTCATTTGCGGAAGATAACCCAGCTGTATAAATAAGGAAAATAAGTGAGTTCCTCAAAAAAAGAAAATATACAAAGAAATGGGACCCCTAACAAGTGAGCAAGACCTAGTAGACCACCAAATCTCTCACCATCAGAACAGTATTTAAAGCTTTCATCTTTGAGCAAGAGGAGACAATTAAGCTCCACTCGTGCTTCAGAAAAAATCCAGAGGTGTTTCTGTCCATCCTTCCACTGTAAGAAGACATTTCAACACTATGAGCCTGAAAAAATGTGCAGCTGTCAAAAAACTGCTGTTATAAAAAAGGACATAGACAGAAAAGAACATTTTCCAATGCTGTTCTCAGAACAACGGACTGACCACCCCAGAGCCCAGACCTCAGCATAATTGAACATGTTTAGGATTACATGAGTCATGAAAAGCAGAAAGAAGCAAAAGGGTTCTATATGGTACCAGAAACATTCTTTGGCTTGTAACAGTAGTGGAACCCTTTTTTGTGCTGTAGAACTATACACAGTCAAACAGTGCAAAAAATCATTTAAGCATTCAAATGGTTCTTTGTCATGGTTCATATGAAAATCACCTTTATGAAAAAACCTACAAAAGAACCCTTTTTGGCACATTTTTTAAGAGTGTAGTGCGTAGTAGCAGAGTGTTGACAAAAATTGTGACTATGATTGCTTCAATAGGCGGAACCATTTGCTGTGTTGCCTACTGAATGAATAAAAAATATATCATGCTTGAAATCATCAGTATTCCACCAGGCTGATGAGGGCATCACAATGAGGGCAGGTCAGGTGCAGAGACGAAGCAGGGGCGGCAAGCTGAGGGCAGCCTGGGAAGCCGGTGGTATCCCGGCTGACCTGTGTTTCGGAGGCACTGGGTATCTCTGCATGCAAGGCGCGGGGGAGGGCAGGGGTGGCATGCAGGGCCACGAGTGAGTCAGCCAGGGAGCCTGTGAAAACTGTGGGAGAGAGAGAGAGAGAGAGAGAGAGAGGGAGAGAAGGCAGGATGGAGAAGCAAAGGAAAGACTGGAGCGATGCTGTGATACAGCTATGAGAAAAAAGGGAGAGAGAGAGGAAGAGAGGATGGCTGAAGTGTGAAGGAGGTTTTTTAGACATCATATTATGTGATGAGGCTATTGACCGGCCGCAGCCACCTACGTCTTAAAAGATGATATGATTAATGCCGGTCGTAGCGTGATATGGTATTTAGTTGCGTTCGTCAGTACAACCCACTGAACTTGACCAACATGACGCCCCCTCCCCCACACCCATCTGCATCAACTTTAAAAAAAACGTCACGTGTCTCTCAGTGAGGCCCACACCCACACAAACATACTGATCGAAGTCGATCCAGGAGCATTGCTATGAAGCTGACCCTACGACATGTTCTTAAAAATAAAACAGTTTGTGGCTTGGCTGTACAGTTCTACGAGAAATCTTCAACTAGTGTAGGGCCTTTATTGGTATGTGAAGGTTCTTTCAACTTTATAAAGGTTCTTTTACATCTCACTTACAAAAGGAACCATCCAGTGAGAGGTTCTTTAGGAAATCAAAAGTGGTTCTTCTATGACAGTTGTTCTTAAACTGCCTCAGGAACTCACAGATGGTCAAGATTTTTACTCTGTTCTTAGGAGATGGGAGTTGGGTTTAAGCAAAAATGTTGTCGGTGTGGGGAACCCTGAGAACTGATTTGGTTGGCATACCACCATTCCATGGCTTTGTTACAAAGACGTCTTCCAAAGAGCCATTTTTCTCATTTACAAAAAGAATCTTCCACTGAATTTTTCTTAATATATCAAAAGTGGTTCTCAAACTAGTCCTCAGGACAACACAAATGATATATATTTTTCCTGTGTTCCTACATGATCGGAGCTGGGTTTGAGCAAAAATATGGACTGTCTGGGGGTCCCTAAGGACTGGTTTGAGAACCTGTTCTATGGCTTCTCCAAAGAATTCTTGCATGCCAAAGAACTCTTTCAAAGAATGTTTTTTTTTGTCATTCATAAAAAAGAACTTTCTACTGAAAGTTCTCTTATGGCAGTTGTTCTCAAATCTGTCCTGATGTGATAGCCCTAGATGGTCTACATGTTTTCTCCATTTCTATGTGTTCTATGTTGGAATTGAACAATTTGCAAAAAAGAATCATCCACTGAAAGGTTCTTTACAGCACCAAAATTGGTTCATCTATGGCAATGGTTCTCAAGGACCCCTATGTTTATATTTTTGCTCTATCTTTGAGGGATTTAGCAAAAAATGTGGACCATCTGAGGATCCCTACAGACCAGTTTAAGAACCACTGTTCTATGGCATGGCTTCAAAGAACCTGGCACCTTTATTTTTGAGTGCATAGGGTTCAAACCAGTGGTTCATGTTACAAAGCACCACTAATAATTTTCAGTCTAGCATGAGCAAGCAGAAATAAGAAGACAAATGGACCAATAAAGCAGCCTCTTGTCGCAAAATCAAATCATGCATGACATGGCTTTTGTTGAACTTGTCACAGTTGCCCTCTGTCAGAAGTTACCTCCACAGTTTCCTCACTAAATAGAGCGACAGACATTGTGACCATGAACGTATGCACTTCTGATCATGAAGCACTTAAGACTAGTGATTCACTGTGTAAGTAAGACAGGAAAACACAAACACGTGTTATAGCTTATTTGCTGTCTAAAGGATTCAGGGAAAAAAATAAAATGTGCACTGAGGTCAACAGTGCTCTTCTCTTCAACCTCACTTAAATAAATCACAGAAGATTATAGAGTTTTCATAATCTCTATGTTTTATTCATGTATATGTATATGAATAAACCCTGTCAGAAGAAAGGTACTGTACTGTAAAAGTATATTGTTTCCTCCAAAACACAAACAGTATAAATATACACAACTGTGTACCTTAGCTGTGCAAAAGTCAGAGACCACCCTTCATTTATTTAACCTTTAAACATTCCAGGCGTATTACATACTGAGGCTTATTATTCACTTACTTCAATGACTTCAATGCAAACTAATGGAACTTCTGGACTAATGAAGTTATAGAAGTGTGTAATAAAACTTTGGGCCTGCTGGTGGGTCCATGGCTTGGTAAGGGGTTAACGTCTGGTCAAAACATCCATTAAATATATATTAGTCATTTATAGGACTTATTGCTGAGAATGTGTAGCTGTCAAGAAGCCTTAACTGAGAAAAGGAAATAGAAATGAAGAGCATCCGCAAATCAAACAAAGAAGCTGCTGGTGTTCTCAAAACAATGGACTGACCATGCCAGAGTCCAGACCTGAACATCACTGAAAGTCAATGGGATTACTTGGGTCAGGAGAAAATACAACCAACTTATAAGACTGAACTCCCAGCAGATTTCTTTGAAAAGCTGGACACAAGTCGCCTGAGAAGAATAGAAGCTAAGTGGACACAGTAGATGTTGTAAAATCTGATATAATATTTAGTTATTGAGGCTTTTGAGTTATTTAACTACCACCCACTGACTGGAAATATGATATGTTCCGGAATTAAAGCTACTGAAGCCCCCTCTTGAGAGTACCTGAGTAACTTCAGGGTACCACCCCAGTGACAGCGTAGCATCTTTTCTCTGGTGGCCAAAAGGGTTCTGTGGAGTCACGCCATGGATAAAACACTTGTCTCTCAAGACCTTTTCAACTGATAGTCATCATTTAAAGGACTGTTTTTGTGAACGGTTGAGTTTGAAGCACTTTTTTAAAGTAATGTGTAGGTTCTATATCAATTTCTTCAGGAACTATGTGACCAAGCTGGGCATTGCCATTTCTGTGCCTTCAAGCTTCGGTCTTTATGTTTCGCTCTGGATCAGAACAAACTTGCTGTTACATCAGCACTCCTACTCCGTGAGACTTATTTGGATATGAATTCTTAAAGCAAAGCTTAAAGCAACATGATGTCCTATGTACCTTGGAAAAGTGACTGATGACAGATCTTTCATACCAAAATGTGAATTCTTTCAGAGGGATATGAAGTATTGGCATCTTTATGACACCTGTGCCTGGCAGGTGTGAAGGAACAAGTGAGGGCATGAGCAAATGAAAAGGCGTGGGATGGAGGGAGCAATAAAAATGACAGCCTGCTTATGAATAACCAACAAAGATCAATGTACATATGGTCACACGTAGGAGCGCAGAAGTCATCCGAGTACGTTTTATGGTCAGATCCTTTAAGTAAGTGAAGTTTTTTTGTGTTGTTGGTGTTTAAAGCCTGTTTCTTAACTGCTCTTCACTCTCCATCCATCTGACCTGTATGTGTGTGCGGCTGTGTCTATATGTCTCTTTCTTAACTTGAAGCATGAGCTTTTTTTTTCCACCTTGAAACCAAACTGTTTCATATCTTCTACAAGTTCAGCATCAGAAGGAACCTTGGCTCACGGTCGGGTAAATACCACCTATTACTCATGTTACTTACCAGCACATTTTGTAGGACACATGCAAGCATATCGCCTCGTCACTGCATAACAATTAGATGTCTGAGTGCTCACTGCGCGCAACTGATGGAATTTTACTGATAACACACAACGTTTGTACTTGGGACTCGTGACTCCAAATTAAAGCACCGTTCCTGCTAGAGAGGTAAAGGGGAAAAAAGCTGCTGTTCGCTCTTGAGTTGGGCGAAGCGCACTCCGAGCCAGACGCGGATTCTTCTCCGATATTTCCCCCTCCACTGGTGGTCTTTACTTCAATCAAGACAGAGCACGGAGCAGTGTTGCGCTCGTGTAAGTATGGCACTTTAACCGCGTTTTTTACTCCTCTCTTCCTCTGCTCAGCTTTCTCCACGCCCGTCGCTTCTGTCTTCGGCAGCAACAAGTCCCTGGAGAACTTTTTTGGTTTGGGATTATTGTTCTTGATCGACTCTGCTCCATCTCAGCTTTGGTGGGAAAAGAGGGGGAAAAGTGATGGGGCAGAAAAGAAGGAAAAGAAAAGGAGGCAGTGTGGTTGAAGCGCACCGGCTCGGCGTAAAAGTTGCCATATGACGCGCCGCGTATGTGGTGCAACTTTTGTCCCTTGTTCGAGTTCAAGGGTTCAGATTTGTTGCTTTTCAGGCGCTGGTCAGTTTCGGTTCCCACCTAAAAACTTGACAGCCTTCGCTTCTTTCAATCACGTAAGACCACTAAGGGCGTTTGTCTGAGCGAGGGCACTGCGTAAAATCTATAGAGAGAGAGAGAGAGAGAGAGAGAGAGAGAGGTGTGGGGGGGCGGGGGGTGTTGGTGGTGGTGAAGAAGAGGGGGGGGGGTTCTGGGGTGGTAAGCGCGCCTGCTTTTGCTATTTGTCCTGTCGGCAGAGCCACCAAGGTGTTAGAGAGTTTAAGCGCGCGGATATTGCAAAGCGTTATTAGATTCATAAGTCACCCCAAGTGGTGGGCGATCTTACTGAGCACGGCAGAAGTTCTCATATGATGACTTCAAACAAGACACATTACCTACCAGCATCTGTTGGAGTGTGTGGATATTAAGACACTTCTATCTCCAGGACAGCATTGGAGGGGAAAATGGTAAGTAGGCATTGGATTCAGCAAGCTTGGAGGACTAAACAGCCCCCCCCCCAAGAAACTGCTTTGCTTGTGCTATAAGAGCTGCTAGGGAAAATAACGCATTAGTTGGAATGGGTGGTCTCATGCTTATGGACACCAGCGCTGAAGGCTAACATCTCTATCAGTGATAAAGGTAGGAGAAACTTTGTACTGCTGGTATTTGCTGGGATTCGGACCTAATCAGGGTGAAAAAAACAAAGAAACAAACAAAGAAACAAAGAAAGCAGAGCATGGACGCTGCCACGTAGATATCGCAGCAGATACGAACAGTTTGGCGTCTCTTGTGCGCACTGTGCCAAAACTGCATTGTGCGGCTGCTCGCGCGTCTTGACGGTGATTCTTGCTTTGATGCAGATGTCAATGTAAAAGCAACATGTGTAGACGTGTCGATTTGGCACGAGCAGCGTATCAAAGGGCATTTCAGAGCAAAGGGGGGGACCTGTCAGTGTTTTTAAGCCTTCTGGGGACTCCACTTCGACGAACTAGAGCGTTTCTTTAACATGAGTGCTTCTTTTGTTAAGAAAAAAGGGGGTCCGGCCAACATGTGATCAAATATTAACAGGACGGGCTTGGCAACGATGTATTCACGTGACAACAAGGCGTGGGGAAGCAATAGAGTAAAAGATATCGAGTGGCACTTAACAAAAGTATAGATTTTTTTCCCTCTCTCTCTTTTTGCCTTGCAGTGAGTAACCTTAGCTTTGCTGTGATTTCAGCACCCTGGACAGCGGCACCGGCGCGGACTAACACGGAGTGGGACGTACACGCTTTTGCAGAGAGCTAGGATAGTGGCTGTGTCACTTTTTTTTGTTGCTTTTCCCTCCTTTTTTGGGGCGTTCGTTGTGTGAGAGAGAGAAAGAAAGAAAAAAGAGAGAGTGAGCGCGCTTTCCAAAGGGAGCACCCCCCACTGCGAACGAGAGCCAAAGAAGCGAAGAGGGGGAGAGGAAATAGAGAGGAAAAAATAGAAAAGAGCCGCTCGCTCCGTAGAGATCTGCTTTACTTGGCGCTCGGAGTTTTGTCGCCACTTAGAGCTGCTGAAAGTTGAAACGGTAAGCGGTGCTGTAGACTGCGCGCTTTCCGATCCTCTCGGTGCACAGCGTTAACTTTGGGACATGCGAGTGTTGCTCTTGGAGATCTAACCACTGATAGTGGTTGTCAGCTCTTGAAAAGAAGGTAAGAAACTGTCTCCAGTTCGATCCATCCTCCTTCCACTGCTTTGTGCTTTACGTTGTGACGGGTTGTGCTGCTGCTTCTGTTTCCATTTCTAAGTTTGTTTGTTTTCACTTTTTTTTATCTGGGCTTATTTAAGACGTCGTCGCGCTCTTGTGAATAGGTTGGGGCAGCGATCGTATCGGTCTGGACGGCAGCAAGGCGATGTATCAAGCAAACGACCAACTTGAGATATCTTTATCCAGCCCAGTGCTGTCACTTTTAGCGCGATTTCTTCGTTTTGGCGCGGTTCGAGGCCGTACGCGGGGATGGTGGCGGTGGGAAAGTTGCTGTAGTTCAGCAGGACGGTGTTATGACTCATTCATGGAGATGGGCTGCTGAGGGTCTGTTTATATCTCACCATCTTATCAATGCAGGGTTGCGCGTGTGGCGGAACGTTTGCGCAGCTGATGAGCAGGAAGCCTGCCGGATTTGTACGTTTTCAGTGTTGTTTTGGTTTGTTTTTAATTGTTATTACTATTTCTGTTGCCTTTGTGAGATTCTTTTCCTGGCATGCGTAAGACGCACAGTGTTTTTAGTGCGTATGCAGCTCGTCCTGCTCTCTCACCATCATCATCACTTACGGAATCCCTCCTGTCCTTATGAATGGAGCCGGTGTGAGTCGTGTTCCGGGCTGTTTAGAGCTCGTTTTAGAGGCTGGAGAGAAATAGAAAAGTCAGCAGGAGCTGATCGCTTATTTCAGACGATTTGCTGCTGAGAATGAAGTGGCTGTTTATGTGTTTATGCACGTATGTGTGTATTTTTGTATGTATGCTTATATGTATGCATGTATGGAGGCTATGGTATGTATGTCTATCTATCTATCTATCTATCTATCTATCTATCTATCTATCTATCTATCTATCTATCTACCTGTCTATCTGTCTGTCTGTCTGTCTGTGTCTATTTCATTCTATCTTTCTATATGTCTATATATCTATTCTTTTTCTATATCGCTCTTTGTCTATATATCTTTCCCTCTTCGTCTCTCTCTATATACATGTATCTCTCTCTATCTCTCCCCCATCTCTATCTCTCTCTCTCTCTCTCTCTCTCTCTCTCTCTCTCTATCTATCTATCTATCTATCTATCTATCTATCTATCTATCTATCTGTGTTTGCCTTATTTTTGTCCTCCTCTCTGGCTTCGTTAACGTGCCACTCTCATTATTTTATCCTCCTTGTCGCGTGCGGAGACATTATCTCCGGAGCGTGTGTGCGCGCGCGCCCGCGCGTGTGTGTTTTTTTCCGAGGCGGCTCGTGCGTTTCATTCATGCCGAGATTTGGAGCCCCTGTGCTCCGTCCTCGCGCACCCCACCACCCTCCAAAACCCCCTCAGCGCAGATACTACAACAGAAAAGCCCAGCTCCAGCCCTGCACACAGATCCTCCCAGAGATAAAAGCCCCTGTTCCAGCTCTCATTACTGATACCACCACAGATAAGCCCACCTCTAGCCCTCCCTGACCATCCCATATCCCATCTGGCCGTAAACTCCTGAGAAAATCTCCCCTCCAGAGCCCTCCAGTCTGAGCCTGAGGGGGGCTACCACAGCCCGTGTGGCTGCAGCTAGAGGCAGGTTTGGGGAAAGGCGTGGTCACGCAGCGCTCCGTGCTCCACTGCCTCTGATGGAGGAGCTGATAAGGAGGTTGGAGGAACGGCGCGAGGAAAGACAGAGAGGGGGGGAAAGACCACCACCATCATCATCACCACCGCCGCCCTCATTATCATCACCGTGGTCAAATAAGTGGCTCTAGGACGATTTTTTGGTGACTTTTGGTGCCGACTAAGTTCAGGGACTCGGTGGATATGATGGGCCCAGGCTCGCGCTCTTTCTCTGCCTCTCTCTCGCGAGCGCGCGCGGCTCCTCTTTCTCCCCTTTTGTGTCCGTTCTGTACCGAGGAGGCTGCGGGCCGGACGGCCGGGGCGAGGAGAGATTAAAAGCTGGACCGAGCTGCTGTTAAGTTCGTTTAGGAGCGTTTTAAATCGGTAGCTTCTGTCACGCTGCAGCAGCGGAGAAAAATCGGTAATTCCTCCGTTCGTGCGGCTCGTGCTCCGCCGTACAGGTTACCGCGAGCACTTTCAGGTTATTTCTATTCATTTTCTCCGATTACAAAAGCACCGTACAAATGTGCTTTCATGGTAACAGACTAAAGGGCGGTCTGATTTATGATTCACAGATATTATTACTATTATTAATACTCCTGATGTTGCATTGTTGCTGCTGTTGCTCTTGCTGAAAGCTTTGTGATTGTGCATTGATTATTACTCTGAAAAAATGATATAAATCTAATATCCAACCATGTTGAAGCTGGCTAATTTTTTCTCCTTGCCTTCTGCTTGCCGTGAATGTGCCGAATGTTGCAGCGTTTGTACATCTGATATGGAGTATGATGGAGAAAATGCAGCAATTTTTGACTGCTTTAAAATATCCACCCATTTGTGTGGTGTTTTCTAGCAGCACCGCTGACCCCCTCCTCCTTTTTTAGCTTTAGCAGTGAACAGTTTTCTAATGTTTTTCATGAGAAAGAAGGAAAGATGTGGGTTCATGGTGTGGGTGTGGGCTGGGGGTTGGTGGAGGATGGGGGTGGGTTCGGGGGGGTATGGGGGGGGTGGCACGACACACTTTGTATGTACGGAGGGTTTTTTTTTATAGAACTTTCTGCAATGTACGTCATCGGACCAGTCCATAAATGGGGTTGTGTCATCTTAGCGAGAATCTCCCTCTCTAACCCCCTCCTCTCTCCCTCTCTCTCTCTCTCTCTCTCTCTCTCTCTCTCTCTCTCTCTCTCTCTCTCTCTCTCTGCGCTCTGATCGCTCTGCAGAGTTACTGTGGGCGTCAATAACAAATCTAAGAATGGTACGTTTCACTCCACATAAGGCATAAGGCTTGACTTAACTCGAGCCAGCCTTTATGTTTTCTACACCATCACTGGAATTAAGGTAGTCCAAATGAAAAAAGAGAGAAAAAAGAAAGTAAATAATAAAGATGGATACTATATCTAAATATACATAGAGAGAGAGTGAGAGAGAGAGAAATATATATTTACATATCAAATGTAATGTATAAGATAGGTGTGGAAATATATTGCGTCCTATTTGATTGGATCGCGGATTGATTGGATTGCGATGGATGTGCTGAATTCCTCAGGGAAATAAAGAGCTCACACAGGCAGCAATAAAAACAGGGGAAACGTATGAATTACTTCAATACAATTATCATTGTTAAAATACAATAAAAATGAATGCACAGAAAAATCAAATAATACAAACAATAAATAGAAAATTGATTAGTAGTAGTAATAATATTAGTAGTAATGATAACGATTTTGTATTATTATTATTATCATTATTATTACTGTTGTTGTTGTTGTTATTATTATTATGGCAGAAAAAATCAAATTCGTGAAAAAAAAGGAAAAATCAATATTTGACACCCTTTTTTTCTGCCACGAATAATAATATAGCGCAATTAATCAGGCAGTCTGCGTCTATGAATACATGTATTTTAGGATTTGACGCAGCATGACTGATGCGCTGAATATAGCCGCATGATTTTAGGCAGTGTGTGAGCTTAATGTGTGAGGCTGCTCCGATGGCGAGGGGCTTTTTTCCTTTTTTTTCTTTTTTCCTTTTTTTCCTGCGCAACAGAGACGTGCTGAACGGCGCGCTCTCCAGTGGGCTGCCGCGCGCCTCTCATTCAGCCTTACGGTGGAATAAGTAATGAGTGGGCAGCTTGAGGTGGTGGTGTGTGTGTGTGTGTGTGTGTGTGGGGGGGGGGGGGGTTACTGGTGCAGGCCATTTGGAGACCATTATTTAGAACTGTTAACAAGCCATGTGTCTTTTGAAACAAAAGATGAAGGTCCACAGTGTGTGTGAGTGCGTGTGTGTGTGTTGGGTGTTTGTGTGTGTGACTCTACCTTTGACCCTCATTGCATTCAGATTGGAGGGGGGGCTCTCTCTATATATGAGCTTTTGCTGCTTGTTGTCCACCCACCTGTGTGCTCTAATCAATGCTATAAAATGGAGTGATATTCTCCTCCAATGTGGGAGAGCTTGAGAGCAGCACTAGTGCTGGTGCCTGGCAACTGGGGCTGCACCGAGGAATCCTCCAACTAACTATTCACCAACGTCTGTGCACGGGTATGTATGCAAGACTCCTGCATGTACGCCTGCTTATCACCTCTGCGTGGTTGGAGGATGCTGGTGCCACCTTAACTTGGTGTGTGCATGTGTGAAGGAGGGTGGGTGGGAGGTCGGACATGTGTGAGTTGGCATGTGTCACTAACTGAGGCCTGTAGCCAGTTTCATATTGATGTGCGTAAACTATACCATTTAGGTCAGTTGAATGGCTCTTGAGTGGGCTGAGGCTGCAATAGAGGAGCATAATTCTGTGGTTAGTTCCCATCATTTTCAGTCCCCACGTACTGTTCTAAGCTTTACGTCAACAAGTCATTACCATAGGCTTTAATTTTTAATCAGGGCTGTGCTATACAAACTGATGCTTTCCGTAACTAAGAGTCCATGTGTAGGTGATTTATGGCATCAAAAATGTCTTGACTGAAGTCATGAATGTCCTACGTGAAGCATAGAATGGGCAGTGTGCTATGAAAAGAATCACAATTGAATGAATTTGAGAATATGTGAACATGAATGCTATCTGAAACTACCTAATTATGTAAATACAGCTACATGCCACAGGTGTAGGAGTGTGTAGAGACCATGGAGCGGCTAGATTACTGGCGGATGTGTACAAAGGGATAGAATGCAGCAGAAGGCTTATACCCCCTGGATACATTACCAGAAGAGGTGGTGTATGCCTCAAGGGATAGATTACAAACCATGGCTAGAGTATACCTCACCATGCATGTGTATGTATGAGTTAAAATGGGTCTATGTGGAGGACACACAGGAGTGGTCAGCTCTTTGTAATATGTATTTCCATGTATTGGCTGTGAAATGAATATAGAAACCTGTTGGCTCGGATTGGTTGCTATTGCTGGTGGAGGTCCCGGTGCTGAGTACCCTGCAGTCCCTCAGTCTAAGACGAGAGACTGTTGGAGGGGGCTAGAATGAGTCATGCACACACACACACACACACACACACAGACACACACACACATACATGCACATCACCCTCTCACCCCACCCACCCACAACCCCCCCAGACTCTGCTCTCCTTCAGCTTGGCCAGCAAAGTCAGGCACCCAAAAATGGGCAAACTGTACCGTAGCAGGGGGAGCGCTTTCAAGTTCCACTGGGTGACTCATTTCAATGCGGTGACACTGTGGAATTGCGAAGACCTGCTCAAAGGAGTGTATACTCGCTCATACGCGCACACACAAACACATGGCGCTCACACCGTCTCAACAAGCCTGGGAGAATATTGACTCATAGACGTGAGTGGATGGTGTTCCTGTTGAGTTTCTGTTTTTATCTATTTCAAAATGAGCTACTGCCTTCGATTCGTGCTTGTGTAGGTCATCATGTGCTTGTTTAGGTCCATGTGTCAGGTGTTCAGCTCTTTTTCCTTTGGCTACAGTAATAAGTTGAACATTCATCTTGGCTGTGAATTGTGATTGTGCAGAGCTGGGCCACGTCCTGCCAGAAAGAAAAGCTGCAATAAGATCCTACACTCATAAAAATAAAGATGCCACTAAGGCTTCTTTGAGCAATGCCACAGAAGAGCCCTTTTGCTCACCTAAAGAACCAATTTAGACATAAAATTTAGGTCTTTAAAAAGGATGAAAGAATCTTTACATAATTGAAAGAATCTTTACTAGTTTTACTCTTCTTTCTGGAACCTATACATTGTGTGAATGCTCTTCAAACTTTAAGAAAAAACAGTTCTCCGAAGAACCATTCAAGGGAAAGGTTCTATAGGGAACCAAACATGGTACTTCTATGGCATTGGACAAAGCAAATTTTTGGCAGCCTTACGTTTAGGATTTCCAAGGTTCCTAAGTGGTTGATCGCTTAGATTAGAAGTTTAATTGGTGTAGATCCCTCACATTACATGGAGGTTCTAAAAACTTTAAAGTTTCTTCAAGCTTATATATCTCATTTACAAATCATCAATTTAAAGGCTCTTTGAGGAACCAAAAGTCCTCATACAAAAAAACTTTTGGACACCCATGTTTTTAAGAGTGCACACCTATAAAAATTAAGGTTCCTGAGAGGTTTTTGACTTGAAAGATTCTTTAGGGAACCAAAAGTGGTTCTTCTATAACATCACTATGAAGAGTCCTTTATTTTTGAGAATAACCTTATGTTAAATATGTAATGGCATATGTTCTCTCCTGACGAACAAAAGGCTCAAAGCTCTGTGTTTCTAGTAGCATCGCCAAACATGAAAATCATGCTTCCGCTACCTACTCATTGACCCAAAGGAATGGTGACAGAAATGATTCAACTATTATGATTCAAACTGCACATGGAGGATGTCTCTGCTAGCTGCTAATTTCCTGTTCAAAATTTTGCCAAAATGAGTGTTCAGCCTGACCTTCCTGAAGGTGGTCCAGGACCCTGAGGACTCACCGGGAGATGACCAGCAGAGAGGAGTTTTTGAGAAAGCTGAGGTGACGTCATTAGCGACCCGACCTATTGGATAGAGACACGGCCATCGCTTCTGACGCCGCTCCGACTCTCTCAACATTCAACGCCACCCACACCTCTTCGCTCCGTCCAGAAGACGACAGTGCCATGCAGCACCATCATTTGTCCAAGATTGACAGGGAATCCCACTGACTGGACCCTCTTTTAAAGTTGTGACAGTAGTGACAAAGGCAAAAGTTCAGGATTATAAGATGGTTGCAATGCCAGGTCTCTTTTAAGTTCCAGTGATGACTTGTTTCCCCTGTATTGTAACACATAGCCACTCTAACTTTGTGCCTGTGTGAGTCGTGCCTCTATGCGGCTGGCATTGTGCTGCATTTGCAGTTCTGAGTGAGACTTACGTTTTTGTTTTTGTGCTCCTAATGAGAAGCAGAGTGATTTATTTATGAATTACCTGGCTGGAACAGCCCCGGCGCGCTGTGTGTGTATGCCTGTGTGAGCTTGTGTGTGTGTGTGTGTGTGTGTGTGTGTACGTGAGGTTACGTTTTTTTCTCTCTCTTGGAGTCATGTCGCTCAGCAATTGCTGATGCAACTCTTTGTCATCCAGAGTTTGCCCTCTCCTCCTGTGATCCTATGGGTAGTGCTATATTCATCTTGGCTTATCCCTATAGGAGCTTGGAGGAGGATGTGCATATGAGTGTGTGAGTGGGTGAAGGTGATAGTATACTTGGACTTGGGTTTGTGTGAGTTATAGTGCTGCATATTTGCATATTCAGTGTTCTCTTGTGTGTGCATGGGACATGGAGATTGAGAGAGAGAGAGAGAGAGAGAGAGAGAGAGAGGAAGCGAGAGAGAGCAGGTGTTAGCATCCTCTCCCATGCTGGGACCAGCTAGGTCTAAACCTTCTCCACCTCATTACCTTGGACAGAGAATGATCATGATGACCGTGCTGCAAACTCACAGCTATAAATCTCACATCAGAGGTCCAGGGGCATGAAGATGATGCTCCTTAAAGTATCTATATCATGGAAAACATCCATGGAATTTTCCTGTCTTCTGTGAAAGAAGACTTCTATTTAGCACATTAAAGTTTCAGGATGTACTTTGACTCCTCACTCCACACAGCCTATTTATGTAAACACAACCTGTTTGGAATTTACTGTTTTTGTGACATCATAAAAAAACCAACACTTTTCCATAGTTTAGCTCCTCTTGTTCATGTTGATGTTATTAGGTGTATGTGAGCCTGGTCCTCTTTTCCAGTGAGGCACAATACAGGGCAGCCAATCATAACAGAGATAATTTACATATATCTGTCTATAATGGCACAGGAACAAAAATACCCTGTGAATTCTATTCTATGAAGAGAGATCAGATAAAAATGGGATAATATACTAGAAAAATGGACAATATTGGCTGTTTCATTTTAAAGAGACGATATGGGTGTGTGGCAGTCACATCTTGGCTTGGGGTCCACTTTCCAAACCTATGAAATTTATGATGGTTATGATAACAGAAAGCCAGTCTGAATATGACCAAATAAAGCAATGCTTAAAGAATGCAGCTCCGTTGCCAAGCCTTGATCCACTGTCTTTCTTTCGGTGGCATAATTTACGATTGATAGTCTTTATGAAGTCGTTCCCATCAGCCAAGATCATCAACACCAAAAAATGAGCTCTTCTCAATTCTATAGGGCAGCACCTGACATACAAGCTCCTTTAGCAGGATAAAGAGGTGCTCGGTAGACAACTGACAGTGGTTTAAGGTATCACACGTAGAGACCTCCAGAACAGAATAGGACCTTGATGTGGTGGAAACGAAGAGGAACCTCTGTACTTTGAAGCTGCTTTTTAGATTCACAAAAGCTGCTATCAGTTTCAGGAGGTGATATATAGTCCTGTCACGTAATGGTGCTTTATTTGAACTCATCCTCTGTCCATTAACAAACAATAGCGTACAGGATGAATTAATTAACCACCAAACCAACTAGTTCAAAATCTGAGGGGTTCAAGAATACCCCAGTGGTTCTAATGATACCAATATTTCAGCATTTACGAGGAGAAAAACACTTAAAATGTCGACTCAAAACCTTTGAGAGTGCAGAAAACGGATTTTGGACACAAACTGGAACAACTTTTTGGGGTGATAGACATACGTCAACTAGAAATGTCGCAACAAGAAACAAGAGAAACGTCGTCCAAACCGAAAACAACGACTGTGACGTAACGCCCTGAAAGCACATTAGCCATATGAGAGCCTGCTTAAGTTCCTTTACGTGTTTTTATTCGATAAAAGTTGAACAGAGCCCAGGAGCTCGACTTAGCCTCACATTCAGCCTCACTTTCCCGCAGGTGCCACTCTAACCGAGTCGTAAACCAAACGCTCTTGCGAATCGATTCTGTCAGTGAACCGATCGAACCGATTCACAACTACAACAGAACTTTTTGTGGCAATGGTTACGTCCTTATTACAGGCTAAAGACTAATAGGATTCAAACAGAATATATTCACAATGTAACATTATAAAGCTGCGAGCTAAAGATCGCACACTGAATCGTATTCCAAACATCTTCAACTCTACCTACAGTTATCTGTCATGCATTTGAGCGACGAATCAGAATCTGAATCTTTTTTCTCCAAGTACCAAACGCACAAAGAATTTCTTTTGGAGTTTTTGGAGCAACATAAAACAAAATATTATAGAATATATGTAGAACAAGATACACTATGAATATAAAAAATGAACACATAAAACCCAAACTGCGAGTAATTGAAAGGATGGGGGGGAGAATTATTGTGTGATTAAGTATTCATTTACAGTACATGGTATATATTTATAAAATATGTACATTGCAATGAGCTACAAGTGCATGCGTGCACTGAATAGATTTTATGATCAGATGAATTATGGTATGGGATATGGGAGAGTGGCAGAGCTGCGTCCACAGAGATTACTCCAACTCCAATATTGAGCAGCAGCAGATATCAGACTGCATGTCTGCAGGAGATGAGAATAAAGCTGACTTCACTGTTCGCCCTGGACTCGCTGAGCGTCACTGTGCGTGGAGGCGGTGGGAACCAAGTTGACTCTACGAATCATTGTGTGCCAAACGGAAAAGGAATCGTTGACTCGGAGTCGACTCGCCCAATCGGACCGTTTGCCCGAATCGCTCGGTTTAAAGTGAACCGAACGCGCATCACTGTAAACTCCAGTTGGCGGGCAAAGCCATCCAGCGGCGGTGGGGGTCACGTGCCGCTACGTCACGCTTAGGTACAGTGGTCGCGAGGCGTGCAGCCCAGTCATTCGGAGCTCGAGACGTTACTGTGTCCGCGCGCGTTCGCCGTGTGCGCGGGGCTTAGCATGCCGACCGGAGAGCCAGCAACGCAGCAGCAGCCGCTCAGTCATGGGAGTGCATCGCCTCGGCCGCGCAGTTTCCACCATCAATAATTTAACCCGTTTGCTCCGAAGCTGAAAGAAGCGACTCGTGCAAGCAAGCGAGCTGCAAGCGACGACGAATTCGGGGGGAATAAATATCGCCGGGCTTTCCATTAAAAAACCCACAACATCCCAGATGACACTGTCCTGCTGAATGGTCTCCTTTATCCACTGGACAGTAAAAGGTAGGAGTTTGTGCGTGAGGAACAGTTGCATTGTCTTTAGGTGCGAAATGTTAAAGAAGAAGAAAAAGAAGAAGAAGGGTGGAGCAAAACAAGTAAATCAAGTGGTGCATCGTGCGAAAACGCACCGCGCGACTCTGTCCTGGTGTTCATGAATAAGAAACGCCCTTTATGTTGGTTCGGTTTTGCGCTGGGAAGCTGGAAACGAGGGTCAGTGGAATCCAAAAGAAAAGTTAACTTTCGGGTTAAAGTACCTGGAGCGTCTTTTTCGGTTTTCATGACGTGCGGCTTGGCGTTATTGACTGTTAATGGACTTGAACATTCAGCCTGTTGTGTTTTTCGGTTGTTTGCCAAGGCTGAGTTGTAGAACTCAGGTAGAACTCGGTACAGACACATTTAGGACAGGACTGGATGAACAAATGGGTTTAGTGCACGCAGTTAGACTTCGTAGGAAACTTGAGCCCTGCGGTTAGGCTTACAGTGTAGGCTAGTCTAGCTTTGCCCCGCGATCAGCTCTCGAGGCGAAGACAAGTTTGAGTATAAAACTTTGTGTGTGTGTTTGTTTGTCAGTGTAAATGAAGACGATTTGAATGCAGACTTCCTGACTGCTTACTACGATGCAAACTAGCCCACCTGACTTCAAGCGAGCCTGTGCTTCATATTGCTGGCAGTTTGGATGATTTACTGTCAGCTGTCCGCTCAGGCCTATCAATATTCTAATTAGCTTAGTGGAGTTGTGCACTTAGGGAATGGAGTGGATGTTAAAATTCCGTGAAGGCTTTATGATTGACTGAGTCATAGGCAACATAAAGAAGAAGTTTGTAATTGAAAATTGTGCTTATGCATCTTTTAGGCTGGTATTTTTAGGCATGTATGTGCGGCATATATCATTCACGCCGAAGACTGTTTTTCTGACAAGACAGTATGCATTTAATCTCTCAATCGTACTTTTTCATCCCGTCTCTCCTTGCTTTCTTTCTTTCTTTCTTTCTTTCTTTCTTTCTTTCTTTCTTTCTTTCTTTCTTTCTTTCTTTCTTTCTTTCTGTTTGTGCATGCCTGTGCAGTAAGCTACAATGTAGCCCATATGCCTTGAGCTAAGCCTGGTCCTTCTCAGAGCGACACAATGTTTTATGCAGACAAACGCGCCATCTAGTGTTAGCGCTGCGTAAATGACAGCCCTGACAAGAGCAGCCCGAACGCTTGGATCATGTTGCTGATGCTCCCTGGTCTGTTTTCTAACAGCAGACTTCTGTCAGCTAAAACAGGGCTGTTCTTGCGCTCTTTATTGGATCACAGAGCTAAAAAACTGTTTACAGACCTCTACAGACGGTGTGATAAGGGGCATGTTCTCAATAGCTGTGGAACAAAGTAGCCTACATGGAAACAGCACCTACCAGCATCACAGTGGCGAATCTTGGATGATATTTCCGAGGCGGATCTTGCCAGTGCTTGTCCTTTCTCCTGTTACGTGAAGAGCCGAAACTTATACATTAATCATTACCGCACTAAAGTTTAATTCGATTTGGTTCCCCACTTTACAAGAGGCGGGAGGCCTACCTCTGACAAGCCTGAGAACCTCAAGAGGAAGCAATTAGGCTACCGAATACAACCTGGGGTGCTTTAAATTAAAAGTACCTTGTGACATTTATGCTTAAGAATGTAAGTGGCACAAGTGGGCGATCAAAAGAACACCAGCGACTGCTTTCAGTCAGCTATCAGACATGACCTTCTCTATGGAATGATGTTTTACTAGCCTCTTTAAGAGTTGATAATTTAATTCTGCTCCCTAACAAAGTCGTGCTATGTGCCCAACACTTAAAGAAGAAGTCACTGAAATGAGTGGGCGGTCTACCCAGAGGTCGTAGAAGCTAGACATCAAAACTTGAGCATCTCCTCTGTCTTGTTGGGTGCGCTTCTGTGCTACAGCTGTGTTACATTGTGGCAGGAACCACAATTACCTGAGGTTATACTTCAAAGGGTCCTGCGTACTTTTTGCGCCCACTAAAGCTGAGTGAGACTGAGCCAAAGTCTTTCCAAGCCTGCTGCCATTTGCTGCTGTTTGATCCCTTCCTGAGATTAATTATTAGCTTGGCATGTAGCCGTAGCATAGTAAATGCACAACATCCCCAAGTGTGGTTTCTTTAACACTGAAGTAGTTTTAAGTTCAGCTGGTTCAGAAACTGGTCACCGTTGTCACAAACATGTAAAGTTAGATGATCTTCAACGTTTACACTTGTCAAGTTTACCCTTTTAGTCTTAGCGTGGTTAGCGGAGTAGCTTGGCTTCCTTAGCGAGTGCTTGTCAACAGGTTCTGTTGGCTTATAGAGCATATATGCATCCACAAAGCAAAGCATTGCTATACGATTTCTCAGGGATTACTCACTTTTATGAAGATCAAGAAGATGTAGGATCTTTTGTTATGATATTTTGTCATGATATGCTTTCATGAGGACCAACAATATATTTGATCTTACAGGTTTCTTTCTTGTGATCTGCTTTTCATTTCACCCCAGCTTTCGCGTGTCCTTTCAAATATCTATACCGCATACAGGCGCACTGAGAATAAAAAGTGGAATCTTTCTGGGTTTTTTTTTCTCATAGAGTGCCAAAGCTAACATAAGCTAAAGTTACCCCTGCACTTTCATGTTGGCAAAGCTTCATCTGTCTGTCAGGAAAGGGATTTCTTGTGTAATCCCTGCATGGCATGGAGACTTAAGCAAATAGAGTTACAGCGAAGCGGGAGCGTGCAAAAGTGAACCGCCCTCTCCTACCAACTCTTCTCAAAACAATTGAGCAGGTGCACAACCTACCCCCCAAAGCAACAGTGGTAGCAATCATGCTCGAGCAGAGATCAATCAGATTTTGCAATGAAAAGTGTCTGAAAGTGCTCCCGCTAAGCTCCTGGTTTGTAGGGGGGTTCCAGTATCAAATACAGCTGTTCAGATAATGTGTCATCACTGCACCTTTCGGCTTCTTTGACTAGGTTACCTCACACATGGTGGAAAAGAGGAATTCACGGCACAATCAAAGGCCTATAATGCATCTGGCTTCCATGGTGATAGCATAGGCTTCATAAAAGAGGTATCTATGTTTGCTGTTATGACTTTGCAGATTGTTCTACAGATTGACCCCCCCCCCCCCCTTCCCCACACACACACACACACCAGCACACGTGCGCACACACAGTGTTTGCATATGTTGACAGGAAATTGATATTGTGAGCGTGAGACGCAATTCAGCAGGAAAAACACACACGTCCCCACATATTACAGCGGAACAAACGCGTCCTCGGCGGTAATTTGGTTTTCCCTTTTCTGGTTTGAACAAGATAGAGGGTCTCGGTTATTGCCGACTTGGTCCCAGAGCAATAAACTGATTCACCGTCTAGATTGCGTTTTAACAGGAAGGTGATTGAGAGCATAATCCATATTGATTTGCCTGATGGAAACAGGAAATAGCGGGGTTAGAAATAAAATCGTTTGTTGTTCCTGGTGAGAGGGGACCCCAGAGGAATGGCAAGCAATTGCAAGCTGAGGAGTGTCACTACCCCCCCCCCCCCCCCCCCCCCCCACATCCCCCCCCCCCTCCCCAACAGACACACATGCACACTCCTCCTTCCTGCCTTCCACCTCCCTGCCTACCTCCCTTCCTCTTGTCCGCCTTGGAGACCTGGAAGAGACGTCATCAGGGTTGTTATGCTGAGAAATGACGCTCGACACCCAGCCCCCCCCCCCCAACTCTCCCCACACCATCCTTCCATCACCTAAGACTTGTGGAGTGTAAGATGCAATCTAGTCTTCCACTCTTCTCCGTATCAGCTGCCAGCCACATACTTTTACTTGAAACCGCCCTCAGTGCCTTTATGTTTGTGTTTTTTAGCACAGAGGCAGACAAAAGTGCTGAGGCAGCTCTCCAGCTTTACTCTGCACTGTAACTGTTATCTGGGCCATGTGCACTTTTTAGAGCACATCCAGGCAGGTAGTACTGTAAGAGGCCAAGTTTAGCAGGAAGCCTTCCTGTCACCGCCGCTGATGCTGTTACGCGTTATCTGTCATTCGGTAGCGCCCTCGACTTATATAAATACCTCCCTCATTAAGGGGGACGACAGATGTTTGCTAAGTGGGATCATCATGAAACTGGGGCAGCTACTGGGCTGTGGCCCTGCGCGTGTACGTAAACCCACATTAGGGCCGTTCTGAGGGAGCAAGGAGGGGGTGCCGACGAAAATACACCCCGTCCCTGAAGATGTAACACATTTGGAGGAATTTCAAACAAGTGAGCAAGTGTGAAATAAGGCGGATGTGAGTCCTAATCCTCTCGGCAGCACTTTAAAAATCCTCTCCAAAGGTTCCGCGGAGGTAATTGCTGACAATGTAAGAAGCTTTTTCCTCCGCTTTTTCTTTTTTTCTCCGTGACTGGAAAAGCTGACGGGCTGGAACGTCTTTCATTTTTTCATGCAGTATGCGCATTTTTTGCGCCGCGCCTCATTTGATTAGGATTGATGCTGGCCTCCACAGCTGTAATCCCAGCCTGTCTGTTTGTTTGTTTATGTATTTATTTATTTCAATTTTAGCACCTTTTTCCCCAATAATGTGAGAAAAAGGCACAAAACAAACAAATAAACCACGCACGCCCCCACACGCGCGCGCACGCGGACGCACCTCACGGGGGTGAAACGTCACACGGTGCGCGGGGACTCGAGCGCTCATTAAGGAGAAGCTCGGCGATATTCTGAATCGAGACCGTGGGACTCCCAGCCCGGCTATTTATAGCCGCAGTGTCTCCATGGCAGTCACCGCTGCGCTGGCGAAGCGCAGCCTGCGGCCCCAGACACCAATTAAAAAAAAAAAAAGGAAAAAAAACGCCTTTTTAGCCTGGGCGTGGCCCACTCTTATCTCTCTCCCACCCTCTTGGCTCTGTGAGTGAGTGCATCCTCATTGCTGCTTGGGGCAGAGGGAGGATGCAGAGAAGCTGGATGGACCAGCCTTGCTGCGGCGCTGGCTATTTTTAAAAAAGCCCCCCCATCACCACCCCTCCTCCCTACCCCAGCCCCTCCTCCTTCTCCTCCTCCTCAGGAAGAAGGAGAGCAAGCAAGAGATATCTTTTTTATGTTGTTGTTGTTGTTGATGTTGTGTTTTTGGATGCTTCCCTTGCTGCCTCGCTGTTGTTTGGGAAGTGTCGCGGCGGCAGTGGCGAGCTTTGGGATGTCTACGGATGCAATGAATTGCTGTGACTCATAGGGGCTTCAGAGAGGTAAGGGAGAGAGGGAGGGAGGGAAGGAGGAAGGAATAGAAAGAAAAAGTGAGAGTGCTGTGTAGGGGTAGACCTGGGTTTCTCTGCAGCTTTCTGGTGCTTGACAGTCAGGGCTATCTTGACCCACATGCAGGAAATGAATCCCGGAGTAGTTGTTCTGAATGAATGAATGAATGAATGGCGTTCTGTCTGCGTCTTGCTCTGATCCGTCTTCTCTCTCTGTTTTCTTCTCATTCACACTCTCTTGCTGTCACTTGTCGGGTAATCTGTCCTTAGTTCATGATCATGTCCAGAGTGAACCTGTCCTGGTCAAGGCGAGATGATTTGTGATGTTGAACTGAGCTTGTAGAGTGTTCAGATTCCCTGAAGATCAGCACCATTCATAAAATCATCTCAAAGTGAGCTGATCAGGCAGTGGCACAGTTTACTGCGTTGCCACATGGGAGCAGTGGTATGAAAATTGCCTGTAGCAGATTGAATATGGAGTATAGATTTACCATGGAAACTATGCAGCCTCCACAGTAGATAAGCATGGTAGCAAAGTGGAAGCTGGTCTTTTTGTAAAATGTACGCATATGCAGGTTTTTGTTGTTGACGTGCAAGTACCTTTTACATTTGAGTCAGAATAATTCACCTCAATGCTTTAATCTGTTGCTCCATTGGCTGGCTGAAGTCCCTTTTTTTGTTCTTTCTTTTTTCTAATCAATGCAACATTTGACGTTCATCCTAAG
Organism: Pygocentrus nattereri; assembly: GCF_015220715.1. Lineage (NCBI taxonomy): Eukaryota > Metazoa > Chordata > Actinopteri > Characiformes > Serrasalmidae > Pygocentrus > Pygocentrus nattereri. The sequence continues at coordinate 19,152,525 of NC_051235.1, read as the reverse complement.
CCTCTGAAGTACTTTGGAGAGCAAAAGCCTATAGCCACACTCTAGTAGTCAATACCTTGAATCAGGTAGTGTTGCATTGGTCTGATGGGATGCTAGAGCAGTCTGGCTGTACTTAGAGGAGAGAAGGAGGAGGAGGGAGCGAGGAGGAAGGAGGGAAGTAAGGAGTGGGTGAGAGCCTCTCATGTCCTCCTAATGATACTCCTGAGTCTCTGCATTTAGCCCTGTGTATGTATGTGTGGGGACAGATCCGGTGTGCTGCGTCAGTAGTGCCAACGCTCCCCTGAGTCTCTACTTGCCAGCAACTAAAAATGAAACAAAGAAATAACAAGTTGGCATGTTGTGCTTCTGTTGCCGCGAAGTGGGAAGCCGATTTTAGAGCTGCGACTCTGATCGCAGCTTACACAGGAGCATCACACGCCAGGGGGGAACGATCGTAAACGAGTCAACAAGCACTTCAGGGAATCGGATCTAACATAACAAAAAATATTGCAGCATCGCATTAATGTGCCATTAACATAATGTTTGACCTGCAGTAATGAGGCTGCAATGTAATGCATTATCTTAACCCCTTCAACTGCAAGGGCCTGAATGAGGAACCACACTCCCTTAATTGCAGAGCTTATATATTTTCATAGCAGTTAGTACTTAGTGAATAATAAATGTTAAGATTAGTAATAGTGTAATAAGCCTGCAGTTTGGGAGCAACTAACAATTGTTTCTCTAAACAAATTTAATCTATTATTTAATTAATCACCATTTTCTCTCACTTTGCCTCCACCATAGCACCAATTTCTGCGTGTACAAGAAGTGATTAATTTTTTTATAGTGCAACAAATTTAAATGTCAGATCGCCCCCTGTGCTTCCTGTACTGCATTGCAATTTATCAATACAAAAAACTGCTGTTTTCATAAACAGCATTATAGAGAATTAGAGAGCACTTTTGTTTGTATATGTTGACTTTTTACCGTAATCAATGACACCTAATCAACTTTGTTGAGCAGTTGCCATTTTGTAAATGTTCACTATTTTGTAACTGACCTCTAAAGCTATTGCTTTAGAAATTAAACTTCTGTCTTCTCTTCCTCATTCTCTCCCCCTTCCACCTCTTCTTCTACTCCCCCATCCCCCTCTCATCCCCCTTCACTTTTCCCTCTGTCCAGTTCCAACAGGTCAGAAGAGTGATGACCATCCTGTTCCTTACTATGGTTATTTCATACTTCAGTTGCATGAGAGCTGCGCCCATGAGAGAGGTCCCGGGCGTGCAGGGGGGGGGCCCACCGAGGCGCCGAGGGCTACCTGGGGGCTGCTGCCGCCGCTGTGGCTTCAGCCGGCCGGGGCCATGGGACTCCACAGAGCGGGGGTGGGCTGCCTTCGCTCACGGACACTTTCGAGCAGGTGATCGAGGAGCTGCTGGAGGCAGAAGGAGGTGTGGAGGAGGAGGCGGCCGAGGCCATGCAACACCTGGGGCCCGGAGCCAACCAGGGCCAGGGAGGGGGGGGTCCCGGGGCAGCCGCAGCAGCAGTAGTGGCGGCCGAATCGAAGGACGCCGACATGTACGCCTCGCGGGTGATGCTCAGCAACCAAGTGCCTTTGGAGCCGCCGTTGCTCTTTCTCTTGGAGGAATACAAAAACTACCTGGATGCCGCCAACATGTCCATGCGTGTGCGGCGGCACTCAGACCCCGCGCGGCGCGGGGAGCTCAGCGTGTGTGACAGTATTAGCCAGTGGGTGACGGCCGTGGACAAAAAGACGGCCATCGACATGTCCGGCCAGACCGTCACCGTGCTAGAGAAGGTCCCGGTGGCCAATGGTCAGCTGAAGCAATACTTTTACGAGACCAAATGCAACCCCCTGGGTTACACAAAGGAGGGCTGCCGAGGAATAGACAAGCGGCACTATAACTCGCAATGCCGGACAACCCAGTCGTACGTGCGAGCCCTCACCATGGATAGCAAACGGAAGATCGGCTGGAGGTTTATACGGATAGACACTTCGTGTGTATGCACATTGACCATTAAGAGGGGGAGATAGTGTACACAATGTATAGATTTTATTGAGAGTTCTAAAAAAACAGAGAGAGAAAAGAGTAAATATCTATTTGTATATATACATAACAGGGTAAATTATTCAGTCAGATGAAAATTTTATGGACTGCATGTAAAAAAGATGAAGTTTATACAGTAAAAGTGATACTACAGTCTATTTATTGAACATATTCATGACCTTGTAAACAATTAAAAAAAGATCTGATCAGTCATTTGCGCCCAGTTCAAATTACTATATCACATTCCTCAAGACATTGTGGTTTTTTTACGTTGCCAAGAACTCAAGAGATGAGGGGAGGAGAGCGGAGAGAGAGAATTACATAGGAGAGGAAAAAAAAAACTTGCATGCTGCTTCAATTGTGAATTGAAAAAAGAAAACTGTACACTTTTGGAAAGCAAGGAATCTATTCCGACCAAAACATTCTGTTTACATTCTCAGCAGTGACAGGACGTCCTCCTCTAAGTACTTTATCTGTTTCCTATTCTAAACCTCTCAAGGTAATGTTGGAATTACATACTATGTCAAGGTGCTGTTGTCAAAGCTTTGCTGTTTATTTTTTTATCCCCACGAAATGAAAGAAAAAATACTATAAAAACTATATATATAAATATATATATATATATATAAATATATATTAAATCTATTCATTGACATATGTTCTGGATTAATATAATTCATTTTGTATGTTGTGAAGTTGTTTGCAATATTAAATTGAAATATTTGAAGAAATAAAAATGACTATAGGCAACTGAAAAACAAAACCAATGTCAATAAAGTTTGAGCTCTCCCTTTGCAGGTTTAAGTTCAGCACAAACATTGGAGAACAGAGGATTATCTTCCAGATTATAACATACTTAACTCATAGATTGAGCCTAGTTCTGGACTGAATTACACAGAAAATACTTTTTAGCCTTGAACTAGGCTTAATCTGTGTCTGAAAATGTGATGTTAATGTACTAAAGTCTGAATGAATGAATCCTCTGTGTACATTTATTATAATAATCATTACAGTAATAAGCAAAGAAGGTTTAAGAGATTTTGTAACATACTAAAAAGTCCAGATTAAAAATGCAAGGCACCTGCTCTCAAAACCTCTTGCACCATCTTGGCCAAGTGAGGAATGACCCTGCTGCATATCCAGGTAAGACTACTGATGCGAACGTGGAACGTCAGCCCATCTGAGATGGAGATTTCAAGAAGCGGAGCCGCTCTCTACCTAGTGTTGTTCTTCAGTCACTGGTCACAGGCTATCGTTTCCATCGCTAAGAGATTATCTTGGAGAAAAAGAGATCAATGCATTCAACACATCCACTCAACTTGATATCTGATCCATCTGTGCACAAACCTGCTTTCACTCAAAGATTGTTATCAGACACATGTGTCTGAAGTGTTGACACTGAGGCAGGGGAGACTAGGAACAATGTGGGAGTAATTACTGTCTGTTAGTCATACATATTTCAACATTTCAGTGGAAATCATCTGAAGTCAGAAAGCTATATTAACTTTCTATGATAATATTCTTTAATACAATACAAACACATTCTCTCCCAGCACCTGCAGAAATCAGCCATTGTGCATTGTGCATGGTTTGGCATTAAACTACTACAAAACTACAATAATTTGATATTATTACATTGTCCTTACGCCTATGCATCATGACTTTTAGCTTTGTACACACCTGAATGATGAAGGACCACACGGACGAGGTCCTTCTCAGCATTAAACCTCAAAGATGCTTAAATATTGTGTCACTTTCCTTGCTAATATAACCTGAATAAACAGAATGAATTCAATTTAGATAGGCCAGCAGTCATTCCAGAAGAACACTCCTCCCTGACCAAGTTATTTTGGTGAGGTTCAAATTGTCCCCCAGTTCAAAGCACTGCTCGGTAAGACCCAGCAGAGCCCTGTCCCATTTGCCAGAGAAATAGGCCATGCTATGCGTGTCCCTTCTGAATTATATGGCTCTAAAACATAGTGCAGTTGTAATATCACATCAGACCTTAAGTGCTTCCTAGAGGAAGGTTTGGCCTGATGTACTATCTAAAGTACTGGAAATGGATTCATTTATGCTGCGATAGAAATCAAGCTGTCCATTATTTGTTAAACTGTCTTTAGATCACGCCTGTAAAGCACTTCAGCTGCTTTTGAAATGTATGGAAAGTGCTAAAAATACATGTTATTACTATAAATAATTCTTATCATTATTACTAGTAGTAGTGTTAGTATTAGCACACACTTTAAAAAGATGGCTCATCAATGGTTCTTTAGTGAAGACAATGGTTCTATTTAGAACCATTGTCATACTTAAAGGTTCTTTGCATGGTAAAATGGTTCTTCAGACCGATGGAGGATGTGCCCTATAGAGTTCAGTATTGCACCAAAAAGCAATCTTCTATTGTTACAAGCTTGATATTGTCATAATGTTCTCCATCAATCTGAAGACCCATCTAAGCACGACTTTAAGCATAACATAGTTCTAGACATAGTCTTTACTAAAGAACCACTGAAGTGTCTGAAGTGTGTATTAGTACTAGTGGTGGTGGTAATATATATCAAAGTAAGACACAGTGGTAAAACAGTGATAGTAGGTTATAACCTGCTTTACAGGTTTCATTAATCTAAAGGCGAAAATCAAACAGTCCACATAAGACAAATTAGGCAATTGTGCCGTATGGCCAGTAGATGGTAATACTAACTAATAGAAGAGCCGCAGAAAACCGCTGTACTGTTTGCACTGCCCTAGCCTGGACAGATCGTTAGCCATCCCAACAAACTACTGCTTTACTTATCTGTATGCAGACGTGGGGCTGAAATTCACTGGGTGCCACTAATGTTATTAGTATCCCTACCTCACTAATAACGAAAATCGTGTCATGCACAGCCTTCTGATGCCGCTCCTCTGATACATGCGCATATCGTGCGCAGTGAGGATCTTCCTCGATTCCCCTTTAATCTCTTCGCATTAGCTACGAGCAGCCGAGAGACGGTGCTGTTAGATTGAGACTTTCTTAAGCACAAGTGGACTATCCCGGGCTAAAATGGCCTCGTTGGGGGAACCTGCGAGACTAGAAAGAGGTAAACATCACATTACCGTATGTTATTTCATGTTTGAACGGCAGACGAAGCGAATTTTGTTTGAGCAGTCCGCTGTTTCCAGCTGGTGATGCTAGCTAAGACTTACCCCGATGCTGCTAGCTAACATTTAGCTCTCCTATCGACCACATTATCTAAGATTTTGTACGAATACCGGGTTCAAATACGCATGTTTGTGCAGTTAAATGAGCATAGCAAGTAAGTTTTACAACGTTTTCAAAAGAATTCATTGGTGACAAAACATTTGAGCTGTCCACTCTTCCGAAACTAAAGCGTTAGCGGACTAGCCAGCTAGACGGTGGTTAATCTTTTGTGTGTTAGGATTCCTCCAACTTAACCGTCGGTAACTTTAGTTAGAATAGGCGCTGATGTGCAGCGCTTGTGTACAGTGTTTGGAAGCATGGTGAATGGCATATATTCGTTGTTTAATCTGCACTAGCAGTGTTTTGTGGTTCTTGATTTTTCTTTTTGGCGAACGAGTCAACTGTCGTCGACTCTAAGCCACAGATTTTTTTTATGTTGAACGAAAATTCCACCGATTTTCCCATTTCTGCATAATTCAGTGCTTGTGCTGTAAAAGAGTCATTCAGATTGTTGTTTTATGAGAAATGGTTCTTTTGTAGAGAAACTTACCGACACGTAATTGTTTACAGTGGTGGTGATGGGAACCAAGGGTCCCGATGTCCACAATGCAAATATAGCCAATTTATTCACTTTCCAAACCCGCCTGTGAACCTACACGCGTCTTTTGAGTTGTTTTGTGTAAAGTTTTCTTAGGGGACTATTTTGCCTTAGAATACGCGTTTTGTATCTCTCCACCGTAAATTGATTTTAGACTTTTTAGACGAAAACTCATTGAAGCCATGTCTCAGACATCAGGCAACGTTTCCATGGCACTTCCATGTAATAACATTATGTGAAGTGGCTTTTAGAGGCAGTAAACATCAGACGTCTGGTTTCCATCACCACCACTGTGAACAGTTCTGTCTTGGTAAATTGCTCTAGAGCGAAGCATTTCACAACAAACCTCACTGAATGGTTTTGTTGACATGTTAAGCTATTAATACAGCAATTTTGAAATATTGATGGAGTTCCCCTTTAGCTTACACTGTTGAGATGATGGGCTGAAACTTTAGTGTTTTTTGTTGTAACTTTGCATGTACAGTTAAGAAAACTGCCAAGTTAAACGTACAGCATGTACCTCTGCCTGTAGTTTGACATTTTTATGGTGCATGTGTTGACATCCTCCATGTATGATCTCCAGTTCAGATGCGGAGCTCTGATTCTGTAACCATTAGAAAACCTATTCATGCCGTGGAACAGAACTAGAGGGAATGTTTCACTTACAGTTAGGAGCAAAGTGCTGTTGGACAAATGACAGAAAAAAAATGTGCAAGTGCCAGGGAAGGTGGCTGTTGATAAATCTTAAGTAGCCTCACAGGAAAAGAATATAACCTAATAACATAGCTGTTAGAGCCTTTCAACAGGACAGGACATGGACAGTGTTCATTGCCAAGCAGTTCACATCTCCAGATGGCTTGGGTCAAATGTTAGGTCTGGTTCTTGGTCTGATGGTCTTGCCTCACCGAAACCTTCCCTTCACAGACATCTCTCGTGCCATTGAGCTACTGGACAAACTCCAGAGGACTGGGGAAGTACCTCCCCAGAAGCTGCAGGCCCTGCAGAGGGTTTTGCAAAGCGAATTCTGCAATGCTGTCCGGGAGGTAAGCTAACATGCCTTAGCATTAGAAGGGGGGGCTGCAATAATATAAGAATTATGGGTCGATGCTAATATCTGAGATTTTTCATGTATATATGTTGTCAGGAAATGTATAAAATATTTATATTGGGACTAAATCTATCTGGGTTTACATTACCTTGAAAATAACACATTTCAATAAATACCTCACTGAAGATCAGTTTGAAATGCAAAGTCAAATCTAAATACCTGTTTGACGGTGATGGTGTTTAAGTAATTATCTGTTGATACTGCCACAGCTGCATTATTATCATGCATCTCTAGTTAATACTGTCACCTTTACTCTTTTTTGACTATTTTTAACGGGTAGTTCTCTGATTGTTAAAAATTGTTTATTGCTTTTCAACTATAGAGAACTAGTCAGAAGATTAAGGAAGCATGTAATATGTTGTTCTCCTTTCCTGACAACTAGTTATTTGGGAGATAAAAGGTGTTTGGCAACGCATTACCTGTGCAGTCTAGTCTCTTTAATGCATTGCTTTGCTCAGGAGATTTGAGTCCCATCACTTGCTGACATTTTGTCTAATTGTTCCCCTGGACGCCTTCCAGTGCTTAAAGGTTTAATTAAACTTTTACGCTTTATTGAGTTCAGTTTAATGCATTTCTAAAGTGGTTAGTAAAGCACTGGTGACTTTACTCTGTGGTCCTACAGACAACTTATTGAGGCTTTTAGGAGAGTTTTATGTTGAAACTTGAATGGAACCAATCTTTAGGCTAAAAGACTTAATAAAAGTAGCCAAATTTGCCCAGCAAAAATGAAAGACTAAAAGACTAAAAGCATCCACAAATAGCAGGTCTGTTTATTACGACTGTTCCATCCTTTTTCAGAGACATGGGTCTCATATGGAAAGTGCCATTGCCCATGTAGTGAGCCTAAGACTCTGCTGGCAGTTGAGTCAGCTCTACCCTGCTGCTTTGTCATCTGTTGTCTTTTTTTTCTTTTCTTTTTTTTCTTATCTTTTTTTTTTTCTTACAAAATCAAATTCTTGAGGCCAAAAACATGGCGTGATGCTCTGGCAAAGGGTAACACACTCCTTTTTGTTAAGTGCACAATCTGCTACCTGATGTTAAAGTCTTATTTGAGTTACCCAAACTCAAAACGTGTATGCTAATCTACAGGCAACCTTAAAATCAGTAAAAAAATCAACAAAGTTTTCATGTCTGTTGAGAGTTCAGCACAATGCAGACCTGTGCTTCTTAAACTTCACTGATTTTACACATCAAAATCTATATTCTCATCAGCAGAAAAACATTTCTGCCTGAAAATAAATGTGGATCCAGAAATAGCTTTATCTTTGATATGATAGATTTCTTGATGTCATAACGACAGATGTTTCAGACTACAAGATGGTGGGGGGGCAGTAGATGTTAATGTATCCTGCCTAGTCATCACTTACATACAACATTTACAAAACTGGCAGTTTGAATCTCAAGAGGTCATTCAGTGATACTGACATGCCTACACACAGATTGCAAATAACCAAATTATCATAACCACTCCTTCATGTAGGATTCCTGAAGAACAGTATCTGGATTTTCACAGCTTTCTGGGTTATATGACATGTTCAGAAATTAACTTCAGCAAAGGCTAGAGGTGCTGGCAGCCAAAGTAGAAGCCAGCAGAGGGAGAGTAACAGGCTAACAGTGACTAGTCTTGCTTTTGTTGTTTCTGTTCGCCAGTGTCTACAAAGACAGAATTTCTTTTGCAGCTGCAAGTTTACTGGGGTGGAATTTAGTCTACCATTCTGACTTCAAATAGTCAAACAATTAGTCGTCCACCACTTGCAGAAAAACTTTACTCATCCAAGAAAACAGACTATTGCTATATCATCCAGCACACATTACACAGAAGGATAGATGGGCAACTATAAAATAAATACCAAATGTCCATCTTGCTATGGATAAACGGTGAGCTGTAACACTTGTCAGAAGAGCAGTGCAAACTAAGGAAGGCCCTGTTCACACTTGGTATTAACATCCGTCTTAAGTGATCTGAACATAAGTGGACAACGAAACGTAGCCGTTTACATCTGGCATCTCCATGTGTCTCAAATGCATCTACAATGATCCGATTTCGTAAAAATATACATTTAAAGGCAGACAAACTATTCAAACAATGTACAATAAAATGTTCTCTAAATATACAGTAACTACAAAACTGTTCAACCATTGAGCAGTTGTTGGTCCCCAGCAGCAGTAATAGTTATGCATGTATTATTTATCAATGCACATTAGTTTTTAGTAAATGCAACGACAAAGATTAATAAAACTGCAGACAGTGTACAGATTACAGTAAGTGAGATTAAAGTTTGACAGTAAAGTGACTGGGTGCAGAAGTTAATAGTGCAACAGATAAAGTGAGTAGTATGGCTGAAGTAGTAGTTCAGTGAAAATATTTAAAGGTCCATCAGGTAGATTCGTTCAGTAGTCTGACTACCTGCGGAATGAAACCGTCTGTAGGACTTGACCCATAATGTCCTGTAGTCTTCTTCCAGATGGGAGTGATGGAAACAGTCTGTGATAGATGAGAGGGATTAGTCTTGATGCTGCATGCTTTTCTTTTACACTGTTTGGTGTAGATGTTTTTAAGACAGGGAAGCTTGAGCCAGTGATAGACTGGGCATCTTCGCTACCTGCTGTAGTGCTTTCCTGTCTGAGACAGTGCAGCCTCCATAGCAGACAGGATGCTCTCTATGATGCTTTTGAAGAAGCGCTGTGTCAGTAAAGTATCTTGGAAATGGAAAGCTGTATCTCAGCTCCAAAGAGTGCAGCATAGCACGAAAGCCCTGGTTCTCAATGACTGAGAACGTTGTTTTATTTTGCCATTAAAATTTCCGATATGGTTTGTAATTAGCTTCCGAGTTGGATGGAAGCTTTGACATCTCTTGCTCTAACATCCTAACAAGTTTTAGCAGCATTAATCACATCTGTACACATCTGTTTTACAGTGATAAAACACTAATATTTTAGTATGAGTGCAAATCCAAATGACAAAAGTGAAAAAGATGTGGGTTCATGCTAGTTACAATGAAAGTACACTGAAGATGCTGTATATGTGACATGGGAGAGTGGGAGAATGCCAATTTCCCAGGCTAGCTGGTTTTAGCAGCTGGCTGACTTGAAGCAGCGCTCAGTCACTCGCATAGCACGACCAAATTGATGTTATTGTAGTGAATTACAGTGATCAAACAAAACAAAACACCAGACAAACAACGTCCTCCTCCATAGTTGTTTGTCTCTTGGGAGATAGAATCACATTGTAGTTAATGCCACTGAGGTCAATCTTTCAAACAGTGAACTGCAGATATACTCTGGCTTTTCCATCCCCAAAACGACTATGACAGAATAGAGAAATCCAGAAGTCTGCTAGCTTCTGTTTAAATACTGTGATATGAAATGGCTGTGATAGGAGTGGTAGGAGTAAGGTAGTGTGATCCGTCATTGGTGTACTGAGCCAGCTAATGTTTGCTGTTTGTACTAGGCTGACATTGTTGAGTGTAGAACCTGTAATCTGTGTTCTTTGTAAATTATATATATTTTAAAAATCATTTCCATGCTGTCCATGTGAGCTGGTCATAACAGCTAACCTGGGAAACTGTCTCCCACTATCCCATCATAGATTTGCAAAATGATGCTCTGTTTGTCATGTTCACACCATAAAGAATAGTTCAAAACCACAATTAACCTTCTGGTTTCTTCAACAACAAGGCAAAAGCAGCATTTAAACTTAAGAAACAATCATGTGACATTTACCATTATAATTATTGATATTGACTTACATTTTTTTCATTGTGATATACATTTTGGCCATATCACCCAGTTGGGGTGTTACTTGGAAATGTTTAAGTAGCTGGCTAGCACATTGTTTTCTTATGTATTATGGAGACCTTAGTGATAATAAAAAGGTTCTCATACTAGTGGGGCAGTTTGAACCATTCCTGTACTGTTTGTTTTCAGAGAGCCTAAATATTTGCATTGCATGTGACCGAATGGTGCAGATCATTGCTCTTAGAAGGCCACTGAAACATAATTAGTTTATCACTACAGCATTGTCCCAAATGATTTTTTTTCTCTCACAAGTGCTCCAAGTTGTGAATACCCCATGCGGTATCATTAGCCCATTCACGCCTAAGGAAAGTTCAACTCATTCTTAGCCCATCTCTCAGATCTCTGCCTACGCATGCTTGTTAAATGAGCCCTCCTATGGAGCAGTGTGGCTGTTTTACTCATACTTCAACACATGGGCCACCCCCCCCCCCCCCCCCCCCCCCCCCCCCCCCCCGACAAAACCCCTGAGGAATGACCTAATTTGAGCTGTTCTACGGCAGGTGATGATGCGTGACTGTGACTGGAGAGTTATGCCTCAGTAGTTGATAAGAACATTGGCTGCTGAGTGACTCAACAGTGCTGTCCACTTACAGCTGTTTATTCAGTCCCTGCTCAGTTACTGAGGATCTGCTTGTACTCATGGAGTACCTCAAAGCAGGAGTGCTAAACTAGGATCAGGTTTCTCCTGTGTTTTGAGTTATCTCAGTAATCAATGGTTCCAAGATTAACATTTCTGCTCTATGATGCTTTTTGAGTACTGGCCTAGCTTTCACATTTTGGACTTGCACTTAATCACTGCTGTATGTGTGTTTCTTATTTAAACTAGTGGAAGAGGGGAAGAGTAATTTTGTTCACATTAACATGGTTACAGAATGTTAAGCCATTTGAAGTAACATTGTGTGAGGCTTTTTGTCTGTTTGTTTTTACTCTGTTTTTTGATGCTCGCAGGTTTATGAACATGTGTATGAGACAGTGGACATTAACAGCAGTCCAGAGGTCCGAGCCAATGCCACAGCAAAGGTATTTTTTTTTAACTTATGTGATTGTTGTTCAGTATTCTCGCCATTTGTCTGATGGTTCTTATGTTTTGTGAATATTCTGCTGGTGATTGTTGCCAGTGAAAATCTGCTCTTAAGGGTATTGCAAGCATTTTTTGTTATAAAGCTCTCTGAGACATAGTTCTAAGAAAGCCTAATGGAAAAAAAAGTAGAAATATTGTGATATCACTGCTATCTCCATTTATTGTCGTTTTTCAGTTTTTGTCACAATTTTAAAAAATGCCTGTTGCCCTTTACATTGTATGTAAATTTCTTGATAAATGCACCAAAATAAATGGCCCAAAATGACTTGGAAATATGTCTGGTTCCACTGACTTACATTAAAAGTAAAGTAGGTTTTTTCCTTTTCCTGTAAAGTTACCATTTTGGAGATAAGAGGTTTTCTTCCGGAACAGCGATACACTAATGTATGACTTTGATTTGGAGGTCATATTGATTTTTATCCATTTTGTATCAGTGAGTGTTGACTCGGGATGTGCAATACATGGTGGCAGATAGATATGTTGTGTATATTTACTATCCTGCAACATACCTACTGCTTGTGCTTAATGAAAGTTAACTGTCCAAGCTGCATCTGTTGTGACTGCAGTAGTTCACATCTGTGTCCTCATTAGTTAGGTCAGAGCTCTCCAGGATGTCCTCTGTGTGCTTCACGTAACTGATAAACACGAGACGTTTATTCCAGCTCATCCAGCTCTGATTACCTAAGGCGAATGCATGAATTGCAGCAGCCAGCTTTATTTTAAATTGAATATTTACTTGACAGGGAGCATCTAAACCTTATTATGTATCACTACACCACAGAGAACCCAGTTTTGGATTACCTTCCACGTTTAATCAAATTCTTTTAATCAAAGTTAACACACGCTTAGTCAAATTTGGTTAAATTGGCCATATTTTAAAACTCTCCTCTATCACTGTTTATCTAAACAGGAAGAAAAAAAACTCCTTAATGTACCATCGCCCTATTCTGCTTCTGTTGTGCAGTGTGAAATTGTCAGTCTGCATGCACAGCAGAAGCCCATTAGTTTATTCTCCTTGCTTCCAAAACAGGCCACGGTGGCAGCATTTGCTGCTAGCGAGGGGCACTCCCACCCTCGTGTTGTGGAGCTCCCGAAGACAGAGGAGGGTCTTGGCTTTAACATTATGGGAGGGAAGGAACAGAACTCACCCATCTACATCTCCCGCATAATCCCTGGAGGCATTGCTGACCGACATGGTGGCCTGAAGAGGGGCGATCAGCTGCTGTCTGTCAACGGAGTAGTACGTAGACTGTCTGGAAGTAGTTTAACATTTGGAGTAAATAGTGTTTTTATTCCTAGTAGAAATGTTGTAATGGCATGAATACCCTCTTTTGCATTGTATTCTTCTGTGTCCAGAAACAGTGACATGTGAAGCATGATGCGCTGCAGTTTTTACAGCACTAAGAATAGCAGTCATTTAAAGCTAAATTTCATTCTGTTTTGTTATTTTTGACTATGATACATTAATCATATATCTGGACTCTTAAATTAAGTGCCGAATCAGGATAACACCTGTTACACCCAGATTGTGCCACCGTTCAGTGTAGATAACCATAGCAAGGTAACTTTTCTTGCATTGTGGCTGACTTGTGTAGTGTTATACAAGCATTCACTCCAAGTCTTTCTTTTTTTTTTTTTTAATTATTTTTGTAGAGTGTGGAGGGGGAGCACCATGAGAAGGCAGTGGAGCTGTTAAAGGCAGCTCAGGGCACAGTCAAGCTGGTGGTTCGCTATACCCCTAAAGTGCTGGAAGAGATGGAGTCCCGATTTGAGAAATTGCGATCTGCTAAACGCCGGCAACAGAACAGCTACCCACAGTAGGGCAGTCTCCCTCTGGCCCTCACATCTTTCACTTTCTCTCTCTGGCCCTCAGCCTCCCCTGCTCTCTCTTTCTCTCACTGTCTCTGTCTGTCTCTCTCTCTCTCTGTCTCATACACACACACACATGCTCTCTCTGTCATATATTCTGCCCTTCTGTTCATCCCCACATGCTCTTTTCCTCTACCCAGGGATTGGCCACATGTATGGCACTTCTTTTTCTCTTTTTCTGGAATTTTCTAAAACTGTCACCACCTTAATTTTGAACACATTTTGTCTTGTGGCATGAACACTACTTTTATTTTTTTTAAATACACTCACAAACACACACTCATTGTACTCTGTATGTGCATTACTGAAACTGTTCTGTCAATCAGAGGTTGATTGGTCAGGATTGCAAGGGGACCACCACCATCATCTGCTCCTGAGGTGATTTAACAAAATGTCAAAAGTGCCTCAAGAGCTAGAGAAAATGGAATGTCTCTTAAATGCAATGTGGTTCTCACTGTACTGTACACCATCTATGGTGAAATAAGAGGAAAATGAATGAACACTTCCACATTGTTAAATCTAGATGAGGTTAAGCAGTTTGTGGAAAGTGGCTTCTTAAAAGGAACAAACATGTCATTAATTGTGGTTGTCTGGCTTTCCTTGCTTGCTTACAAGAATAAAAATTATTTTCCACTCTTTAGCTGTAAAAATAGCAGTGTCATTACACAGTGATCAGGGTGTAATAACACTATTGTGACATTTTTATCCATTTTTTGTTTATTTTGATTGATAATTTTGGTTCTTTTAATTGTGAAAACTGTGCTTAGTCATGTCTGTGGGGGATCGACCGAAAAGTGAATGTGCCCTTAGTCAAGTATGATATGTTTGACCACACCTTCATGCTGGTCTCTGTTCCATTAGCTTTTGTTTTGGTTGCTTATGTACTAGATTTGGTAGTGGAAATCATAATTTTAGACCAACTTCATGTTTATTCTCACCATTATGGAATGATCTTGACACTGCAATATAAGACAGCAGGATGTTGAGAAATCTTACCCTTTTCTCCTTGAATGTAGTAGAATTGGTCCACAGATGTTAAGCACTGATCCCTCATGCTAGTCCTCCCTAATGTATGACTAGGGGGGAAATATTTATTTAGATTGAAATATTTATTGGTTTTAAAATCACCCTAGAAATGATCTTTATCACAAAATTTGCTTTTACATGTGCGCAGTAGCTTTTAGGTTATTTGCTCTCCCTTTGGCCAGTACTTAAAGAAGAGATGGTGATGTTTTTAGTTTTTTGTTTTTTGAGATGATTTGTGGTTGTTTTCTATCGTGTTTCCCATTGATCATTTATTTACTTCAGTGATTGAGGTTCATTCATTGAATGTGAGTATTTCTTATTACTCATATCATAGCAAGACTAAGCATATTTTCCCCCCAGATGTTTCCAAAAATTGATTAGTCCTAAATCAGAGGGCATCGTATGATAGCTTGGCATTTAACTTTTTTCTCCTTGTACTCGTTTCCGAATGTTAAAAAATGCAAAGCTCCAGATGTATTTTTAACCTCAAACGTAGGTATTTTCAGTGTCTAACAAGCTCAGAAAAAAGCTGTCTATTTTTCTCTGTCTCTCATAAAATATTTAGCACGTTTCTAATTCTAGGCACTCATGAATCATCAGGAGCTGCGAGATGCGTTGGTTCACAGAGAGAGGAGGGGTGGGAGAAGGGGCGGTCTGATCTCTTGTGTAAGAGAAGCGCTCATGTGATTGAAACTTGAAAATGTTCGTTTAAATCGGGTTGCAGAAGAGACAGAGTGGACACTTTGTTCTCTGAAATTCTGGAAGAGCTCAGGTTGCATTTCTCCTTCTCTGCCTTTCCGTGATGTAACATTTCTCAACCTGTTCCACTAAAGCAATAAGACTTGCTCCCCCCCCCCAACCCAGCACATTGTTGTTATTCACTGCTCACAAGTCTTCATTATTGTCCACTTTTTGGGGTGCTTACTATTTTTGTAACCGCATTTTCTTTTAATATTGCTCCCCTTTTTGATAAAGGATTTTTTTCATGAGATTTTTTCCAAGGAATGATTTGTATTGATTTTCTGAGTACATTGTCCCTTATGTTTTCGAGTACAAAGACCAAACTTGCAGCCTTTCTGAGAACTATTTGATACCATGTTGAATGTCCAGTATGCTAGTTTGGGACTGTTACTTTAATGAACCTGATGTTATATTGTATCATTTGGCATTTCTCTGCTGTCCTGGTGTATTGTTACATTTAATGTTGATGTATAGAGTGATGACGAATTACTTCTTAGAATTACTTAAAAGTAATGAGATTTGAAGCTGCACAAAATAAAATACAGATGAATATTGGTCTCTGTGTTTATCTTTTATGTATGTTTTCTCTTTGCTAGCATTTCTTAATTTATGTGTTTGTACTGAAGTATAAACAAATTGATTTGATGCTCTCTAAATTATCGTCATATTTTTGTGACATTTGCTGGTCATGGCCTTTGCAGGGTGTTATCATAAAGCCCTTAACACTAGAGGGTGCTGTATGATAGTACACATTGTAACGGATGGTTTTGCGCTCTTGAATCTTGATCATAGATGTACTTTAAAGGGACAGAGGTTCATTTTTAGGCTTTGAAAAAGGTAATATCCAGCTTCTGAATGCTGCATATATATATTTTTGGGTTCCATTTCAATACAGTGAAAATGTTCTCTTGTACTCAATAGCTTGGTCCAAAATTAATTGAGTCTTTTAATGTCTGCCTTAAACTCATGTGTTTATGCCATTCTTATTTATTTGTTATGATTTTGCCATGGGAAAGAAACCCTACTGTTGAAAGGAATTTCCATGGATTTTCAAATTTCTGCATAGTTCAGTCATGCGAGAGTTGTTTGATATGAGATGCTGGATTCTAGAGAAACGTATCGACACGGATTTCTTACAGTGATGGAAGGAACCGATGGTCTAAGTATTTACAGTGGGAAAGCCCTGCATGTACCTCTCTACCACAAATGTATTTTAAAAAAAGATTTAGGAGACAACCATATTTTGAAACTATTGTGAAGTCCCAGGCTTCAGGCAGCCTATTTGTAACCATTTCATGTTATAAGTTTGTGTGAAAGAACTTTTAGAGGCTTTAAATGCTTTTGTAATCTGGTTCCTGTCACCACCACTGTGAATAATTCTGACGCCATTTAAATTTCTTTATAATGCTGCATTTCACATGACTTTGAATGGCTGTTTACATCTTGACCGTTTAATTACACAGATTAATTGTCCCTAGTGGTGTGGTAAAAATATAGTAGAAAGCAAAGTGAGAAGATTGTGTCTCCATGCAAAATGAGTTCCTAAATAGAAAAAGAAGTAGAATAAAAATAGCTTTTTGCTAATTAAAACAAGCCTGTAACAGGCTTGTAACCCATGTACTCATTTTGTTATGTGATGACAAATGAACCCCCTCAGTTTATGACCTTGTCAACACTGCCCTCATACACATTCGGAGTCTTGGGTTACATCTCCAAGAACATAACAGTCACTCACTGTGACTTAGTGCAGTTTAGCCACGTCCTAGAGGCCTATTAATAACTAAACATGGAGGAGCCCCTCTCCTGATAAGGTGTGAAGACTTTGAACTGTGTTAATCATGAGAAATAGGCCTGCTGACAGTGAGACAGATGGGTTTGCTGCTCAGGTCCACCCCCTGTGCCTTCTTGGAGTGTTTTCCCATCTTGAGCATCCATATGCCTGATCGGAGCTTTTCAAGCTGTGAGTAATCAACACTAGGAAGCACACAGGTTTATAGCAGGTTTCCCTTGTCTTTGATGGCATCGTCGATAATTCATTCCTATTATGCCACCCAAGTTAATAATTTAATTTGCATGTTATACATATTTTAGCTAAATACCCCAATAATAATGAAAAAACTATATTAAATATATATTATATTTAATAAAAAGTGTTAAGAACTCTTATGGCATAATCAACAATCATAGTACCATATAAAAGTGTTGTTTTGTTCTTTTGTCATGAATGACTAAATTTAATTTCAGTACATTTTGAGTTCTATGAGTAATAAATTGTAATTGACGTCTTTTGATATCTGGCAGCTCTTTTGCAATTCATCCTTGAAATTCAACCATCCCACAACCCTCAAAACTATCTTGCATAAATTTAAAAAAGTGATGGGGTCATGACCCCTTCCACACCTACCCTGCTTCTGAATTTGCACAAATGTCTTACTCATTTTCACAGCTGTTTTTTGCTTATTTTTGCATTTTTCCCTATGCATAAGGAACTTTTTATAGCTCTTTACTAATAATCTGAGTATATTTTGCAACACTCAGCACAATGCTAATTCTTATTAAACATTCTCTGCTTCCAAACTGAAATGTTTGCTCCCAAACTTTTGATGGACACACACAAGGGTATCCAGGGAAATGAGTTTTGTATCTTTTCTGTAGCGTGAGACCTCCTCAACCCTGGTCCTGGAGATCTACACACAGAGTCTAGTTTCAGTCCCAATCTGCCACACCTGTTCCAGAGAATTAACTTCTTCAGAAGTCCTTGGTCGGCTGGATCAGATGCATTAGTAGGAATAAGGCACTATTAGATGTTAGTCTCTGCAGTGAAGCAGATCTTAGGAGTATTAGTGACCGCTGGTCTTATTACCTGTGGAAGAAACCACATGTTCCTATTTGCATATGAGCAGACTTAAATACACTGTTCCAATGAGACAAAATACCAGTCGAGGTCGTTATTCATCATGGCCTTTTAATATGGAACCATTTGTTTACTGCCGCTCTAATTCGGACACCTTTGACGCCACTCGTGCCTGGATCCTGTTTCAACATCTCATTCTCTCCATTCTCGTCTGCACGAAAGCACTAACATGGGAGAATTCCAGATATGTCCTGGCAAACAGATACCATGCTCTCCATGCTTTCCCAGAGCCTGTGTCCATGGACACGTCCACTTTGGCCTTCCATGATCTTCATTACGTCAAGATTCAGATCATGTCAGATCTACATACTTAAAAAAGATGGCTCTTCAGGGATTCTTTAGTAAAGAAAATTGAAAGCAGTAAAAGAACACTCCAAGAACCCTTTACATGATTAGCTGCTTATCCTCCTGTGCTGAGGGGGAGTGGTACTGGAGCCTATCCCAGCATTTTCCTTTTCTTCAGTGTCAGGAAGAAAAAAATGTGGCCTTTATTATAGATTTTTTTGCCTTTATTACAGTTGTCTGTGTTTCAGAAGACTTGCTTTCAAAGAAACCATCAGGGATATTCTTCCACACACCCAAAGTTCAGCCTTAGAAGTTGGTTGCATTTCCTGCTGCTCAAGGTCAAAGTAACAGTTTCGTGACAGCCTAACATTCTTTTAGACTAATAGTGTTGAGTTGTCTGAAGGAGAGACAGAAACACCTGTAAATTTTTTCAGATCAGATTTTGAAGTGTGATTTGACTCATCATTTGAATTTGCAACATATTTTGAACATACTTGTGGATTATATTATTTAATTTGAAACTTTTGGCCCAAAATTAACTCTATCGATTTGTCCATGCAATGTTCCTTTATTATTCCTACACCTTACACGCCAAGTAAAATAACACTTTTGTGGGCAGTTCACATCTTGTGGCCTTCAATTAATCAATGGATTGTTCATGATAAAGATATAATTCAGAAGTTAGGCTTTATGTTTGAAAGAGCATTGGGCAAATAGAGGAACAATACATGCAATTTTCATTTACTGAAAGAAACATTGAGTGTGAATTGAACTATGTAGTAATTGACAGAGTACTGACCTTTTTTTTCTTATACTTATTAATCAAAGCAATAATGAACCAATTAATCGATTATAGAAATCATTTCATCAGTTGCAGCCCAAATGTAACTGGGGGAGAAATGGAGTATAATGAGCATCACATTGTTTATTTCTGGTTGTTGTGCATGCATAGAAATGAAACATTAGGCTACATGTAGCTGTTACAGCTTTAGATGTGTGACCAATCAAAAAGTTGGTCCTTTGGTACATCTTGTCCCCAGGCAGGTGTAAATCAAGCATAGGGAGGGGACAGCTGAGCCCGGTGGGGGTAAAAAGTGCCACACTTAATTAACCTGCCTACATAAAGAAAAAAGCCCAAGTCATTCCAGTGATTCTCCACTCTAGTTCATATTAATCAAAGATGTATTACGCAAAGAAGGGTGGTTGTGTTGGTTGTGAAATTTACATGTATGATTAAAAAAGAACGAAGTAGCTCACAAACCTGTTCATTCTTGCTCTTTTTTTTGCTCCGGTTCTCATGAGCAGAAATCCCATTTCCCTGAACACCTGTTAAACCATTAGAGTCCTTTACACTCTGATATCAACCAATCACGAAAAGACAAAGTACCTTTAGTGACTACTGGACACCACTAGGATCCAACAGAAACTGTTCAC
The DNA here is from genome assembly GCF_015220715.1 of Pygocentrus nattereri. NCBI lineage: Eukaryota > Metazoa > Chordata > Actinopteri > Characiformes > Serrasalmidae > Pygocentrus > Pygocentrus nattereri. The sequence continues at coordinate 19,132,445 of NC_051235.1, read as the reverse complement.
ACTCCATCTTATCATCAGAAAGCTTTTACTAGTGTCTAATAACCTGCACTGAGAATTTCTCCTTGATCAAGTTTTTTAACGTATCACATTAGTGTGATTCTCTCTTTGGCTCCTTTGCAGCAGAGTGAATAGACTTCCCTTCTGACACACGATTGGCTGCTCTTCTCAGATCTTCTAACGGGGCTGAGCCCTTATTGGTTTTAGTCTAGTGGTCTCTTGGCATGATGCAGTATCACTACAATACAACATGCATGAATGTATTTTACTTAATTATATTTAAGTGAATATAAATGTTATTTTAACAGGTTGAGCCAAAAGTAATAGGACGATTTACTCCAGAATCCCCATTTTGAGAAAACTGCTCCAGGCGTAAGTTATGTAAGGTTTATGACCTCGTGTTGAAGTCTATATTGCTGTCTATTAGGATGTACAGTACAGCAGGCCTGTCTGTTTAACATAAAAGTGTGATAACATCTTAACCTTTATCATTCCACTTAACATGAGAAAAATCACATTTTCTGCTCTCTTCCCATGCTCATCTCTTTCAGAACTCATGTGACATGAACTATTCTTCCAGAATCTGTGATCACTTAGTTATTTCTGTGTATGGTTGCCTAAAGCGGAGCTCATTTCCCCAGCTATATGTTAGTGTTAACCTGATTCTTATGTGTTGGGACATTAAACTTGAGGCATTAAGAACGACAAAGCTCTGTCACTGAGCAATATTCAACAAATTTATTGTTCCTTTAATTACACGACAACACATTGCAAGGTGCAGGATTATCATACCATCATTATTCAGGCTCCACATGGATAAAGCATTCATATCTTCACTTCAAACAAATGAAATGAAATGAAAATGAAATGAACACAAGCAGCAAACACACACTTAATGAGTGAAACCATTAAATAATGCACTCCTGAGAGACATGATGATGCATGGATTACGGGGTGTGTGCATGAACTCAGATGAAGAAGCAAATGAAGACAACAAAATCTTTCTGCTCTGCAGTATGACCTTTGGCACATCCTGAGGTCAATTTTAAGTGGACTGAAAAAGGGGCATAAGGGAGCCCCAGAGCGTCCGTCCCAGGGTCAAGTCAACTGTGCATTTCACTTTTTGAGATCCTCTTTGGTGATTTGAGCTGCAACGCAAAGACAGAAATTTAAGAAAATGGTTTAGAAGAACAATCTGACAATAGAGCATTTATCAATGTAATATGAACCAGAATTAAAGAATAAACTATTAAAATACAAGCCTAAAATGACCAAATTAGCTGAGTAGCTATCTTACATCTTACTTAGCTATCAACACTTAGTAGCTCCCATCTGATGGTATAAAGAGCTCAAGCTCAAATCATCCAACATACTATCGCCTCTGTTCCAGGGCAAATGTTATGACGTCTGTCATTGTCAGAAGATCCACAGCCCTGTTTATATGTGTATGCCTCAACACAACAGGTGAAAATTTCATTTCTTTCATTCTGTTTCTGTTCATGTTCAAGTTAGCAACTGTAAAAAATAACTGCAGTCAGGTGGATATGTATATGTATGTATGTATGCATATGTAATATCTGTGGCAGGCCTACAATATTATAATACCATGATAAGAGAATAATAATAGAAGTCACTGAGTAACCTTGCAAAAGAATAATCTTTCATAGTTAGTTATGTCTGAACGGAAACAGCACTGGGCTGATTTGGTAACTCCACAGAATGCCACAGAAATCTGAAACAAACCAAGCCACTTCCTAAATAAGTACATTTAAATCATTTCGAGAGAATCCACAAGCATATTAGCAGTCCTGCGGTAAAGATACTGAGGCAGGTTTATGAGAGAGATTTAGTGGTGGTGTGCTTACCTTCACAACACTTCACACAGAGCAAACCTGACTTTATTCACGAGCTGGGGGTGGGGGGGTCAATGGGAACAGGTGAGGAGAAACAGGAAACGGCAAAAAGGAAGGATTAAAGTCTGACACACAACACAAACCATGGATCTCTGGAAAGAGATCCATTCAGGACCTTTGGAATGCACACTGAGATACATCTTCAGATCCAGTTTTATGAAGTTAATAAGGCAAAATAAAACGAAAAGACATTTTGATATATGCCAGAAATGTCCATGTTTCTTGGGAATGCCTTGATAAGCAGAAGACCAGAGGCCTAATGGATAGTGTCCCAGGCACATTTAAACCTAGTTTAAAGATTAAATTGCATTTTTAACAGTGATTTATCATCTTTAGCTCTCAGGGTCAGGGAACCTGAGTTTGGATGAGGTTATGAGAACTTTAGGCCTACTGGAATAGCTATGTATGGGAGTGAAACCATGGATTCTGTTTTTGTCAGCATATATACACAGTCATGAGTAAATATGAGGAGGTACAGATCATATATGACAACACTGCAGTGTCACTCATATATGTCCTCATATTTCACTGAACACTGTACAATACAGTAAAACAGGAATTGACACATACATTGCATTCAACAATTAGAAGGAGGCCGTGTGGGGGCATCTAAGGTGCTGCAGCTACCACTATTTATAGGTAAACTTGGCTTAAACTCTTAATTTCAAGTTCAAAAAGATAAGACAGCGCAGTCACTCTACATTTTCTTTGTAGATCATGAAAGGCAAGCTTTCTGAAAGCGTGGAGTGAGAAGCAGGGTACTTACAGCGAACTTCCAGCTTGCACTCTACTGTGTCTTCTCCACTGGCATTAACTGCTTTACACGTGTATACACCACCATCGAATGGACACGGTTTCCGGATCTCCAGAGTCAGAACCCCCTGCTCACTGAACATGCGGTACTTGGCTTCGTTTGAGATGTCCATCTTGTTTTTGTACCATGTGATTTTGGGCTGGTTAGATGGAAAGAAGAAGGGAAATTGGAGACTCGAAAATGTTAGCCGTTATATCTGATCACACTACCTCCAGTGTATAAGGTTTGGTTTAGAGAATATAGACAATTGTTCAGTAAAATTCTGGACTGGGTTGTATCAGTTTTGCATAAGTTTGCTTATTGTTTAATAATGTTCTGAAAGAATGGGCAGTTTTTTTAAATGACACAGTCACATCAGTACATCAGAGTCTCACTGAACTGGAGCTGGATGTAAGGTCCATGTTCAGGGCCGAAAGCTAAAACCATGTTTAGACCTGTAAGTAAAATCACAGCACCCTTACAAGATGGTTTCCTTTAGTAAAGAAAATGGTTTTATATAGAACCATAAACACTCAAAGAATCATTTGCATGCTTAAATGGCCCCTTGCAGGATGAACTGGTGCTTCAGATTGCTGGAGAGTGTGTTCTACACTCTTATAAAAGAAAGGTTCTTCTAAGGGTCCCTTAGAAAAGAAAATGGTTCTATATAGAACCATAAACACTTAAAGAACCGTTTGCCTGATTAAATAATTATTTGCATTGTAAACCTTTTTGAAAAGGGTTCTACTATTGTTACAAGCCAAAGAACTCTTTTTGGTACAATATAGGCCCCTTTTTTGGGTGTTTATATGTTTCTATATAGAAGCTTTTTTTATTGGTATATTGGTAGAAGCTTAGCCTCACATGACAATAGCACAACCCTTTTTTAGCCCCCTTCAAAGAACTATTTAAGCATGCAAACGATTTGAGTGTTCATGATTCTATATAGAACCATTATCTTTATCAAAGAACCCTAAAGAACCACCTTTTTAAGAGTACAGCATTTAGTGTTTTTTCATTAATTGTTTCAACCATGGAAGTCTAAGGATGATGTGTAAATATTTAGTAGCTATTAAGTTCATGTAAAAAGTAGTTTGTGTGGTGCAACACGTTTAGAATTAGTAATGCGTAAATCTGAATTTAGTAAACACTTGTGCTACAACTAAGCTAAACCCCTCTAACACCTCTAAACTCTATTCTAATTGTTAAATGTAGGCAGAAAGCTGCTGTCAGCAAGCCTAGAGCAGGAAACATATAGACTGAATATTTCAATGTGTTCTTACACTGAAGAAGGTAATGCACTCAATGTCCTTAAATCAAATGAACCACATGAATACAACATATTAGGTCAACATAATTACTGTCAAAACAAAGTAAACCAAAAGATAAAACTGTTAATATATTTTATTCATGTAGAGGTGATGTGCACTTTTGAATCAAGCATTTCTTTTTTCAGTGCATGATCCTTACCATCACATATGCCATTCATACACTGAACACATCTCATGTCAAGTAGAAATGGCACGATACTACTTCTTTTATGATACCGATACTGAAATTGTGAGCACTGGTCGATACTAATACTGTAAGGGTTCAGCCTGCACCGCCTGCTGCCAGTAGAGGGCGTCGGCAGCAAGGCGCCCTGCCTACCCCACCTGCTGCCGGCAGAGGGCGACGGCGGGAAGATGCCATGGATCAATGAGACTAACTCGACGCACCTGGAAGCTTCCTTATATAAGGTGCTGGCAAACACCAATGTTTGTCACACCTTTGTAGAGGTGTGACTGGTACAGTACTTAGTCTTCGAAAAGAAAAGAAAAGAAATAAAAAGAAAAGAAAAAGAAAAATAAACTGCCCCAAAAGAGGGAAAAGAGGGCTGAGAGAAGAAATTGCCCCCCAAAAATAAAAAGAGAGAAGAAGAGGGCTGGAAAAAAACAAAAGAGAGTAATTGCCCCAAATTACTCCCAAAAAAACAAAAATCCAAGCCAAGGAGACGGAAAGTCTGCCTTACCATCATAATTACAGTGGCAGTGTCTTTGTGTTTTCATTTTCGTTTGTTTCACCTTTCAACTAAGCCTTTGATTGAGCACGCCAGTTGTGGCGTTACCTTTGTTTGTTGTTCGTTCCCGTGCTTTTTTTTTTTTGACCGCCACTGCTTGCACGTTCCAGTGGTGCAGCGGTAGCGCTGCGGACTGCCGACCATAGCAGCGATGGTTCGAACCCTGGTCTGGGCACCTCATTAATAGCAATGACAACTGCATATTCCGTTGCTCCTTATATCTTGTTGCCTTTTTATTTTTGCTGGGTTTCAGTTCTGCACTTGGGTCCTTTAACGTGAGCTGTTTTTAATTTAGGCACTTCACTTATGATGAAGATCTTAAGACTTTACTACCCCACAAGAATAAATACATACAACATAAAATCACTTATGCCCATGTGCTATTTCAGGGTAGATTACAGGTTTGGATAAGACCATATTTTAGACCACATGTAGGATTGTCCTAATGTATTGCGCTTTTATAGGTTTACTTGCTATCTTTAAATGATTAATTGTTTTTGAACATCCGCGTCTTCAGGAGGTGCCAAACAGGAGCCAACATATTGATTGTTCACCAGAAGTCTCTGCCTTCTCACTCTGTCAACAACTGGCCTGTAACCTTTCTAGATATTTTGGGGCTAGACGTTTCTGTGGTTCCATTTGTACGACACAAAATGCAGGAACATTCAGAGCGAACCCAGTGCTATTGTTAACATCAAACGACTTACGCAAGCTGTTTATTTTCCTTCTGTGTTAACCTTGAGGGTGGAGGTAGGGATCAGAATCCTTATAATTTGCCTTCCTTTTCTCCCTCTCCCTCTCTCTTCCTTCTTGTTATGTTTGATGTTATTATTTATAATAAATAAATAATTCATCACACACATTTTGCCAGCTGTCAGTTTACTCCGATTTTCTGTATCCAGAAATAGTCCAGCACATTCGCTGTCCTCACTGCAAGGTTTTCACATGCAGAATATTCTGAGATCCGAGTATGTGATACGCAAGAATAATGCCTTTTGACCCTTTACATCAGGGTTCAAACACGCTCACCTTAGGGATGCCCCTTACAGAACAGCTGAGAGTGGCATTGTAGCCTGAAATGACCGAGCGGTTGACCAATGGACGGGTGAACTTCGGAGCCTCTGAAAAGTCGTGGTCTTTGTAGCTGGGTGGCTTATACATAATACCTTAGAATAGAACATAATGTCAGACTTAAACATTTACATGTCACAGGTACAACCCCAAAAAATCTCCAACAAAGTTGGTACGCTGTGCAAAATGCAATCATTTAAACCTTATATTTCACTGAACATAGTACAAAAACAACATATCAATCATGTTGAAACTTTTTTGAAACGTGTTGTCAAAAAAATATTAAATTTCTGAGTTATAACATTTCATATGTTTGCATATCATTGCAACCTATTTTTATTTACGTTCTGCACAACTTCCCAACTTTTGGAAATAGGGTTGTATTACACATGATACAAGAATGCAGTAATTTGATGTTAATTATTCCAATATTATTGAAATGAGCATAGTTTCACTTAGAAAATCAACAAAACATACTTTAACCGGGGCGCCCAAACTACAAAAATCTTGCTTTTTTATTGTTTGTGGTAAAAGGTCCATGTTGGTTATGTGATAAACATGAGCAGTTGAAGATTTGTTAAGTGGTCAGCCTCTTTCACCTGTTTTCTGGATGTAGGCACTGTCTTTAGACAAACAGGGTTCCGTGCTCAGTCCCACCATGTTCATAGAAAACACGCGGAATATATATTCATTCCCCATGATCAGGTCCGACACCACACAGTTAGTGCGACGATACTGTTCAAAAACTGTGTACCATTCCTGCAGAACAAACACATGTCAACACATACAAACATGGATCTATACAAACACACATCATGTTCATGCACACGGTGCAATTTCTTTAGAAAATCCAGTCGAGGTAAGTACAAGTTAAACATCTCAACTTCGCTGAAAATGTTTGGGATTACTTGGAATGTGAAAATAAAAAAATGCTACCAACTTTGAACATGTGGAAAAATGTATGTGCAGATCTCTTTGATAAACTGAGTCTCTCGAAAAGAATTGAAGCGTTAATAAAGGCAAAGAGTGGACACACTAAATACTGAAAAATGTGCTATTATATTCAATTATTGAGGCGTTATTGAGGCTGTCATTTCCTGGGCAATATTTGTTTTTTGTTTTTTTTTTTCAACTCAAAAATGAATAATGTGTTTAACGGCCAGTTTGACTGAAAATTAAGTGAAGGTTGGTCTCTGACTTTTAAACACTAATGGACACACCATAGTCATGCACAGGGTGCACTTTCTTAACACATATTAGGAATTTTTTTAAACACATTCCTAAATTCTGTATGTAGAACTGGATGATCTTTATTGGAGAACAAATACACTTAAGCAAACTTGCAAAAGGCAGAATCGCACAAATACTTTCCATATCATTATTTTATTCTGACAAAATAATAATAAAATAAGGCTGCCAGAATGGCCGTGTGATGCATACCAATGGACATGCACATGATTCATGCTGACAAACATACTTGTCAACAAGTTACTGAGTGACAGACCCAGTATAGATGAGGCGCTGCAGTCGCCCACCAGCTGTTTGCATGGCTTGTGTAACAAAACATGGATGCAAAGCCCCCCCCAAAAAAACAATAATTGCTGCTTTCCTTGTTAATCTTCATCTGTCATCATGTCATTTGTGCAGACATATTCTAAACGTTATCAAGCATTGAATATTAAATTTCACGATTCATAAATATCTAACTATACAGCTGTCAGTGTTTAACATTGTGGTATCATATTACACATTTATTAAGCCTAATGCTATTAGCATGACAATGTGGACAATAGAGGAAGACGGGAGTAAAATGGCAGCCTACGGACACGTTCCAAGACCGAGGTCCTAAAGTGCTTTTATATTTAGTAGCAGGGCATCTCTGATTTCTGATTGAGATATTGTCCTGTGAAATGTGATGATACCGAGCCTCCGGGCTGCATTGTCGTAGACGCACAGAGAGGAATAAATTGGGCCTAACAAACGATGAGTGGTGAAACTCATAACGGGATCCTTTCTTATTTTGCCACTAACCTTTGTGGCTGCAGAGAACAATGGGGTGAAGAACGCGGTGTACTGGCAGCTTTTAAAATCAGGTCAAGGCTGCTGGACAGCAGGGAGAGGGAAGTGGGGCATTCCTGGCCCATGCTGAGGGGCACAGTTGCTCACAGATGAGGTGCAGCGAGTGTCATTTTGGAGCTTTGGCTTTACAGTCTCCAAATGCTCTGAATGGTGTCCTTGTCTCCTACAGAAGCATCATTGCCAGCTATGTGTCACAAGAGAAGCCAAAAGCTCCACCAATGTCCGTGCCACCCTGCATCCCTTGTGCATAGTGTACATACATTAATCAATTATAGTGGTGCGTCTAGGCGCTTAGCTGGCACTGGCAGGGTGTCAGAATGCAAGGACTTACATGCATACCTGTCTCTCTCTCTTTCTTCCCCCGTCTCTCCAGATCTACTTCTGAAAGTCTTTTCAGACTTTCTTTGATAGACTATTTCTAACACCAAGACATTTCTTTCCTGACAGTTTTTAATAAGCTCCCAACATTAGTCACTGGTTTATCTCAGAGATCTGTATGTTCTTCTGCTTGATCAGAGTGCCTCCGTTTAACCTACCTACCTTAATCTTAATTTTCATTGGTTTATAATAAGGCAAGTAACAATCTGGTAATTGTAAGCTTAATTGTAAGATATTTTTCACATACCATGTATCTCCCGATGCCTATAAATGCTTTAACAATATTTTGTTAAATATTGTTAAATTTTAAAAATTGAATTTATTGAATGTAGAAAGTGGGACTAGCATTATAGAGAAATATAGCTTTTGTCTGTAGGGTGCAGTATAATTTACAAAATGTAGACATTTTAGCACAGGAGCCCAGCGTCACCTAAACATTCTGCTCATTGTACAATAAATATGCCGTCAAATATTGATTTTTAAATATTCAAATTTAAACATCTGTGTGATGTCATTTTTTTAGAGTGAATATCTGCCAATGCTGATATGATACCAATATCATTGTGCATCCCTATTTATCATAATTCTGCTATCAAGAGAAGTCTCAGAGGAGGATGGGTCCCCCTTTTAAGTGTTGGTCTTTCTGAGAGTTTCTTCCTCATGCTCAGTTTTTCTTGCCACTGTCAACCCGTTTGGACTTATTTATTATTGTATGTAATAAATCTTTATTTATGTGAATAACTACAATTAAATAGATATTTAAAATAGATAAATCTATTACATTTATTTATTAAATATTAAAAAGATAAATTGGATCTTTTTCCATCTTCCAGGAAAAGACTGACTGGATTGTCCTCGGTAGGTAAAACCAGATGTATTAGGTATATTTTTAGCAGTACTATGTAAAGAAAAAGAGCCCTGCTCTTGTTCACTTCTGAAAATGAATTAGTCAGAGAAGTAAATGTCCAGGAGCAAGGCTGGGAGTCTATGACCTGAAGCTTTCCCTTGGCTGGGTCCGAAACAGTTTAGTGCAAGTGTGTCTTTACATATTGTTTAGGGCTGTCATGATTATTTGATTATAACTGCATACTCAGTTAAAATGTACATTCTTAATGATGATTGATTTGCAATGTGAATGAATAATAGTTTAGTAAGTATTTCCATATAGCACAATGCTAAATCCAATTTGGACATATTATCTTATTACGCATTATCACAGGCATTACCAGAAGGCATGTGAGGTTTTCCCACTACATCTTTTCAAATCACATTGCAGCTTAGCCCACTTGGAGGAAAGCCCTACCCACTCTACCACAATGCAATTATGTAAATGCCTAACCAATCATTATGTCACTCAAAGAGAGACTCAGAATGCTAGTTGAAAGTTTCCAGATTTTCCAAACCATGGAAACCACAAGACAAAATCTGGATTCAATCCACTTGCTGTTGTATAACATAGAACATGTAACATCACATTTTATACATGCAGCAGTGCTAAATAAATCAAAACTACATTTGCAACACAAATGCACAACCTGCTGATTTGCACTTACCATGGTCTTTTTATCAGCTTTTTGGATGGTGTAGCCAATGATGTCGCAGTTGCCGTTGTCTTTGGGTAGTTTCCACTCTAGTGCCACATTAAAACCCCACACATCCGCCACCTTCAGATTCTGAGGTGCTCCAGGCAGGTCTGACAGAAAGAACAATATACAGATTCAATGCATGATCTAGAAAACTGCATGAAGAACCCAAATTCACAAGCAGAACTGCACTAATGTGATATGGTTAGAGCCTGTATTATCTATTAAAACACAATTATTTACATGTATTATGTCATGTCAGTTATTTGACTGATCCAAAGACCCTGAAGTGCATTTAGTTGGTAAAGATGCTCACAACATAAAATAAAACATTTACTGATTGGTAAAAGAGCTCATTTGTATATTTCAGATTCTGTAATATTGCTGGTATCATAAGAACAATATATTTATGATATATTGTGTAGCCTTAGCGTCATGTGGCAAAGGTTAGCTTTATGACCACGTCTGAAGCTACTCAACTTCAGAGCTGCTGGGTCAGACTTAAGAACAGCATAAAAGGCTAAAGGAATGAGCAAAAAGGCTAATGGACTTATGTGGACTGTAGTCTTAGATGATTAAATGTATATGAACTTACCCACAATCTGAATGGTCACACTGGCCTTGTCTTCCACATTCTCAATCTGAACCTGGAGCTCATATACCCCAGAGTCTTTGCGCTCCGTCTTCCTGATGAACAAGATGCTGTCCGTATCACTGTTCCTCACGCTCACCTGCTTGGGGTCAAGAGGCTCGCCATTTTTTGTCCAGGTCAGTTTTGGTCTTGGTTTACCCTGAAGAAGATTAAAAAGGATTTTTGATTTTGTTACTATGTAAAGTACTGAAAAGCAACAGATATTTGATATGTAAAGGTCCACAATTCTTTCAAGGCTATGGATTGATGTGGACATAAATATTTGATTGTCAAAATGAATTGTCATTGACTGGTCAAGTGAAGCAGCAGGCAGATTCTAAAGAGTGAAAGAACAGCGTGTGCATTCTTCACATTAGAATACACATTAGAATGCTATACCGTCTACATATTGACATAGTATGATTTCTATTTCCTTCTAAAGGACAAATAAGCCACTGAACTCCTTTCCAAGTTTATCACAATTGCCTGTTTGCTACAAAAGTCATGTGTTTCTGTGCAAGGATTAATCACAGCTTGAGTATGTGTGAATATGCATTAATAAAGCTGTTGACCAGCGTCATAAAACGAAGTTACCACAGTGGCATCTGTGCTGAAACTTAATCAGACAACCTGTCTGAGTTGAATGTGCTCTGTGAAGCAGGCCCTTGATAACCTCATTCTAGACTCAGATAACCACAGACACAGCCTGTGTCAAATAGCATTTGTAGCTCCACTGAGAGTGATTCTAAAAGGCAAACGATGCCATCCATGTGTGGAAAGCAATAGCCTTATGGTATTTTAAATGCATACTATTACGTGTATGCAGAAATCCTAATGAGCTCATCACTGGAAGACTGGCTCGGGACCCGTCTGTGTTTGTGTGCACTGGCCTGCTGTTTTTGAGTAACACAGTTCCCCACTGAGCCTTCACAGCTGCTGTTCCCATTCATGTCATTGACACTTATCAACCGGCCATCTGTATGCAGCCTCTCTCATCGGGTTTCAGCTGCACAGCTCTGTGTATTTATAGAATTACAGACACAAAGAGCAGGAACCCTTTCTCCCCTAACTAATGGCCATAAACACAGTACTGTAGGCCCACAGGGGGTACAGTTTCAGTCTGGTCAAGCAGACTGCAGTTAGAGGCTGGGTAGAGAGAGGCCAGCCATGAGGTCAGCCATAGCCACAGAAACATGGATGTGTATTATCACAGCAGGGGTAAAGAACTGAGTTGAGAAAGCTTTCAGGACAGAATGTTGACTAAGAGGATGACAAACTATGGAATAAGTAATGATACTTTAATATCAGCTGACCTTCTTTATTACGCAATAAATCTTCAGTTACTTGAGTGTCAAGTCATACACACAGGTGCCATGTGGTCATTAGAATGAAATCATCTGGACAGCTGTTCCTCACCTGGAACGGGATCACCAGGTTAACAGTCTCCCCGACTTTCTTGATGAGGGTCTGGCGGAGATTACGAGGTATCCAAATTTTGGGGCGCTCTGTTAGAAAGCATAAAGGAAAATCACAGAGCTGGTGAGCAGAAGATCATGGGGCAATATGACAACATGAGCATGTTGTGCATACGGTCAGTACAGTAGAACAATGAACAACTGCATGTTTCCTTATAAAGAGAGCACAATTAGTCCTGTTTGACTGGATTTAGTGTAGTTATTAAACATGTTTGTTGCGACAGTCGTTTTGGATGGAGGAGTTTTTGTGCTGTGCATGTGTGTTTTGTAATTGGCAGTTTATCCAAATGATTTAGCTGTTCTTTCCCCCGTGGGAGGGCAGGGTTCAATTCCAGCATAGCAAAGCGCTCATTAGGCTCCTAACTGTTTGTGCTGACAATGTAATAACATCTCTTTGAATCTCTAGCCCTTAGTGTATGAATATGTGATCTGTTCTGTCATCTCAGCTCTTAGTGATGTTTATCACAGATAGCTATAAAATTATGATTTATCGTGCAGCCCTGGTTTTTGACTATGTGTTTTAAATGTGGTACTACTGGTTCTTGTCTGAGCCAACTTATCAGAAGTCTGAAAAAATCTACCAAGTCTGGAAAAATAAATATTGTGGCATTATGAAACATTGTGTATTGTAAAAAATTCCTGAAGTATTGTGAGTTCTATTTTTTTGACATATCGCTCACCATGTAGTGGTACATGCAATTCATAATTCAATTCGATACATTTTTTGATACAATAAAAATAAGGAGTGCCTAAAAATGTTTATATGTTGATGTTATCATTTGAATTTTCATTACACCAATATAATGATATTTTATAATAAAATAATAATTTTAGTATTTTACAATAGCACATTAGCCACAAGTTGCTAAAAAGTTGCTTTTTTAGTTTGCTTCCTGCACAGTAACCAGTATTGGAATGTGTCACGATTGGCCCCTCCCAGTCCTGTTCATGTGCATTTGTTTTGGTTTAGCCCCCTCTTTCGTGACTCCGCCCTGATTGTCTCCACCTGTTTTCCGCCTGTCCCTCGTTTTCCATGTGTATTTAAGCCCTGTGTTTGCCCCTTGTGTTTGCTGGTTTTTGTGCTGATCTTTGTTGTTATTGGAGTTATCTGCTGTGTTATTTATTCTGGTTTATGTTATGTCTGTTTATCGTTCTATCTACGTTGGCTCTATGACCCTGGACCGTTTTGACCATGACCCTGAATTTGCCTATGATAAAAGTCGCTTATCTCAGCACGTGCGTCCGCCTCCTCGCCCCCTGTAACAGAATGAACAATTTTTAAACTTTTAAAATAATCCTTATGCACTACATCAAAGTGTTTTATTTTATTTATACAGCCCTTAATGCAAAAGTGTATGGCTTAGACATAGAGTTTGCAGGATACTGATTGGTGAGGTAGATGCTTCAAATAACTTTTAGCTACATTACAGGAAAAGGGAAAATTGTGATATGACTTTATTTTCCAACAAACTATCGCATTAAAGAGTTGTTCTAATATAGCTGGGTGAGTAGATGTGTGTAAACAAAGCCATAGACTCAACATAGGCCTGAAGGATCATCTTTACCTTTTCATAAAACACCACCCATTCATTTATCTGCATCACGAAGGTCATCCGACAAACTCAAGTTCTCAACAGGGCCTTCTGCCAGATGAGCACTTAGCACGATATCACCTTATCAGTGAGTGGAAAGTCTGGGGGGCCCTAGACCCTAAAATAAACCCCACTTACATCCTTCCCTTCCCAATGCTAATGCATGTCTTGCTGTGAACAGCTGGCAAACATGGAAATGCAAATGAGTGTTGGCAACTGGATCCATGACATCTATCCCATTGCAAATGGTGCTTACAGTGCTTTTCTTTGCAGAAAGAAAAAAACTTTTTCTACAACTTTGTTATGGAAAATTGCTGAATGCACTCATCCAGTCCTTGGCCTTATGATGCACAAACTTGATTTAGTCTTGTTCTGTATATCTGAATAAGTCTTTTAACAGTTTCCAAAGCTAGTGTCAGAACCTGATCTATGGCATGTTGATAACCTTGGTGAAAAAGGCTTACAATAGACATGTGAAAAGATTTATTTCCTAATATTGGGAAGTTATGCAAATAATCACATGAGGGGGGTTGAAATGTGTCAATCTTTACGTCTTAGGTGTGATATTTAGCATATTCTCCGATGCATGTCTGCCACAGATAGCCACCATGATGTGTTTTGTATACATTTTGTTCATTATTCAAAGTTCTCTGAGCAAAAACAAGCGATATCAAACTATCAACCTACAATTCTCAGTGAATGTCCAACAGCATCAGTGCGCTGTGTGATAAACTCACGCATGATCTCGCGGATTGTAATAGCTTGGGGTAGAGTGGCAGGAGGGCTAGGGCCAGCCACATTAAACGCCCGCACACGGAACTGCATCCTTTCTCCTGTGGGCAGGTCACGAATTATCACAGAGGTTCTCTCTGTAAGGCCCTCAAATGCCGGGATCCACTCGTCAGCTAGACAAGAAGAAAAAAATGAAAATTACAAAGAAATGCCAGTAGCCCCAGGAAGAGTTTAAAAAAGCAGTATGTTGATCTGACCGATTGACTCTGTAGCCTGATCGTCCAAACAGAAAGGCAAAACACGACTCGGTGTGATTCAGTAATGTAACATTTAAGGCCACAGATGTGGTGTCACCAAGACAGCAGGCTATATACAATCATTTACCATTACAGCACCAGACACAGGCACCAAAACACTAACTTGGGGTTTGTTGTCTAGTTTTAGATTAGAAAATAGTTTAGTTCTTAATCTTAGATGTTATTCTCCTGAAATACATGAATAGAATTATAATGAGTATTTGAGTAATTCTATGAACAACTCCAGCTCATGTTCTTTTGTTTTGGAAATGATAACTATATCCAGTTCCCTGTGAATTTAGCCAGCCAGGTTAGTTTATGAAAGCCATCCTATGTATTTTATGATGAAATGGATTAACACTTGCGGGAATACTTTATTTGTGTTTTGCTAATGTGAACCAGAGTGCCCTAGCATGCAAACTCAGATAACATGAGTAATAAGTTATTTTATTTTTATCTCTTATCTGCAACAGTTAAATTAGCCAATTAACTCAGAGTGATAGGGTTAATGTTACCTGTCTATTTTGTTGTTGTTGTTGTTGTTTATTTGCCATGTATTCTTTTCTTTTGATATAGGATAGATTCATGAGCTGTTGTTTCAAACAGCATACTATTTGATTATTATATGGCCCCACAAAATACAGAAATATTGAGGTTTTTTGAGAGCACCTACTTGGATCTGCGGGATCGAGCCAAATCAAGTTGATTGACACTTGGAAATACATTTGGAAATATAAGTGTACAATGTAACTGGTAAATATGTAGGTAAATGAAAAGGGGAACTACAATGACAACAACGCAAGTGGAAATGGAAAAGACCACTAGGAAATTTATTTCCTTTTTGGTCCCCTTTTTTTGGACTGCTATTTCCAGTTTTTTAAATTGTATTTTGGTCCATTGTGTCCATATTATTATTGCTTCTGTTGAATAAAAATGGTTTCCCCAGTCCTGGAGCCCTGCATTGTGTAGCACGATTGTGTCATCACTGCACTGACACAACTGATTCAACTCAAGAATGGAAAGAGAATTAACTAATTACATCACTCAAGTGTGTTAAGGCAAGTGAAACACAAAGCAGTGCATGAATTACTGAATTTATCAGAAACGCTGCTGTGACAGTTTAAAATGGCTTTGACTGAGCAAACTGAATAGTCCAGACCATCTGTATAAGAATTTTTTTATGTTACAAGGTCATTTTCAACCTGACTTCTATTAAGCAAACAATCTCTGGGTTGGGTGAACTACAAAAATACTGAGTTCCACAGTTATTACATTAAAAAATATACAGCATTGCAAATTCGTACAACATTAAAGTCTACAGCACCTCCCCGGGTAACACTGACTTTGCTCCAACAAGGCTATAGTCAAAAGTGTTTCTGATTAATGGTCGAACCTCTTATCAAAATCATGCTCAAAGCCTTAATCGGTGTAAATAGTTCACACACAACCACACTTACTGCCTTCCTTGCAGTACTCGACACCATATCCATCAATTCCAGCTGAGCCTACTTTTTCTGGAGTCCTCCATTTCAGAGAGATGGTGGTGTCACTGATGTCATCCACACATAGGCCGATGGGCTCACTGGAAGGGGCTGAGGGAAAGTTCAGAGTAAATCTAATAAACAAACTACTGAATACCATCTTTTTTGGATCATCTCTGCTGATTGTAATCATAGTAGTTTTGCAGATATTTGCTTAGTTATTCACTGACAATAACATTATCTGTTCAGCATAGACCAAAATCTAAATCTAGCTTAACCCTAAGAAACAGAAACTCCTAAAACTCCTTAAATTCAAATACTAAAGAGGAATCCAAAAGGAAGTGAGAACTGAACAAAAACACACATTCAAAGTGACATCTAATCACTATTATAGAAATTTAATCACCAAAGGTCCCTTTTCTTTTTTTAATCCAGTAAACTGGCAAATTTAATAACATAGCATCTGTTTTAGCACAGGAAGATTTCTGCTGTCAGTTCTGTTCATACTGCATCTTTGTCCTGCATTAGAGGTCAAACCTCTCACACAAAGAAAAATACTTAACTGAGGGTCTATTTTTAGTGTGGAATTTTGCTTTGCAGTGCACTTTTATGAAGCAACCAAAGATGGAATCATAATGCTTTGGTACCATGTGGATTTAATAGACTTGTCACCAGGGTGTTTTTAATCCTGGGCTCTCCCACTTGTCTGTGTGAGAACTAGAGCAAAGCCCTTTCACTATGAGAAGAAGCCATGGAAACTATGAGACCAATAAAACAGAGGCCTAAGTAAGATGCATCTAACCTTACCTTGCAGCCAACCTTCACGGTACGCTGCCCAGCACAGTAGAGCATAACTGTCATTGCTTGAATGAGCGCAAGTTAAACTTGGGCTAGTGGGTGATAAGAACCTCTCAAAGATATAGATGCTGTCAGTGATGCTGCAGCATCTAGGACAAAAATAGTTTGCACTTGGCAGTATCCTGTCACAAAACACAGGCCATGACTGCTATACGTTGGATTCCTCAAGGCTGTTCCTTCAGAATGAATTTGAATTAGTGAAAGACCTGTTATTTCTGATGAAGCCAGTTCTGGCTGGAAAAATGCAGCTCATCTAATAGTGAACTGATTAGCATAAATATTCCCATCTTGGCAAGAGGAGTGATCAAATGCCGATGTGTTTCTAAAAGCATACAGCATGCCGAAAGACATACAATAGTGATGTCAAACAGAGACTGGCCAAGATTAGCTCTTGCTCTGAACTCTGTGTTGAGAGCTTGAGTTACAGCTTTGCCTTATAATGCAACAGGTGAAACAAGGGTGCTAGCATAGTAAAATGCTATGTGCTTAACGGGTTGTACATGAAAGCAAACACTGTTGCACAAGAGCACGCTTTCTAGGACATACCGAGGACATATCAGCTGCTATATACTACTCTGGACAAACTTTTCTATGTACACATAGCTGTATCTTTAGGCATGCAATTTTTTTGTAACGTATTGCTGTTGTCAGAACAAAACATCATATCGCTGAAATGTTAACTTTACAGGAGAAGGAAAAAACTGAATTTCTTTCAATGTAAGTCAATGGAACCAGACTTTTTTCCAAGTCACTTTAGTGGTTTATTTTGGTCCATCCTTCATGAAATTTACACACAATGTAAAGGCCAACATGCCATTTTCAAACTATGACAAAAACTGAAAATCAACAAAAATGGAGATGTGAGGTTTTGTTTCCGACAGCAGCGATATTGTGTTTGGAAAATTTAAGTGCCATATAATTCCGTGCAGCATTGGACTCCTATGTTGCACAGAGTGTTATGTTGATAAGTCAACAATGATCACTGAAGTCTTATTCGCACGGCTCAAAGAACTCAAAACACAATAGTAAGCGTACAAATTCCATCCAGATATGAGTTGTTCATATATGAACATTCCAAAATATTTTACAGATATTCAACTTTCAGAAACATAATGCATGCATTTACTAGCTTTTCCTCAGGGAGCGTTAGAATTAGAATTAACCTACTGCCAACAGGTTCTGGTTCTGGTTCAGGCTCAGGTGGGGGGGCAGGCTCGGAGGAGGCTTCCTCAGCAGGCAGCTCCCCCTCCTTTAATGGAGGTGCCTCCTCCATTGGCACTGCTTCTCCATCTGCAGGAGGTGCAAGAGGCGTTGGCTCCTCAGCTGGGGGAACAGCAGCTTCATTGCTAACCTCAGGCTCTTTGGCCTCCACAGGGGCATCAGCCACTGCGTCCGCTGGCACTTCCTCGGCCGGCTTCTTCTCCGCCGTTTTGGGGAGCATCGGCTTGGTCATTGTGCTGCTAGGTGACTTCAGGCTAGTGTAGCGTCCCTGTGATGTACCCTCAATGCTGTCTGTCCCTCTGTGAGCCTGTGATCTTCTTGTTCCGGCCTTTCTCTAACACCTGCTGTGGACCTCTCCTGGGCTGCCCTCTGGGAGCTGTGATCAGGGTTGAGGACAGTGGCAGTGCAGCTGGCTGAGTGTCCTCCCCCTCCTCTCTATGGTCCACCAGCTTGGGCGAGCCACACTACTGGATGTAGCCTCGCGGCATGCTAATATGCCATTATTTATAGAAGAGGATGACAAAGATAGTTTCCTAATCTGTTGTATTGTAATGGATGGCACTGATAGCTCAGGTTTTCAGAAGCACTAACGCCAGATAAAGTGAAGGATGAGACAAGAACATCAACAGACACAGAAACAAAGCTCCTAAAACTATTCCAGGCCTGGATTACTATCTTAAATATCTAATTTTAGACAATGAACAGCCACTCATGACTCCTCCTTTGACAGACGACAGGCTGGTCAGAGTGACAAGATGGCGACATGATCACGTGTGGCTGAGTGGCTCCAGGTGGCCAGAATAGAGCAGCATCCCTTACTTGGCAAGCAGATGAAAGGACAGACACCTTGGTAGCAGCAAGTTTGTCACAACCTCATGCACAAGGCACCTAACCTCTGACCCAACACCCCACCAATACACCCCATCAATACCCCCTGCTTCACCCTGCCACCACTAAAAACCGAACATTGAAAATAAACTGAGGGTATTTCAGCATGCTGTGGGTTTGTAAAATAGCATTAGCATTTAGAAATGGAAAACGATGGTTAAATAAAGGACAAAATTACAAATAGTATCATGGTTAGTTACTCCCTATTCTCTTCCTCTACAAACTAGACTTTTCTTGCCCTGAGCAATGTGACCTTTCTAATTAAAATGAGAAATACTAATAACTCCACAAATCTTGCCTCCTAAATAATTAATTTCACTATACATTACCTTTCAAAAGTTTGGAAGTGATAATAATCATCATCATCACCATCATCATCATCATCATATTTTACACAGTG
The DNA here is from genome assembly GCF_015220715.1 of Pygocentrus nattereri. Lineage (NCBI taxonomy): Eukaryota > Metazoa > Chordata > Actinopteri > Characiformes > Serrasalmidae > Pygocentrus > Pygocentrus nattereri. The sequence continues at coordinate 19,112,998 of NC_051235.1, read as the reverse complement.
TAAACAGAAATAGTATAAATGACACCAAAAGCTATTTTTTATTCTTCGTTTTTTAGGAACAACAAATATTAAATGATAAATATTATGCCCTATTTCTTTATGGCAAATTCTTGTCCAGTTCTTTGCCTCAAGATTTCCTTTTCAAGCTAGAGACATCTGGATTTCATTTTTATCACAAGTTAATTTAATATTATAGAGATTTCGGTAACTATTTGGAGTGGTCCTTTGTAGATGATTAATAAACTCTTAACAGATTATCAGTAACACACCAGCAACATATCAGTGAAGTAGCAGTAGTGAAGCATCTGAATACACTGAAGTAAATATCTTGTAGCTATTCTGTTGATACATCACTTACATTAGGTAGATGTTTTGTTAATATGCTACTTCCATTACACAAAACCCAACCTTTCCCATCCTTACCCAAAATCTAACTCTAACTCTGGCCCTAATCCTAACCCTAATCTTAACTTCAACCCAAAAATGAATCCTAACCCGTATATGTTTTTGACATGTCTCTGAGAGTCAGTTTAATCTAAGAAGGACCACTCAAAATAACATGTCTCTGAGATTTCTCAGTTATTTTGGAGTCACTTAAAGCTCTGTCTTTCTGGACCAGCAGTAGGAGTAAAACATTAATGTAATTACTTTTTCTTGTAACAAAGTCACATAATACAGTTTACAGTTTAAACTCGTGTCACATTAGTTACTGACTAAGAATGCCGTTACTTGCAAAACATCTAATCAAATCCATTGAATCCATGAATGTATCAGATTAGAATAATTATCTACATGTATCTGTAAGACTGTGATCAAATCAGTTTTATATAACTGAAAATAGTGATTCCAGTCTTTAGAAGGTGTATGGCCAAGCTTTACTAGCAAAGACATATATGAGCATCTTAAGTAGTCTCAGAAACACAGGTAGGTGTAAATCAAGGCAGTGACACTCACCAACAGGCACAAATGGCTCAGAGGCAGCACTGGGGCGGGACATGCCAATAGCATTCACAGCATAGACCCGCATCTCATAGGCCATGCCTTCGATCATCCTCTTAGCCTCATATGTGGTTTCCTTATATGGATCAAAGTTCAGGCGCATCCACCTGTAGCTCTTTTTCTTCTTCCTCTCCAGGACATAGCCTTAGACGACATACAGTTCACCAGGTTAGGCTACTGATTTATTTCTGTTTGCTTTTAAGTTCTTTAAGAGCAACATCGAGACCTAACATATAGGATTGGTTTGCTTTGCATTTGAGTATCACTTACCCAAGACTGGCTGGCCACCATCAAAGAGTGGAGGATCCCACTGGACAACACAGGAATCCTCGCCAACACTGAGGATCCTGGGAGCTTGAGGCGGGTCTGGCACATCTACGGAAAAAAGAAAAAGTCACTTAATTTATGCACAAACAAGAAAACTACTTACTGCAATGCCTCAACTAAATAAAAAATGTATATAAAACTCCTATACAATGTCATCAGAGTTGGTGTCATACAGCCTTTTTATATAGTATACTCAATACCTATATTCCTTTAATGAAATGCTAATATACTGCAAGTCTTTGTATCTACATGCTTGATAGAATGCAAGTAAAGCAAAACCTCATCAAATTAATTTAAAAGCATATTTGGTAATGCTGTGATTTACATGAATAGATTTCCTAAAACTGTCTGATGTTTGCTAGCCCCCCATCTTTTCATCTGTTTTAACTGTGGAAAGGGTCAAATATATATTTATCAATATACTGCACTACAGCGAGATCCCATTAATCTATACTCCTTTATATTACTGGATTTGTTGGTATTAGTTAATTACTTTTTCATTATTCAGTAGCTTCTGGCTCAATAAATACATTTAATGTCCATCCATTTAATGTCACAGAAGACACACTGGCCAATATGCATCAAGAGACTGATTATGTAGCTATAGGGGCTTTTAAAGCTTTTATGCTAGGAACTCTGTAGATATGAGTCCATCAAGAATCAATTTCAGCCTATTCTCAAAATGTTTTATGGTTAGGGCATAAAGTAATGAATGAAAAGCAAAACATTAAAGAAACAGTTTAGCGAAAAATCTAAATTACACAACCTTCCACATTTTGCTTCTTTAGTTTAGCACTGGAGCTATGAAGCTGACAGTGCATTGCTTCCTTTATTAACAGCTTTAAATCTTAAATTTTAAAAGTGAAGATATATGTTAACAAGTAAAAATAAAAAGCACAGAAATTGTGTAACGTAGCACCCATACAGCAGCGTGTGTACATGAAAGGGAATCAGGTTCTGCAAAGGAAGCAGAATTCAGCACAACATCTGTTGTTTAACATGGCTGTCCACTGCGTTCAGCTACACTGTGAAGTTTTGTTCATTTTTATAGCTCACAGTAAGTCGTATTGTGCACTAATCAACACTAACAGGTCTGCACTACCTTAATTAAGACCTGGTTGCAGGTTGAGCATTTTGTGAGATGATCTAAGGGTGTATTTTCAAAAATGATTTGGGTGACTATTGACTTCGTGTTTATTAGCCTTGTAGCCCCAGTGCTAGACTGCTGAAGCAAAATGTGGACACCTGAAATATCTTGACTGATGAAGGTAAAAGGAAAAATTTGTATATTTTATTTTTGCCAAACTCCTCCTTTAACATCTCTTTAGATGTCTGATATATTGTATATCTTATAAGGCTATGAATATCCTACCAACAACTTTCACATTGATGTCAGCAGTATCTTCTCCTGCTGGATTCCGCACAATGACGGAGTACACGCCCTCGTCCTGTCGCTCCGCCCCCTCAATGGTAAAAATGCAATGACCCTTCGTACTCTCCACATGGACACGCCCACCTGAATCTGTCACGACCTAGTCAACCAATCAAAACACAAATTTTTACAATCACTCTTTTGTCTTGATAGTCTTTGGGCAGTGACATCACAATACATCCAGCACAAGAGCTCAATCCCAAAGCAAGCAAATGAGAGCAAAAGTCAACATTCAAACTTACATATAACAGACAAAAAACCAGAAAGGAGCTCAGATCATTCTAACCAGAAGGCATATTCAGTCCTTGCATTTAATACTTACTGTTTGTGAATGAAGTTGCCATTTTTTGCTCAAGCCATGTTCCACAAACAGAGTATCTGAAGCATGCGCTTACCTGGTGCACTCGGAACAATGAGTACATACTTCAGAACAGCATGCAGTGCATGTAAAGTGCTTTTAAAGCTACCCTGTGTAGTTTTAAGACACTAAAGTGATGACCCTGGAACTTATCTTCAAGAGAAAAAGTAAAAGTGCAGCAAAGATTATCTCAAAATCAGAGTTTTATAGTTTTGCACTGAGCAGTGTCACCACACCAATTCCTTTCCTTTTTAAATGAGTAGTAGTGAGGCCTCCTTCCGAAAGAATTAACTACAATGCATGGCCAGTTATTACTAGGAAAGAAGAACATTGTTGCTGTCATGACAAAACTTAAAAATGTAACCAAAATGAAAAATGTAACCATCTTTACATCCATTGTAAGCATGCCTTATTGTAACATACAGTGGTGCTGCAATAGTATCTAGAGCCAAATGTTCTGATTTAAAGACTAGAAAACTCCCTTCTGATGATGTATCTTGAAGGTGGGAGGAACTTTTTAAAAGTACAACTGCTTTAAAAAGGAATTTTCAGTTTTCTTCTGTTTGCTACCAAGGGCAAAAAGAAGCCAGATATCTAAATGTAATGCTAGGAAGGCAGATATCTTATCATAACTGTATAATTCTGTGAATATCTACAAACCTTACCTCACTTTACCTAAAGTCTTTGTGGTACTGCTTAAAGATAGAATCAATGACTAAGTTAAAGGTTAAATTAATGCTTGCTAGGTTGTATTTATAAGCCAGCAGATAGATTAGCTGTTAGGTGAGGTTGAGCACTGCAGACATTTCCCATGATTGTATGGCATATTTACAAAATGCATGCTGGGTATTATACTGAGAGAACACTGATGGATGAAAAACAAAAATGATGCAAAGTGAATGTGTGAAATTCTGTCAAACCACCAAGGCTGAGGGATGCAATGCTGAGCTGCAGAATACTGCAATAACAGTTACTTTTCAAATAGCGTTAAAAAATAAAAATAAAAAAACATTTATGTATGATAGTAACAAAATAGAAATCATTAGAGCTAGGTAAGTACTGATTGGAGGAAAGCAAGACCTTAAAATCCCAAACGAAGGTCATGAGGCCTCTAAGATAAAAATTACAAAAGGATTTTTAGAAGGAGATTTCAAAGCATTTATGGACAAAAACATAAAAATAATTCTATGTGGATTTGTTCACCACCTTATTAGTTGAATGTCATGCCTCATGAAAAGATGTTATGACCATGTGGAGAGATTAACTAAGATTAATTAATTCTCTTTGAAAATTACGGGGCCAAGACAGCATCACAATGCAGGAGCTGTAGCAGCAAAAAAGGCAATAACGACAAAGGTCAGAAGACATTCTCACAGCACATAATAACGAGATATTGTGGCAGGGTTATTGTTTTAAAGGCCAAAACTCACTTCACCATCCTTCAAAGTCCAGATGAAGGCTGGTTCCTGTTTCCCATCTTCCGGTGCCTTTTTAGATTTATCCTACACAAGCAGAGCAGAAGCGATGAGGCCTTGGCAACCATGTAATATGTTAGGAGTGAGAGGGCAGAGGCCAAACTCCTCCCCCACTCCAAACCTTCGCAAAAGTGACCGTCCACAACTTAGCAGAGAGTGAGCAGAGCTCTCCCGTACCTGCTTACCTGTCACCTTGTGCTGGTGCCCCTGTCTCAGTGTTAAAGCAAAATATGAAGGACAGTAACAGAGATTAATGAACAGTGATGTTCACTGCTAAAGCAGGGCTGTAAAAGCAGGACAGTATAGTAAGTGGCATAAGTGCTCTGCTTACTAAACTGTTATTCTAGAATTGGTTAAAGGTTGAAGATTAGTGTAGTGAAGGAGAACAGGAGATAAATACAGGAGATCAAAAACAGAAAAGAAAAAAATATTCTACTTTAAAGGGCCCATATTCTACATTTTTCTACTATTTTATTTTTTTCCTTTAAGGTCACCAAAATGATCATCATTTTTGTTACCATGCCTTCAAAAAGTATTCAGAATAGCTGAAACACTCCTTATAACTTCATTGTGAAAGGTTGGGGCTAAACTGTTGCATTTGGTTTTCCATTAAATTGGCCCTTTAATGTGATACTGTAAAAAGTCATTTGACCAGCACTGAGCCAGTAATGTGCAACTGATGAACATGACAATACACCCTTATTTGTCTTTAAGCACAGTTGCACACATATATCAAGGATCAGAATCAGCAATAAAATTATTTTTACAGTATTATGTATTGTGCATGTACGTTAACCTTGATGAATAAAACTCCCATGTGCCACACCCTTACCTTCTCTGCCTTGGTCCAAACCACAGTGGGGGCTGGGTCTCCAGTGATTGGCACATCCAGTCGCAGCTTGTTTCCAGCCACAACCAAAATGGTGGAATCTGCAGTTTTGCCCATGCAGTCCAAGTGGATCTTGGGTGGGTCTATCCATTAGAAGCAGTGGGAAAAAGAAACCTAGCAGTTTAACCTCTAAGACACAAGATGTGTAATCAAAAGGGTGCTGACTTTATATCAGGAGTATTATTCTAAAGCAAACTGGTAATATTAGTCAACAACCCTACTTATTTAAAGGCATTCTCTTACTGACAATGTTATATGCCATACTCTTCAGTTTTTGCAGTTAAAGAAGAATTCCACCCAATTTACCAAAAACCTGCATAATTCAATCATTGAGAGTGGCTTCATGTAAAATGGTGCATTGTAGAAAAATGCACTGATTTTCTTTGCAATGGTGGCAATAGGAACCAGGGATTATGCTGTCTACAATGCAAAAATTACAATTTAACTTGCCATTTAAAATAAGCAAGTGAACCTAAACGTCTCTATATGTTCCTCTATGTCATGGAAGTATTTGAAATACATTTCAGGCTGGGGTGGATGATGTGGCAAAAATATTATATCATGATACAAGACATTTTCATGATACACAATATGCATCTCAGTAATCTGAGATTTTCTAAGATAAAACTGACAGAATATATCCTGCCACACACAAAAAATCTATAATACAAATACAATGACTTTTATTCAGTATTTCACAAACTGCACTACACTACAATTAAACAAGACTAATTATGCTCTCTCTGTAATGAACCATACTGTACGTCAGAGTTTTTAAATAATGACAATACCCATGATCATATTGTGACATAATTTGTCATGCTATTTCTATTTCAGGCCAAAAGCTTTCATGTAAAACTATTGCAAAACAATGTCTTAGGCATCAGACAGCAAATTTGCAAAAAGTATCATGTACTGTGAGTTAGCTTTTCAAAGCATTAAGTACCTCAGATGTCTGGTTTCTATCACCACCCTGTGAACATTTCTGACTCTGTAAGCTTCTATTCTAAATGACTTAGTTGAAATAGTTTTGTGCTATGTTGAAATTTTAGAAATCAGTGGAAATCCCCTTTTTACTCCACACTGGCCTGGCTGTGTGAGGCTCTATGGTATTAACTCTCCTTACCTTGACGGGGGACGTAGTCAATCTTGACCTCTGAAAACACAAAAGAAAAAAGTAATGAGAGTAACTATCACAATACTATGCAGTCTGCTGAATGATCATTGTCTAAGGAAACAGAGATATAAGTACCAAGGAAGTTGAGTTTGGCTGAGAGGTTAAAGGCATAGCCTTCAGGGACAAAAGTGTAGTCTCCTTCATCCTCTGGTCGCACATCATCAATGGTGAGCTTATGAATCCTGGAGACAGAGTACATTAGACAAACCGTACACCAAACCCTCAACATTGAAGGCATTGAAAAAATGTAAAAATCCCAACAAAAATGTACCTGCACTAAATTGCATGGACCCCTAAGACTGCATTAACCTGAGGTCATATATTGCATATTTCATTTAAAATCTACCTGCACATACAGGCTCTTACCGGCCGATGTGTGTGATGTGGGTCCTGGCATCAGCCTTCACCTCCACTCCATTTTTGTACCAGACTCCTTTGACATTCTCATCAGAGACCTCACACTTGAACACTGCCTGGTCCTTAGCTTTCACCGTCAGGTCAGCAATGCTCTGATACACCTCCAGATCCTTTTCTGAATGGCAGAAAGGGTACAGACAAGGCACAAGTGCCAAACACAACTGTTTGTTTGGTGTTATGTACTCATGCAAAGTAACAGGTAGACTGAATTGACAGTGTAATTTCTGCCTCCCATGAATTGTGACAACATCTTAGCGTTTTGCACTGGAAGAGACCAGAAACCAAACCTTTCTCTCCCTAAAATAATCATAAAAATGGTATGCCAAGAAGCCAAATTCTGACCATGGTCCAGAAGATGAGTTTATGTAAGGGAACAGTGGAAGAAACAAGCAAATGAATTTTGTTCTGACAAAAGCTATAACACTCAAATAAAAGTCCATTTTAAAATAAGCAAGCAGAAGTTTACTTTGCCAAAACTTCTAAGCTTAATATATCCAATCCTATGCTAATATCCCTGGCAGGCTGATGCAGAGGATTAGAAATGTGTTAAATTATGTTTGGAGGCTTAGCCACATAGTACAGTGAGGGTCGATTTGCTGGAGCAACTTCCCCCAGAGCCCAGCAGTTAGGGGGTGCTATAATGAAAGTAAGGGGCACTGGGGAGTAATGATTCTGCTAGCAGCCTGGCAGCGGGACAGTGCCGTTGGGCATCTGGTTATGCTTGGCACCTCCTCTGTTTCATTATTTGACCAGCTAAACCGAGCCTGGCATCATGGCACAGCACAGATCAGATTGCTTCCCGATGGGTTTACAAATGAGAGAGGGAAAGAAGAGAGAGAGAGCATGCAGTCAATGTTTTCATCAGTGTAAAGCCAATTTAGTTGCATACAAATGTATAAAAAGATTCTAATATGCTAGTCTTGAAGCTTCTTGAAGCTAGAAAGCTGTAAAAAAAAGAATTATGATTAGAGCTGTAGATGAAATTAATTAAAAAATCAACACAGCATCAAGAATGTGTTATATAGTTAGATATTATATACAAAGATAACTATATATGTATGTATATATATATATATATATATATATATATATATATATATATATATATATATATATATATGGGATGCACCATATCAGCCTTTGGTTTCAGGCTTAAAGACAAAGAGGCCAGAAGTTTTAAAGTTTTATCACACACTTCTATAACCTAATAAAGGAACTTTAGTTTGCACTGAAGTTCCTATAGTTAAGAAATAATAAGCCTTATTATGTAATTATATAAATAATAATATCATGATTAATACATTAATATATTAATCACCCCGGAGAAGCAGAAGATGATGGATGGATGGATGGATATATTAATCACAGTTTTGAACAGTAGTGTGTATGTGAATCATTGTCCAATTTCCCAGAAGCACCATAGTGTGCAGAACATTAATGGTAGTGTCCCTTTAAACACTTTCCTAATAGTGCTAACACTTTCCTAATCTCTTTTTGGGTCACTCAGATCCAGATCAATAGTGAAGAAGCAGACAGATCACCAGAGAATGTCAGAGGCAGAGTGATTACAGCCAGGGAGAAAAAGGAGACGTAAAAAAGAGAGTAAAGGACAGGGTCTCATCAAGTGCTGTAAATCTCCCTTAGATACAGACAAAAGACAGGCAAAGAGAATAACAGGGCGAGAGTGAGATGCAGAGAGAAAGAGGCAGAGAGAGAAACAGACAGAGTCACCTGCTTGGTTCTAATATATGGGCCTTGCGTTCTAACAATAGCTGGCATCTGTGCATTGTGGACGCTGTAACCTTGTGCTATGGGCTTGTCAGCCATGTTTACTGGGCTGACAACAGAGGTGATTTTTGAGTGACAGGGCCATGAAGAGGCGGGGTTTAAAGGAGATAGCAGGGCACAAAGAATGCCCAGAGGAATTCTGGGGGTTTATTTTAGGCCACAGGTTTGGTTTAAGGATGGCTGTGCCTTCTTTGATTGACGTGTGGCTTGTCATGCATCCTCTGTGATTGACAAATGCCTTGAAGGGGTCTATAAACCCAAATCCTTGAGGAAAAGGGAGATTTCAATCATGATATGTGACCTTTAACCCAGTTTACCAATTTGTGACTTTTAAAGATGGTGTTAGGTTTAAACAGGTTAAATACATTAAACAGGTTTAAACCTGTTACACTTACGAATAGTTCTAATATGCGTAGAAGAGTGCTGATTATACAGCAAAAAGTAGCAACAAGCAATATTGTTAGTATTTCAAAAATAGTCCCAGTCTCTTTAATAGCGCAGGAAATGATGATTTTATAAATGCTATTTAAGTGAAACGTAAGTATTCTAGGTCCAAGTCAATAATACAGCCTGACACTAAAGAAAAGCTCGTACCCTGCACCAAGAGTTCAGCCAGAGACTGCCCTCCATTCGTCTTCACCCGGTAGTGGCCAGAGTCCTCCTTAGTGGCCTCGTTGATGATGAGCACATGCTTGCAGCCATCCTTCTTGAAGCGATACTTGAAGGACTCATCTCGAGTGAGCTCCACACCATCTTTTTCCCTGAAAAATTCAGATTTGGCCTTAAATTAAACCCAGACTAGTCCTACCTGTGGTTTTCATGATCATTTTTTTCATGTCAGTTTGGCAAAAAAATAGGTTCATAAAATTTCTCCTCTCTCCACATGTAGTCAATCAGCAAACACAGGTTTTTCCATTATTTATTAACTACATTAGCCTCTTAGCTGCAGCACAAAACTAAATAAGCAACTTCAGACACCAAATATGTCTTCTAAATGTGGAGAAGGAGACATTATGGACCATTTAAACCTTAAATTATCACTTTAAGGTTGGGGAGTATGTACAACTTTGGACATGTTAGAATTAGCTTTTTCTATACACTTTTCCTCCCTAAGCCATGTCCAATTCCACCCACATTATACTTTCACATGATGCTAAGCTAAAAGGGTAAAAGCTAGCATATTACCACAGCTACCACATTTTTGCACTGCTACTCACGCAACGTCATCAGTCAGCTCAACATACTTGGAGAAGAACACTCTACTGTCAGTTCCCTGTTTTGGCTAGCATCACGCTGAGCCACAGGGGAGAGAGGGAGCACCCTCCTACCCACTCAAAGAGAGCAAGGCAAATTATGCTCTCATGGGCTCCTGCCCACAGATGGGTGTGGCATTGCCAGGGATTCAACTGACGATCAGTTCGATTGGCAGTTCTGCCACTCAGGAGCCCTTAGAATAAGCTTTTAATGTAAAGTTTGGTCATTAAAACCAGGCAGTATAACACAATCAGCTATAACATTTAAGTCAGTGTCTTGTCATGTATTATACAAACTGAACCATGAATATGATTTTTCAAATTCAGATTCTTATCTGAATACTTGCATAGGCCATTTCAGGACAGCATACGAGCACCTGTGTGTCAAAAGTCAGGTAGTGGACAGGAATATTTATGGCTGTTATAACAGCTTCTAAAAACAGAGTTTCATAAATCTTAAGTGGAGCCTGTCTTTTATGAGTGACTATGACTTGACCTGATAAATCAGATGACTAGTGATTCAGACGCCCAACCTGTGCGATTATGTCAGCAACTAGTCACAGATGGTCATAAAAACCTCCTCGCAACTCATCCCATAAAAGTGATTCAAGCTTTAATTTATTAGTGCTCATGAGTCATTCTTATTGTCAGATAAATAAAGCCACATGTCTGAGCCCACAGACCCAAAGCGTGTGATGAGTTATAAGTAGACTTGATCGATCCTCATTTCCTGTCTGCTTTTTCTAATTGTGTGCATGCTATTCCATTGTGGAAAATGTGAATATAGTGTCTCCAGGAAATATGGAGCCCCTGTCAGGCCACGGCTGCAGAAAGTCCTCCTCTGTGGGACGCTGAAGAGCAGTTGCCGTGAACTGACAGTGACTTTCTCATTTCGGCAGAGGACACTGCAGAGGTGCTAAAAGGCTGGCATGACCTTTTCTCGGCACTGATAATTTACGGAGCTGCAGGGTGATATACGGCCTTGGAACCAGATCAGGTGAAGGCATGGCTCATTCACTCGCTCACACGCACACACAACCCTCTCCATCAGCTGGGTTGAGCAAGCCAGGCCTGGCCAGCTGCTCAGCGAGGGACATGCGTGCCATCTACTGGATATCTGAGGAATGTCCTCTAACTCACATAGGCCTCTATAATAGCACACGACATCTTTTATTGTCTGTATTTGACAACTGAATACTAGGCCTGGTTTAAATCTCATTCATATTTCAGAAAAACACTTACTTTTGCTGAAATGTATGAGCCTTACAAAGCTAAAGTGTAGTTTGCTTTAATAGGAAACAGGGCAGAAGTGTTTTATCATGCACAGGTGTGTGTGTGTGTGTGTGTGTGTGTGTGTGTGTGTGTGTGTGTGTGTGTGTGTGTGTGTCACTCACCACTTGACTTGGGCTCCTTCCTCAGAGACCTCACACTCAAACTCTACTCGCTCTCCTTTCATCACCATCTGATCCTCAAGATTACGTACTATCAGAACAGGAGGCTCTGCAAGAGAAATAGTGAAAGAGAGCGAGAGCGAGGCAGAAGATGACATCAAACCTTACAGCCTTACAACACAAACAATACAGAACAGTACAGTACTGTGCAAAAGCCAAAATCCACTCTTCGTTTATTACATTTCCAGTCAAAACAGCCATTAAAGTACAAGTCTGTCTGATCAAATTTCTAATGAGATTAGGTGCAAGATAATCCACCTGCATAAGGAGAAAAAAAAGATATGGAGAAAATTAGACTCCTAACAACCATGCATGACTTGGTTGACCACCACTATCAGATAAATTAAAAACTTTCTCCTCATTTAAAACTTTCATTTTTGGGAGATAGGAGAAAATCAACCTCTACTCTTGTTTCAGACCTAAAAAATCAGGTGTTTCTGTTCATCTTTCCACTGTGATAAGACAACTCAACAGAAAATGCAACCAGCTTCTAAGACTGAACTTCAGAGGTGTGGAAAAATATTCTTCCAGACTTCTTTTAAAAAATCTGAAAGAATGGAGGCTGTAATAAAAGTAAAGTGTGGACAAACTTCATACCGAAAAAAACATTATATTCTGTGTTGTTTTCTGTTAAACACTACATGTCATACTTTTTGCTGATGTTGAAAAAAATGAAAAACTTGTACTTAATGGTCATTTTGCATGGAAAAAACTATATAACTGTATTTACTTATAACATCTATTATAACTAGATTCAATTCCTGTGTCATCAAGCACCTTTAACAAAGAGCTCTGTGAAGCTTTTCTCATCTCCCACCATACAAGTGTAAGCAGCATCGTCTGCGAGAGAGCAGTTGTTGATGGTGAGAAAGCGTTTGTTGCCTATACTCTCAAAGATGTACCTGGAGGAACAAGAGAAAGAATCTCAGTGGTAATTCCCATTTTGCCCTGTAGGTGGAGACAAAACCTCATTGCACATAAGGGCTTTGCTAGACGCATTACAGATGTGATGCATGCAGAATCTGTATACAGCACCGCTGATTGGATTTACCAAAATACTGGAAAATCAATATGTAAAAGCAGTGTTGCTATGTTTAATGGCACATCAATACTGAAAGCATGTGCTACTTCACATCTTCACCACACAAATAGATTTGCTGATATTAAAGTCACAAGCGAAAAAAAGGGCAGCTGTTGTCCCAGTGCACTTTGCAGCTATTTGTTGCTTTAAATAGTATTCCAACCCAGTCATAGTCCAGACAGTGTGAAATGCCTAACCATACTAAGACCTTATACACAGGCCTTATACATAGGACAGCTTACACACTGTGTTTGAAGGACCTTCTCTTCCATGCACAGACAAGCTGGAGCCACTCACTTGCTAAAGGTTTCGGTTGAAGGACAACAGAGAAGTCCATCCACCCACAAGCACGCAACATAATTTGAAGAAGGCAAAAGACAAAGCATTTGTTATTTTACATTTAATTATTTGTTTACATATCTGAAATACATGCGTGTTACATATTTTGATTGACAGGGTTTATGAACATGTGCTTACTTTGATGTGGCCTATTTTTCACATGATTTTTGTTAAGTGTTACCTTCCTGTAGGTTGGATCTCTTGTCCATTTTTCAGCCATTTCACTTCTGCATCAGGATTGGCTACTTCAATCTGCATCTTGATCTTGTGTCCCTTTTCAATCTGGTAGGCCGGGTCCAGCTTTTTCAGGAATGCTGTGAAAAAGAGGTTTATGCTGATATTATTGAATCAAGATCAAACTGAATTCATCGTCAGTTCAGAAAAGATACACCGTTTTTGGATCCTGTGATAAAGCTCACAAACAGACCTGCACTCTTCTTCTCTTCCTTCTTCATCTTCTTCAGCCTCTTGAGCATGCCCCGCAGGTCTGTGATGCCATACTGGAAGGCAATCTTCTCATACTCTGATGGCGGAGCATTGTGGAGGATTTCCCATACGTCCACGTCAGGCTCAGTGCTCACCTGGACCATGCTATGGTCAGAGAGCAGGAAGAGCTGGTCATTATCAGGAGTGCATTCATTCATTAGTAAGTAAGTCCCTTCTATTCCTGTCTAATATATGCCTATATGCTGATGAACTATGGGTCCGTTTCCCTGACAGGGATTAAGCTTAATCCTGGACTACACAGCATTCTAAATGGTGATTATAGTACAGTATAGTATAGTAGAAAGGAAATTATAGTACAGGGCTAGGTTTAATTCCTGTCCAGAAAACTGACCCAATAAATGTAACTTTTCAACTAAAGAATGCAACCTGTAGATAAAGCTGTGGACATCTGCTTTCAATGTGTTAGCAACATCATTAGCACATATTCAAAAGCAAATAGCGGCTAGAAAGAACAGGGTATAAGGATGTGAATGAATTCTTACCGTTGACTACTTTTTAAGAAACTGCTGCACTTATTCAGAAGCAGAATCCAAGACATGACAAAACAAACCACAGCAGGTTAATGCATACAATACAACACTCAATCCACCCAAAGAGCACACCCCTCCTCAGCATATCCAGTCTACTATACTAAAACGTCATGAGAATGTGTTGTGCTGTCTATTTTAAAGTACAGCACCAATGTTTTAGGCACGGATTAAGCTTACTCTGGAAATGTATAAAGGATGCTGTAACTCCATGCCCATTTTGGATTCATATGTTTCTTACCATGCTAGGATAAGACTGCATACTTTCAGAAAGCAACTGTACATGTAAAATTATTGAACAGACATAAATAAATGTTATTGATGAAGTGATGAAGTATAATTTGTGGGTTTATATGGTTTTTCTGAGAGAACTCAACACTTTTGAGGTGCACAAAAGGCTTATGATGTCAGTTTAAGCACATTTCTGGGATTAATATCTAATACCTGTCTACCTTTAGAGTAATAACAAGCAATCTAAATGATAAGTAACGTGATAATTATGCAAATTGAATTTTGCATATTTGTGTCCTAGCAAAGTAGGAAAGTGAGTGAAAGTGAGGCTACCGCCTAGAGGACTGGAAGACTGAGAATTGTGAGTAATCTGCCATTTGAGCAATGATTAGCAGAGAAAGTTGCAGCATTGGGCAAATGTTGCCAGCAGGACAATTAGATCAGCATGCCACATGCAGATGGTAAAGTACACGTGTCCAGGATGCATTGTCACTTACTCTCTACAGACGAGTTGTCACATACAAAGAGGAATGGAAAGAACAACAACAGCAAAAGAAATGACAGACACATCAGTCCACTTTGACTGCAGCTTTATTCATATACTGCAGTCAAAAATGTGTATACAGGAGTATCACTTCCCGCAACACAATCATTTTAATGAATCTGAAAGGACATTTTAACGTCAATGACCAGGGGATAAGGCGATCCGGCGGTAAAAGTGAATGTTACTGGATGGCTGTAAGTATGGAACATGACCAAATTCATGCAAATGTTTAAAAGATCAGGCCACAGTTGTCCAAAAGCACTGTGTCAATGTGATGCCACAATGCTTGAGGAAAAGTTGGCTCGGGGAAGTGCATAGGCTGTGAAAACAAATCTTTTCCACAGTAAATGAGCTTTTTAAAAGGATGCACAGGGCAGAGTGAAACATTCAGAGGGCGTCATCAGTAGACGTCTTTGGACGATGTTGGAAACTGACCTCTTTTTGAGCAAAGCACTGAAGTCCAGCTCTCCAGAGTCCTCACCTCCATCCGTGCTACTGCAGGGGGAAACCATCAGCCACAAAGCATAGTGAGCATCTTCTGCTATAACTTCAACTTAAAGCGAGAGTCAAATCTTCACATCTTACCCCAAAGGTAATCAGTCAAGACATGTTTATCTCTTTAGGTTTGTGCTGGAGGTATGAAGCTAATGTGGCTAACAAGCAAGGGAAACTTTGTGACAACCAATTAGCACCCTGGAAGCCTGAATTTTGTCTGTGCTTTTATTGCTTTTCATAGATAGCAATTTGTCACACAGTGTCAGTAACCATAAGCAAGTCGATATAAGCTTACTTAACAACTTTACAGAGTTTGAGGCTAGAGCATAGTCATTTTGTCATGTAATTGCTAATTGTGTTTTTAGCTTCCATCAGCCTACTTGATAGGGAAGCATACCTATGTTCCCAGAGCCTTATGATTCCCCCAAGAGGAAGTAAGCCCATATGGAAATCTGATATATGCCAAGATATAGATGTCAAATATGTGATATTAGAGCTTATATTTGTCACATGTGGACTTATATGTGACATATATGCCAACTTATTTGAAATTTGCCATTTTGAAATATGGGCTGCTTATTTCAGATATATAGCAACATATACAAACATATATGTGTAACAACATTATTCATATATGGATGGAATATATTACTTCTATATACAATACAAGTCTAAAAGCTCTACACATTGCAAGTGATGAAATGAATGAATAAATAAATAATGTAAAATATTACATTTTCATATTCAAAGGCAAACAGATAACATAGTAGCAATTATGACTATACTGGAATGTGTTCATCCACTTAGCACACATATACGTATGACCCCTGTGCAATGCGTATATGTCCAATATTTGAAACTTAAGTATATGTAAACAACATATATAAGTATTTGTACATATAGACATATATTTCAAAATATATGTATTTATATGTTGTGTAGATACATACAGAAATATATGCCTGACCTGTTATTATACGTATGTATATGTGCTTATATCTGATTTTTATATGGAAAGGAGGCCATTTGACATGTTAAAAACCATATAGGGTAGACATTGGGGGTGGATTTGTCTTGCTGAAAGATTCCATAATTAGCCTGACTGCTAAGTTTGGTAAAGAATTGCACGTCAGTGAACAGATTGTCACTCTTGTTCACGGAAGTGAACAGCCAGAATGTGATTCAATAAAGGAGTCTGTTTTATTTAAATTTTAAGTAGTCTTTATTCTTTAGCATTTGTCTTATTTGTCTTATTTTTCCTGTACATGATTGAGCAAACATGGGGCTGAAACTTGGGGCCGTGAGAACACAGAGCTGTTTCCTAGGAAATTTCAGTGAGGGAACATTGGACTCTGGTAATATAAGGATGTTTCCAAAATTACAAAGAGGTAACATGGGGCCCTGGAAAAGGACATTTTCCTAGAAATTTCAGTAAGAAAATGTACATCCCAGTGAATATGGGCATAACCCCATTGTTAAATATATCAGCATAGCTCCAGTGCAAAACTAAAGAAGCAAACTTCAGGCACCAAACATGTCTTGTTTCAGCGATTACATTTGAGGGAAGTGTAAAGTTGGGTAAATTTGATCTATCACTAAAATCAACATTAGTACAAAATGATCTGTAATGCTTTATAATAATGTTTTTTATAAACATAAAAAGTGCAATTTTTAGCCACAGACAGTGTGGCAGAGACAGTCCCAGATGCATTCGAGAGCATCCTCACCATACAGTACAGATACATATTGCACTGATGTATGGAAGTGCACTTCACAGCATAAACATTTAGTGTGTCCCTGTGAACTTTTCATTCATTCCTTTGGCTTCTATAAAGGTTGATGTGACCATTCGCTGCAGCGAGTGCTTTTTGAAAGAGCTCTTTGTTTGTGGGCATCAAAGGCAAGATCTCAGACCTGGATGTAGGCTTGTGGGGTGAAGTGGAGCTCGGTCGCTTATGAAATCTATAGTGGACCCAGCTCTGATCAAAAAGCCTGAGCTGGATATTGCAAGGCAGCAAGCACTAATCTTTACTCTGAGTTTTCTCTCTGATCTCGGGGGTCTGTCAGGATTTAAAAGGATAATGTGTGTGTGTGTCTGTGTGTGTAAGAGCATTATGACGAGCGCCAG
This sequence comes from Pygocentrus nattereri, assembly GCF_015220715.1. Taxonomy (NCBI): domain Eukaryota; kingdom Metazoa; phylum Chordata; class Actinopteri; order Characiformes; family Serrasalmidae; genus Pygocentrus; species Pygocentrus nattereri. Next base: position 19,095,580 of record NC_051235.1, on the reverse strand, counting down.
CCGCTTCCCTACACATGCACCCGCTCCCCTGAAGAGTGTGTCTGTCTTAAAGTACAGTATTATCCAGACTTAGTGCTTCACCGCTGGTGAGACAGTGAGGAGGGGAAAAGTGACACGCTGTGAAAGAGTGTGTTTGTGCAACTGACTCCACTGATTTTGGCAAGTTGTCAGTCACAGGGATGAGCATGTAAAATACATCATTTCAGATGTTGGTGAATAATTCCCTCATGTCAGCTACAGAGCTAAAAAAAACACTGACACTAAAGAGCCCATATCATTTCAAACCAAATTCTCCTTTTCAAAACATAGCATTCTCTGTTCAGTCCGTACAGTCTATATATAGAGGCTGTGCTGCAAAAACAGCACATTTTAAATGCATTATGGTTGTGATGTCACAGCCATTAAATACATTCATGTATATGACCTTCAATTGAGCCTACAGCTGTTTAGACTGGCCTTGAAGTGATAAGGGGTGTTGTTACTGCAGAGTTGATGGAGCAAAAGATAATGGGATTGTGTTCCTTGTTGTTGGGAAGCAAAAGTGTTCTTGCAGTCTTCTAAAGGATCAAGACATCCAAAAGTAGTCTTTTTATTATTGTTATTATTTACCCCCATTCTCTACATTTCAGGTTGGGCTGCATTTTGAATATGCATGCCTCCTTTGACTTGTGAAGAGAATCAGCCAATCAGAACAAATGTGATTTACATATTTGTGGCTTAAAGGCACAGCTTAAAGTTGAAGTAAATTATGATTGTAAATTGTGGTTGTTTTTAAGATAAAATCACAAAAAAAAATATGGGCGCTTTAATGGAATTACCAGCATTAAAAAAGCTCTGTTCCATGTTGATTTGTCCCATAGAGTATTTTAATAGGCCTCTCAGTGTCTGAGACTGTACTTGCAAAGATCAGTGGACAGGGAAACCATATTCACTCAAAGGTCCAACACTTCTTATATGCCAAAAAAGGAGGGCTGAAACGTTATCCTCACCAGAGGAAGAGATAGACAAGGAAAGGAGGTGTGTGAAAGAGAGACAGTGAGAGAGAGGGGCAGAGAGAGAGAGAGGCAGAGAGGAAATGCAAGGCTGGAGGTTACACCATTCTAAGGCAGTGACTCACAAAGAAATGTACATCAATGATATGAGTCAACCATCCTTAAAATGTTCCCAGACAGAGATAAAAGAAACAAGAATGAAAAGAAAATGACAACAGGGCATCGAAGGACAGAGAGAACAAAAACATGCCCTCCTTTTGGCGAGAAATTGGTTGTCTCGAGACCTTAAGTGCATGAATATGTCCTGTGCTGTTGCAGCAAACTCCATTAACTACCTGCCAAGTCCTGACATCTTCTTCTTACTGCCTCCAGACAAACTCCTGAGTGATCAGGACGTCCAAGCAACGAGATAATTAAACATCATTTCCCATGTATTGATTTGACAGAGTACTTTAGCACATACAGATGCTAATTAATATGAACATACCTACAGATGGGTGACAAATTACAGAAAAAACCTGGATTAGTGGAGAAGCATGCAAAAGGCAGATGCTTCCAGATGGGTGTACTGCATTATACAATAAAGCAATTAACAGCCTATCATGCTTTGTGGCATGTATAAAATCGGAAAAGATCTGAGTGATTTTGAAAGAGAGTTCATTATTGGGCCACAGATGGCAGGAGCTTCAGTCGTAATGATGGCTCAACTGGCTGGTGTTTCAGTAGGAACAGTGGCTGGAATGACATTTAGATTTATGGGAGAGCTAAATAGGGTTGGAAATTAATTAATTAATTAAATTGTGATTGAAAGGTGTTTTTCTGGTATAGCTTGTGGCCACAGTCACTGCAAATCAATAATAAAATCATTCTGAGCACTTTTGTCCTACGAAGAGGCATTTTGATCCTGATGAAAGCTGTTTCTTCCAGCATGAAAATGCCCCTGTCCGTAGAGCATGAGGTTTCACTGAATGGTTTGGTAAGTATGAAAATCATAAATCATATGCTGTGGCCTTCGCAGTCAGCAGATCTCAACCCAACTGAACACCTGTAGGAGATTTTTGACTGAGATGTAATCCAGCACTCTTAAAGTTGCTTTTTCTTTTGTCACCTGTCTGTATGTATGTAATGACTTATCTACAAACTCAGAAAATCTAATTCACTGCAGAAGGTCTTATACCAAAAGTACCACTCACGTGCGTCTGAACGCTGCGCGAATATCCAACCCCTCTACTGTTTGTGCCTCTGTAAGAAAATAGAAAAAATGTAAATCCATGAACCTGAGCTTCAAGCTAAAGGAGTCTGCACTTTATGCCGTGATTATTTTGTGTCTTGCTTTTCGTGTGGGTGTATAATCGTTGTCTTTAAAGAAAAGTCATTGCATGTTTTTCTCAACAGCTTAAGTACTATGACTTGAGATTATCACTTTAGCCCAATATTCACTCTGAATTTATTATCACATCGTTTTGCTTTCTCTCTATTAACCAATAAGCAGTTTCTCTGCCAAGTGTGATTTCTAAAATGTACTATTCTTTAATAAATGCCATGTCAGTGCTTACCATGCACGGTCAACTCAAAATTACAGCTGTCAAACTTGTCTCTGGAAGTAACCTCACACCGGTAACCTCCAGCAAAGTTAGCTTTGGCTGCAATGATGTGCATCTCAAAGGTATATATCTGCAAAATCAGTGGGACAGTTTACATATGTAACTTCATTCATATAGTCAACTGAGTGATTGTAGGTCTTTTTGCATTTTGTGGCTCTTTTGCCAAAAACTTCAGCAACAATATACAATACATACAATAATACACAGCTTTGCAATCATGTAAAGAAGTAAGTACACCCTGTGAAAAGTTCTGACTTTTTCAGCATATTTGGACAGATATCAGATAATCATGTAGAGAATCTTTAAAACCACTGCCAACATCTCCAGGCCAGCAAATTGAACCCACAAGCAGACCATAAAATGCTAAAAGAACTCCAAAATTTCATCACAGCGTCTGCACATAGCTCTTGCCACTGTGGATGTCAATGTACATGCACAGTGTATCGTTAGAAAAGAAATGCACAAATATAGCCCACACGGGATGTGTGCCAGAGGAAGAATTAGCTGTCCAAAAAGTGTCATGGTGGAAATTTCAAAGGTTTGGGGCTGCTTTACTACGTCAGGGCCTGGTGAGCTTGGATTCATAGAAACGACTATGAATTCTCTTTCTTTCCAGAGAGTGCTTAAGGAAAATTTGAAGCCATCTGCGAAAACATTAAAGATGAAGAGGTGGACATTTCAACAGGATAATGATCCCGAACATACAGTTAAATCCACCAAGAAATATCTCAAAAGAAGAAATGGAGGTTTATGAAGTCAAAGATCAAATCTGAACTTCATTGAAATGTTGCGGGGGCCAGGATTTGAAATGGACTGTACATGCAAGAAACCCCTCCAGCAATGCACAGTTGAAAGAATTCTGCATGAAGCAGTGGGAAAAAATTTCTCTCAGTATTTGCCAGAAACTGGTATACAGTTATAGGAAAAGCTTTTATAAAGTTGTTTCTGTCAAAAGGAACAATATCAGTTACTGAAGCCAGGGCTGTCCTTTTTTTTGTTTGTTATGCAATGTTTATCTGTACAGTTTGTCTGTAAATACTGTTTAGCTGATGGTCAAATACTGCTATGCCCATACATTTAAAAAAGATCAAAACTTTTCATGGGGTGTACTAACTTTTTCACATGTCTGAATACTGTAGCATAGCTGTTTACAATTAAAAATGGAACATACTACAATCGTAATTAGGATCTGTAAATAGGATAGTCATAGATATCACAGCCAGACCTTTGTGTTGCGGTCATAGTGCTCTTTGAGCTGTAGGTGTTTCCCTGACTTGCTGGCCAGGTCCATCCACTTCCCTTTGAACCATCGAATCGTGGGCTTCTTCAGCAGAGACTCGCCACACACCTTAGCCACAAAGGTAATATTTCCACCTGTAGATGATAAAACAAGTTCCTTCTGCATTCCAGACTTTGACTAAGCTGGTGCATTTCTGTTTCACGTTTCGGGGCAAAGAGCCTTGGACAAACCTTGTTCAAGAGCTGAAAATGCCTAAATGATCCTGTAAGTGATGTGTAAAAGGGGCAAGGCAAAAAGAGTTTGATATAGTATGTAAATATGGTTTCAAACATTCACTCCTCAGCCTATATAGTCTATATGTGGAGAGTAAACTGTTTTGTATTCATTGTTTTCATGATGTCTCAAGAACAGTGTATACATATCCACCTATTCAGCGTACAACAGTTCAGACCCACCCATTTACACATTTACATATATGAGTGTTTACGCATGCAATATAACATGGCCCACAGTGCTTATATGTGCACCTAAGCATGCAGACTGCTTCTACAAACATTTATGAATGAATGGGTCGCCCTCAGGTGATCAGTGAATTCCAGTGTGGTACCGTGATAGGCTGCAAAATGTGCAGGTCCAGTCGTGAAATTTCCTCGCCACTAAATATTCCACAGTCAACTGTCAGTGGTATTATCACAAAGTGGAAGCGACTGGGAATGACAGCATCTCAGCCACAAAGTGGTAGGCCATGTAAAATGACAGAATGGGGTCAGCGGATGCTGAGGCACATGGTGCACAGGGGTCACCAACTTTATGCTGTCAATTGCTACAGACTTCCAAACTTCATGTGGCCTTCAGATCAGCTCAAGAACAGTGCATAGAGAGCTCCATGGAGTGGGTTTCCATGGCTAAACAGGTGCATCCAAGCCTTACATCACCAAGCACAATGCAAAGCGTGGAATGCAGTGGTGTAAAGCGCCGCCACTGGACTTTAGAGCAGTGGAGATGTGTTCTCTGTAGTGATGAATCACACTTCTCCATCTGGCAATCCAATGGATGAGTCTGGGTTTGGCAGTTGCCAAGAGAACGGTACTTGTCTGACTGCATTGTGCCAAGTGTAAAGTTTGGTGGAGGGGGGATTATGGGGTTGTTCTTCAGGAGTTGGGCCCGGCCCCTTAGTTCCATTGAAACAAACTATTAATGCTTCAGCAGACCAAGAGATTTTGGACAATTTCATGCTTTCAACTTTGTGGGAACACTTCGGGAATAGCCTCTTCCTGTTCCAACATGACTGCGCACCAGTGCAAAAAGCAAGGTCCATAAAGACATGGATGAGGGAGTTTGGTGTGGAAGAACTTGACTGGTGTACACAGAGTCCTGACCTCAACCTGATAGAACACCTTTGGGATGAATTAGAGTGGAGACTGCGAGCCAGGCCTTCTCATCCAACATCAGTGTCTGGCATCACAAATGCACCTCTGGAAGAATGGTCAAAAATCCCCATAAAGCCTTCCCAGAAGAGTTGAAGCTGTTGTAGCTGCAAAGGGTGGGCCAACATCATATTAAGCCCTATGGACTAAGAATGGGATGTCGCTTAAGTTCATATGCGTGTGAAGCCAGACAAGCAAATACTTTTGGCAATATAGTGTTTGTGCAGTACAACATGGCCTACAGCATTTATATGTGTAGTACAACATGGCCTACAGCATTTATATGTGCAGTACAACATGGCCTACAGCGTTTATATGTGCAGTACAACATGGCCTACAGCATTTATATGTGCAGTACAACATGGCCTACAGCGTTTATATGTGCAGTACAACATGGCCTACAGCATTTATATATGCAGTACAACATGTCCTACAGCATTTATATGTGCAGTACAACATGTCCTACAGCATTTATATGTGCAGTACAACATGGCCTACAGCATTTATATGTGCAGTACAACATGTCCTACAGCATTTATATGTGCAGTACAACATGGCCTACAGCGTTTATATGTGCAGTACAACATGGCCTACAGCATTTATATATGCAGTACAACATGTCCTACAGCATTTATATGTGCAGTACAACATGGCCTACAGCATTTATATGTGCAGTACAACATGGCCTACAGCATTTATATGTGCAGTACAACATGTCCTACAGCATTTATATGTGCAGTACAACATGGCCTAGAGGTAGCTAAAACAGCCAATGCTTACCCACATTCACCTCCCCACTCTGAGGTTTCTCAGTGAAGAGGCCGGTCAGGTCCTGCCTGGTGTCTGGCTGATGGCTTTCAGGAAGGCCTGCGATAAGACAAAACGTGAATAAGGGCTAAAGTGAACATAAATAATCAAGTTTCATTTATTTGGCATGATTGAAATGAGCATGGTGTGGTGGTATTACACTGTCAGGTACAGGTGCATTTTCATACATCAAGGTACAAACAGCAGTAGTTTTAAGGTCCAATCATATGCCATTAATAAGTTATTTGTTTTTTTTTAATAAAGAAAAGGTACTTATTTGTACCTTCCCATATTTTTCCCAGAGGTACCAAAGATGCAACCTTGAAGGTACCACCCCAATGACAGTTTAGTATCTTTTTTTTTTTTTACTTATAACATTGTTAGGTGCAACTGACAGAGCCATATTTACAGCTAAACTCAGTAATAGAGGAAGGATAGATTAAAAGATGTTTATTATTCTAAGAATAAGAAATGTACCATCATGGGCTCCATTGTCTGGAGCATGACCGTTGGTTTCCGAAGCTTGGGCTGGTGCTGCTGGAGCCTCTGCAGGTGCACCTGATGAAGCATCTGCTGGGGCTGCTGGAGGAGCATCAGCAGGGGGCACTGCATCTGATGGGGTCTCCTTTGCTGGAGCTTTAGCTGCTGTCTTTGCAGGTGCTTTGCCTGGAGAACATAAAACATATCATGGTGCGAATTGAACTCAATAAGTGGTAGCCAGTCTGAAGTGTTATGGAACACAATATGCGCCAGGAGTTCACAGTGGCTGGACTGGGGCACAATTAGGTGTGCACAGTAAATTGATGCTAAAATTTCCCTGCCTCTACACCAGCTCTCAAAGCTACTTGAGAAATTGCTCCTGCTACTAAACGTAAAAAAGTTTACTGGCATTCTCAGCAATCCTGATTGAACTATAATATCCCAGATATTTAAACAGCTAAGGTTAAGAAATCCACTTTGAAAGCTTCAAAAGAACTGCTAAGTAAATGATACCATAGCAACACTTAGCTAGATTTGATATGACTGTTAAATAAAGCCACTAAGTATTTATTCCTCAAATATGTCAGCCATGTTTTGTACTCTCTGGTTATCAGTTTTCCATGAACACTCTCTCCATGCTGTCAAGTGCCTCTCAGGGAAGCAATCTCCACAGCCAGAGGTAAAGGTCATCAGTATTTGGAGTGAGCGGTGGTTGGAAGAGGCCTGGTTTTCATAGATTAGTTCACAGTAGGCCTTCACAGTAGCACCAAAAAGAGTGATGACCTACCTTGTTTTTGTATCCAAAACCATCTCAAACAGGGCACAAACCAAAGTGTGCACTAAGACTGGCCAACAAATAGTGCTAATTCAGCCCCAGTGATTGTATTACAGAAGCTGATCAGTGCCATTATAAAGAAGGTGGTTGTGCATGGTTACAGGGGTCAAGGTGTGGCTGTCCAATGTCCAAAGAATGAAGTGATGGTGATATGGTCAGGAAACAAAGGCAAGTGCCAGGTGTGAAACTGTCCCAAAAGTAACCCACCTTCTGCTTCTGTGATCTTAAGCTCAAATTTGACTTTGGAGGCCCCAGCAATAATAGCATATCCTGCTGCATCTTCTGGGGCAACATTGTTTATGGTGAGCGAGTGTTTGTTGCCTTCTGCTGATATCACGTATTTGTCACTGGCTGTGATGTCTTTAGCGTCCCGTTGCCATCTTACTCTGGCATCTGCTTTCTCTGTCTCTGCTTCGAATACCACTGTTGCCCCAACCTCAGCAGTCTGACATTTTGGTTTCTTGATGAAAGCAGAAACTGGAGAGGGCCAGAATGGTGAGGGAGGAAAATTGAGATAAAGAAAGTTTTAAAATGTGCATGTCCAGAAAAGTGCCAAGCCCTTCAAAAGTACAGATGGACAAGGGATCAGCACCAGCAAACAGAGGACTGTTAAGCACTAAGGACTGACCTGCTATCCATTACCATAGCAAAGTATCCTTCAAAAACATAAAGAGAGTGCTTAATGGCCTTACTGTGATTTAATAAAGTTTTATGATCATCCTAAGTGGATGAGATGGGCATTTAAGCCACATTGACCTTAATTATAATGCACTGAATTCATGTTGTTTGACACAATGAGTGTAGTACATCTAAAGTCCTTCACACTATCCATTACTCAATGAGCTTTACCTTTAAGGATGTTTGAGCTTGCTCACTCATCTTTCACCCTCTGTCCAATGAATACATCGAAACTGAAGCAATATCCACAATCACATTCGTAATTTAAAAAATGACACAGTATAGCCAGACATGTTCAGAAGCAATAAAGAAGCTGCAACACTCCACTACTTGTGATGTTTTTCTTAGCCACCCAGTTTGGTACATGTGTTTGGAATTCCTCCTTTTCAAAGGTTGACTCCAAAGGCCATTTGGTTCTTAAATAGCTCCATTCCTTGTGTCTCTTCTTTCACATACCTATTGGAGTCAATGTATAATTAAGTACCTGGACAGTGCAAACCAAGTCTATTAGTTGAGATAAATACCCAAACAGTCAATAAAATTATGGAAACATTGAGCCTTCACTTAGCTATTAGAGTCACTGCTGAGTTGACCATAGTAAATGGACAGTGCAAACCAAAGCAATTCTTCATCAGTTAGTATAAATGCTTGACCAAGCAATGAAATCATGACATATTAAAGAGGGGTCTGTGATGACTCCTGGACAGAAGCTTTGCAGGGCATTCATTCACATTCCATTCATTTAAATTATCAGCTAATCCAGTACAAAGTAATATATAGATTACACTACTCTCAAAGTTACACTTTGTATATCAATCTGTATCCCCCTTATGTTTTAAATGTAAGATCTATAAAGGAACTCTGGCCCATTCATTTTGGTTTTGCTCTGGATTACACAAGTTCAGGCCAGAGGTGTTTGGTTATTCTGATGCGTATAACGTTGACCTGCCCTTAGACCCTGCAACTGCTATCCTAGTTCCTAGTTGGTCACCAAATATACAGGTTTATGTTCGTTTTAAGATCCAGGTGATCCAGCATAACTAAAAGCATTTTAATAGTCTGGTACAAAAATCATTTGTTATCAAGTTTGAACCCTGGCTGAATGAGCTCTATAGTACGTTGCATATGGAGATGATTATGCTGAGAAATCTAGTAGATTTTCAGACACTTGGAATCCTCATCTTACCTATGTATTTGACCAGCAAGGTCCAACAAGTAGTGTCTGAAGCGGTTATAAAACATGTAAGTGTTTACAAAATGATGAATTTAAATGTGTTGCTGAATTTTTAAAAAAAATTTTAACTGATGAGATGAGTGGACAATGTACTGTCACTGTTTGCTTGGGCTGTAAAAATATAATAGGTATATTTTATAGGTATACTTCACTGGTGTTGGTATCTCCATTTTTTTTTATTTTTTTTGTTTTTGACCTAATTTGAAAATGCCTGTTGCCCTTTGCACTGTATGTAAAATTCATAAAGAATGGACCAAAAAAAACAACAACCCCCAAATGACTTGGAAAAAAGTCTGGCTGACTTACAATAAAAGTAAAGTAGGGTTTTTTCTTTGCCTGTAAAGTTATCATTTTGGTGATCCGAAGTTTTCTTCTAACAACAGCAATTTATTTTCAAATGTACTTGATGATATTTTGATTATTTATATTCATTTATACATTTTTTCTGCTCTAAGATTAACTGAAACACGTTAGAATGTTAGGAAATGACAGGGATTGAGAAACTAATATTTAATTACTAAGGAATAGATTAAGGTGAGCACTAAAAAGAGTGATCTATTTCAATCATTTTTTAATTGGTAATGACATACTTGTGTGCAATTTGCAGGTCAGAGATGTACTATACCATGCTATACCCTATCATACCTTTAAAGAGGAAATCCACCAAATTTTCTAAATGTCTGCATTATTAAATTGTTAAATTTAATTGTTGAAATTCAGATTTGATGTTGAAATTGTTCACTGGGGTGCTGATAGCAACAAGATATCTAAAGAGTTAAATGCCTCTTACAGCCCCATCACAGAGAGTTATTACATTAAATGCTGAGTTTTTTTTTTCAGATTTACCACTATATTACCATTATCAATAATACATATAAAACCTCATGTACGTAGATTCACCTGTTTTGGATAGTGAATAAAATGGCTTTGTGTTGGCATTGTAGATATCATGATGTCTGGTTTCTATCACAAACATTGTAAAGAAATTGGTAGGTTTATCTACACTATACCCTTTCACATCAACTCCCTCTGAGTGACTCAGTCTGGTTCATTTCTGGTTCATAATATGCTCCCAGCTCATATAAAGCAGCTTCTTGCAGGGCACAGTTTATCTATAACCTGTAAATGTCAGCAATAATAGGATGTTGACTGAGACTTCGCAGCTGCCTTAATGGCTTTTTATTCTTAGAATTGTGTTATTTTCTTCACAGTAATGTTTGTTTTCTGTGGGTGGGCTTTATTCTGTGCTCTGCTGTCCTTGGTAAATGATGCTCTTTGTCATGTGGTATATGTAATTCAGTACAGCATGCTGTTAGTGCTAAATTGAGTGCAATAGAACAGCTTGATAATGAACAAGAAAGAGGACACGTCGTCAGTATCAGAATCAGAGGTGAAACAGTAACAATCACAGTGAAAACATTTAAAGGAATCAGAGTCAAAATTCATGATAACAGGTGCTTAACTGCGTTAGGGATGGAGTGATTCTAGGACCCAAGGCAAAACACAGGAATGGGCCCCCTGAATACGTTAAAAACTGCTGTATCTGGCAAGTGAAATCATCTTAATTCTAGTCATTATATCTAACAACTTACATATATAAATCGATTTTTCAACTAAGTTCTAGACATTTTTTACTTAAGTAATTATACAGCAGATTATATGGCAGAACATAAGCATCATAATCCCACTACATTTTGAGAAAAGTAATTGGTCACTTGAATGGATTGCTTTTGCTTTCCTTCCTTTTTTGTTTCTTTGTAACTCTTGTATAACTTCATTAGATTTTCCCTCTTAACACCTAGAAAACCACATGATGAACCTCCTCTCCAGAAAGTAGATTATTGCTTAATTGCCTTGTTCATACCGGAACATTACAGCCATGGGTGAGATGGAACTGAAATTAATTTAAATAATTGGTAAAGTTGGAAATAACAGCTATTTTTTAAAATGTATGTACACTCCCGGGGCAAAAAAAGACAAAACATTACACTTTTAATGGGCCTAACAATAAATCGTTAAACAAACAGATAAAGTAACTTAATGTGGGTTATCTTTTACCTTTAATGTCTTTAAATGTTAAAGTTTCATATGAAAGTTTGCAGACAAACTTTAACAGAAAGAAGAGCTGGTATTTTTCCTTTCAGCATTGGTGGCTTTTATAGTAGAGACTAATACATTTTTGCTAGGAGTGTATATTTTGGAATAAGTTATTTAACATCAACACATGCAGTAAATCTCTGGATTTTAACAGGACCCTTGGCCTTGGAGGAACTAGGTGGCTGCCCAGCTTTGCTAAGTGCAAAAACCACCCCTGAAACTGCATTAGTGTTGAGAAAAAGGGGCCACGTTCCTGATCTGTCTTGTTCTTCTTTCAATTGTGACCTGTCTATAGTCAATGGGTTGCTTGAGAGCCTGGCGTCAAGTAGGGCATGGACAAGCTGAACCTATCTTAAGTCCCTACATTCAATTAAAAACACTGTTTTTTAAGATGTAAACAATTGATTTGTTATCCGAAAGCTTTGTCATTACACATTGCTAGTTAAAGCTGTGCTTTCTGTATCATTCCTGAATCCTAAAGTATTTCACAGAACTGAATCTAGACTTGCATGATCCTTTACCAAGAGTAATGTTCATCCTTATCTTCACAAAGCTGGAGTTTGTGATATATACACCATTTCTATTCAAGATCACAGATGCAGAACAGCATAAGAAGTATACATGTTAGATCCCTGAGCAAAAAAAAGTATTTGATGATTCGTCTTTTAACCTTCTTTCTATATACGAACATGTTTGCTATTGGAAAAAGCTAGGATGTCTTCAAAGCATAATGTTCCATCATGTTCCCTCATGATGTATCTATGTTCCCAAATGATGCTTCCACACCCGCTGAACAAATTCAAGAGTGGTTTAAAAAAACAAGATTAACTTAAAGGCCTTCTGTGATCCCTCCAGTTACCAGATCCAAACATTATTAATGAGATACTTTATAGGATGCTCTTGATTGCAGACTTCAAATACGACTTCAGCTCTCAAGGAACTGGAAGCTTTCCTTTTTGTAGTATATGTCCCAACAACGGAGTAAATGGAGTACTTGTACACCCCCACTTTTTAATTAGCAAAGCTCAAAGGCTGCAGGGTAAGTAAAACTGTGCAGAACAAAGGCCTGCATTTGTTTGGTGAAAGGATTTCTCATTTTCAATATTACAGCTTGTTTTGGGAATTTAACTGTCAGAGATGAAGGCACACTTGACAAGATAATTAGAATTGCTGCGAGTGCATAGGTGGATGAGTTTTATAGGGATGTGGTACCTAGGAAGGCTCTTACTATAGTGTTTGACCCAAATCATCCACAATTTGCAGTTTTAGCTCACTCTCTTGCTGCATTAGAAACTTTAAAATGCCATTCCAGCCCCTGAATCCTTGATGCACTATGCTGGTTTTCAATGTAAATAACCTATGATTTATTGATTCAGGAACTTTTGGATTTTGCACCAACATTTTCTCACAATTACACAATAAACAAATTACTTATTAACTTTACACTTTGAAATATGAAATCAATATTTGACATGTTAAATTAAATGCCTTGCTACCATTAATGTAACAAGTTTGCCAGCTAGTTAAATCTGATTGTCTATTTTTAGTCACAAAAAACTGTTGATAAGGAACAGTGCAGCAGAATTTTGCATAGCAGGCAACAACACCTGGCAACAACATAAACTGAGGAGACAAATGAGAAACAGGTCAGATATTTACAGCTTGTTCTTGAAGAAATGTCATTTAAATGTCACATACATGATATTTTAAGGCTGAAACACGGTCCTCAATCTGTTCACTTCTAAAACAGCACTATGAAGGATTATCAGCATCACATGACAGCTTGTGATCACCATTATATACTGTTTGGGATCTCGCGTTTACTGTCTATATAAAACTACTCCATTTATAAGCTCAAAGCTCTGATGGTGCACATGTTGGGTGCTAATTTGAATTGAAGAGCATTGTATTTAATTAAAAACAAACTGCAGGGCGCCCGACCTGGATGTCCTTAGAATGTTCCAGCTCTGCCCCTCATTGTCCTTAACACCTGCAGTTTGTTGTGTTAGTTTGTTTCAGATTTTTTCTTGGTAGTTTTCATGTAATTCTGAGCCTTGCTGCATTAGTTCTTCTGATTTTTTTTACCTTTTATTGCCTTTATTTGTTGGTTACTGATGTATTTGCCTGAATTTTGGCCAAAAATCTGTCAATCTCTACCACTTAAAAAAATGAAAGGATCGATAATATCGCTAACTTGCCTAACTGTCAGTGCTACTAATGTACTAGAATTATTCTTGGTTACTTTTTCTTCTTGTTACTACAAATAAGCAAACGAAAACTCTTTACTGATAGTTCAACATAATCAGTGGCATATAAACAGACATTACAGCACTAATTGAACATTTTACTCCAATATTAAGTGTGCTCTTAAAATATCACATGTAAATCACTCGTTCCCTTTCCGCAGAATTATTAAATACATCATGAAGTATGACTGATACATCATGAAACGCACAAGGAATATAGCGATGACACACATATATATATATATATATATGTGTGTGTGTGTGTGTGTGTCTGTATATACATATACATATATATATATATAGTGCTGTATTTATATATATATATATATATATATATATATATATACACATATACATATATATACATATATACATACACACACACACACACACACACACACACATATATATATATATATATATATATATATATATATATATATATATATATATATATATATAGTGCTGTGTGTATATATTGTATATATACACAGACACACACACACACACACACACATATACATATATGTATATAATTTCAGGATAAATGGAATGGACCAATCTCCATTTTTGTCATTTTTCAGTTTTTGACGAAATCCAAAAATGCTTGTTGTACTTTACGTTTTTGTAAATTTCATGGTGTATGTACCAAAAGAAACAACCCAAAATTACTTGGAAAGATGTCTTTGACTTACATTAAAAGTAAATTAAGTTTTTTACTTCTCCTGTAAAGTTATTATTTTGGAGATACAAGGTTTTAATCCGACAACGCCGATATACAAGTGGGTTCAAATATAGCATGCATATGTCCTCCATTAATAAATGCAATCTAAGAACCAGCACAGTGGCCCAGCCACACGTAGCTCTGTGGGGGATTAGCTAGACTCTATTTCGGTTGTTCAACAAGCATTGGAAGAATGGCACTGCACTCTCTTCTCTCTCCACCTGCTATTTGAAAACTGTGGTGGCATCCACACTTCATTTTGTTTTGTGCCGCAGACTGGCGGAAGAGATGTGTGAAGTTAGAAAAAAAAAAACTACACATAGCAAGTCGGTTTCCTGAGGTAACAATATTGTAATTATGAAAGGGTATCCAAGGTACCTTCTGTAACTTATCTGCACATACACTGTTTAAAAATACCTCTGTTTGAAAGTAGCTTCGGCATTGTGAACAGTAGTCAAAGCACAGCCCAGCACCATAAGTACACCCTCCACTGTCAGTGATTAGAGGGCATGTTTCCTGGGCTGCAGTACAATAGACACTTATCGGTCACCTGATTCCACAGTGAGGAAAGATGGGCAGGCGAGCTATTTCGTCCTCGAAATGGTGATAGCTTTTGCTGAAGAGACTTTAAAGTTGGTGTTGATGGATATGTGACACATCTGAGCCCCCATGGGCACATCCTCTTTCAAGTATGACCTAGATCGGGCAGTTGTGACGTCAAAATTGACCTCTGCACAACAGAGAGAATAATAATGGTCACTCTCATTAGATAGAAGGCAGAGCAGATAAAGACTGTGTTGGGATGAGGGTATAAAAGTATAAAAACCCCTATACACAATGGGTAGAGAGATCGAGAGAAAGAAAACTGTCGATAGATTACAGGATCTTCACACTAACTCCAAATCACTTAGTCGGATCACTGAAAGTGAAACAGTAGCATGGCTCGAATGCTGTGGGTCTTAGCGCTTATAGCTCCACAATGGCTTGTCAGGCAAGAGCTATTAGGGTGCTTGATCCTTTCAGGGATATGTGGGATGATCTTGAGTGAAAACACGATAAGCCTTTGGTTACAGTGTATTACTAGTGAAGAAATGTTTACACAGGAATCAGTGGAACTTTGAAGTGTTGTGCTTCTACAAAGCTAAGCAACTTACGTTGGTGTACGAGACCTGTTTTTCATACTGTCTGCTTCCAGAACTGCTTGTATACAGTATGCAAGACTGTAGAACAGTAGGGTAGGGGAAGAGCAGGGTACAAACTAACATGGGAGAAATTGTGAAAATGTTAAATAAGTCCAAGTAGAACATGGTCATCTTCATGTATTTCATGTGAATTTTCATAGCAATTGGATGGATATTTCTTGAGGTTCACCCTGTTTTTGGACCATAAAAGTAACTTTTTTCATCTTTTTTTCCAGTTATTGAATTGAATATATAAATCACATTGCCTCCTGTATTATTTCAACTACTGTCTTTGTTGCTACATTGTTTTAAAGCATATGCATAACTCACAGTGAGAACTAGCCAAGCTAAAGTACAGCATTCACATGGTGAGGTTAGCCTCCCAGTTAATACAATACCCATATCGATGAATTCTGATGTATTAGTTTGGAAAGCTCATCTGGTTCAAATACCATAGAATTAAAGTGTTAATTAAATTTAAATGGGGAAATGATCAGTGCTGGAAACAAAGTTTGCATTTTCTTTTGTTGAAGATGTGCAGGTTGTTTGTTTAAAAAAAATCTTCCTCAAATACTCTAAAATGATTAGCAAAAAGCAAAATGTGTTGTGCCGCTTTCCCCTGTATATTGTGATGAAAGCTTAAAAATAATAAATGTAATAAGAAAAGTCTCCATTACAAAAATATTTGATTATATCTTATATACTCATAGCTACCATTTGGTCCTCATTGATTTAAAAAGAGTACATAATATAATGAACCCTGAGGTCTCTACTTAATACGTTTCAGCAGACAGTAAGGGTGATTCAATGTGATGCTGGTACTGGTAACATGATAGCTACTACTTTAAATATTGCCCTCTCAAGGACCATCCATGTGACTAACATCACATCTTATGGCAATGTATTCAAAGAGGTCATGACAAATGACAAATGCAGCACAGATGACCGATGCACTTCCCTTTGAACCTTTGAAAGCGCTGACTCTATGACACAATCTATCACTCACAGCCTTGTGGGGTGTGTAATCAAACTCTTTTTTACATTGCAGCCATGTGCTACATGTCAGGCCATCATTTTACAAGGTAGGATGTCCCAGTAGTCCAGATATCTTTAGCCAAAAGTCAAGCCTGTCCAATAAGAGGAAAGGTAAGAGTTATTACTACTGGGCAATGCTGACTTTTGTTTTAAATTAGCTTGCTGAGAATTCATAATTAGAGAAACCCTGCTTTATGAAGCATCACCCATGGCCCTATACCTGGAGGTGAATACTGTTTTTCTAGCTATACATGTGTAAACTACCTGTGAAGAGGTATAGGGCCATGTTTTGGGGGGAAGCCACCGTATTATAGCAAAAGTCAAATGTTAGTCAAAGGAGGATGATAATCTTTCATAATGCGCTGTCAACACAACATATTTTCCCAATAGCAGAACCATTATAAACAACAGGACTATAGGAAGGATAACTTTCTAACATTTTTGTTAAACAAGCTACTTCAAACTCAAAAGAAATCATAAATCAAAATGAGAGTCTTAGAAAATGTCCTTCTTATGAACACAACAGCTGAAAACTATGCAAATGCCATTACCTGCTTTTTTAGTCGGCTCTGGCATCCTGCTTTCCTGGTTGAGTGTCCCTTACGGGTTCAGACAAACAGGCTTAGCAGATGCCCTCCTTCTTTCTCTTTTATTAGACCCCCCCCCCCCCCCCCCCACCAGTGCCCTACAATCTAAGCCCAGCCCCTTCCCTCTCTCTTCAACAGGAAGATAATGAACACATACCTCCAAACTTCCAAATGGTAAACCCACTACTACCCACCCACCATGCTACCCCAAACCATCCGTTTCCATAACGCAGACCATATTTCTGGCCGCTCCTCCAACACCTCCTTCAGCTGACAGGACCAGAGAGGCTGGAGGTGAATGGAGGTTAAGGGATAAGGGAGGGGAACAGAGGAGATTAAATTTAGTCTCTGACTCCAGGAAAGTCTCTCACAACATCTAGACCTACAACCTGTCACACCTTATTCCTTGTACAGAAGGGATTAAAAAAGAGAAGACCGCTGTAGAATGTAGACAAGAAAAAAACGTCGTCATGACATAAATCTTTATGTCCTCAAATGCTCTTCTGTTTATGTACACTCTTAGAAATAAACATGCCAGAAAGGATTCCTTGTATGATGCCATTCAAGAACCACTTTTGTTTCCCAGATGAACCTTTCACTGGATGGCTTATTTGGAGAACCTCATTTGTACAGGAGCTGTGTGAGTCTAAAGAACTTTAGTCTTTTTAAAGATTAAAGAACCTTCACATGAAGTAAAGGCTCTAGGAAGAACCCTTGAATGGGTGTGTAATGTTTAGATTATATGAGAGTTCTTTAAACCTGTATAAGGTTCTTCACACTCACACCTCTCAATTTCAAATATGGTTCTTTAGGGGACCAAAGTGGTTCTTCTATGGTATTTTTCAAAGTATGCTTGGCACCCTCATTATTAAACACGTAGAACGGTAAAGTTTTGATACTGGCACCAATTTATCAATCAAAAGAACACACAATAGAACACATAGTGACACCTTACCTTGTTTGGATAGCTTTATTAAGATCAACAGAGGATTCTCCATATATCCTAATTCATGGTTGATTGACTGATTACAGAGAACTGTTATAAAGCTCTATGCAGGCTGATGGTGTCTTCTGCTTCAGTCTAAGGATGGTTGTTAACATTTAGTAAGACATTTGTAGACATATTAAAGACTGAATTATCCAAATCTGCAGTTTAATTGCTGAGATGTAAATAAAGTCATTCAGAGTTGTTTTATGTGAAATGGCACATTGTAGAGAAAGAAACTAACTTGTAATTCTTTTCAATGTTGGTGTTAAGAACCAGGGGTTTCATTGTCAGCAACACAAATATACTCATTCTATTAACCATCCAAAATAATCTGTAAACCCACGTGCCATCCTCTGAGTTTTTATAACATTGATAATGGTCAAATAGTGGACAATCTGATAAAATAGGGTTCCTTTGATGACCATTTTGTCTTACAATCCTGTCATCAGCCCCAAAACAAGACCTGTATATTGGCAGCTAATATTAATCTTTCATCCAATGAAATCTGTATTGTGCTCCACTCATTCGGAGGAGTTGAGGATATTTCACAAAGCAGTAAGATGGCTAACAAACTCACTCTGAGGACTTTCTGCTAGGAATGTCATTTCAAACAGTATCACCAGTGTTCCCCTCAGTGTTTTCTGAGTGTCTTTGTTAGTCTCTGTCTATCATGCCATCAAAATTGGGCCTCTGGATGCAATCAGAGTGAGGTGGGAGGGGCTTATTCTGTGTACTCCCCCACCAAGGCTGGACTGTGAACTAAATTCAGTCCTGGACCCTCTACAAACACAGCAACCCCCCTCCCCCTCCTCAGCCCCCCAAAATTGCAACCCCCGACACCCTCTCACCTCCAACAAATGTAAGCAGTATTACTGGATGCAGAAGCAGCAGAGACACAAATCATTCTGGCCGGAGTGAGCTGAACCCAGTATGTGAGCACATAGAGAACCTAGGATTCAAACTGTTTCCAAATATCTGCTGCAAAAAAAAAAGTGCCAAAAGAATTGAAACTTGTTTTTAATTACACACCTGTACATTGTACACCTGTACATTTCTAATATAAAATCTCCAAATTCAAATCCTCAGATTCATACTGAACATTATATCATTACACCCCTTCTAACTGAGGAAACCCTGGTTGGTGAAATGCCCTGGTTCTGTGCAGTAATTTGTGCTTGTATTGAAGGTAACAGTGTAGGACGAAGTGCCAGCTGTGTTTGCGGAACACTTTGGTATATATTGCCTAATCAGAGAACGAATGCTCAGGGTATTGTGATGTTGGAAATGCCATGTTTAAATGCCTGGTGGATGAATGTCATGCTCATCCTCACTTCACACCCATCTGGCACGTATACCTGGATCTAATGACAAATCATTTTTGCTGTTTTGCACTTCCCCAACGCTGGTCCATACCTTTGCTGACCCTGATCTGCCAGTCTGTCACCAACCAGTCACTGGTAACAGACAGATGGGAGCTTCTGGTAGCTGCAAAATGCCAGGAATCAGGCCATTGCAAAGAATAGAGAGGAGGGAGGCACTGTGTGCTGCCTGAGGGCCACTGTAAATACCACCCATCTGCTGTAATGTCTATATATTGCCCCTGGGACTTGCAGCTGGCTTCTCCTTACCTGGCCGCAATTCCAGGAAGATCAGCTAAAGCTTAACTGTAATGAAATGAAAGAGCGTCAGCAGCATGGCATGACCTGAACGGGATGTTAGCGTGTTAGCGCTTTTGAATTGGACACCTAAGGAAGGTACAAAAAATTAGACACCACATTTAAATGAACGCAATGCAAATACAGTAGAGTAGCAAGTGTTACAATAATAGTATGCAGGATACAAGATACATGAGAATGTACTTGCTTGTGACGTGGACGTGGACACGTTGGCCTCGTAGACACAGTATAACACGTGGCTGACATGCGTAAATCATCACATACTTAAAATATTGTCTCACAACAACACAGACATTCATTAGCTTAGGGGGCTGTCACCTTTGGCCTTTGCCATTTGGAATGACAGCAACAGCGAGAGAGAAAGGTGTAAGGGCCTGGACTGTAGTAGCTCTGGCATTCCTGATTTACTGAGTATGTGAGCATGGCATAAAGGGGTCCAGAGGATGTCTGGAGAGACAGGAAAACCCTGAAAGCCCCTGCACTTAGTATGTTTATTATGGTTTCTCACATGAGAATCACACTTCAATTAGAGATTTGTTGATTAATGGAATACAAAGATGATTAATAAAGTTTGACCTGTATTAAATTGTAATCAGTACAAAAATACAACGATGTTTTACCTTAATAACATTTGTTTTTGGTAAATATCCGCTTATTCCAATTAGGATACCTGCAACACATGGACACTAATACGCCCCCGTACCATGACAGACACTGACTTTACACTGGTAACAATCTGGGTTAGGCTCCCAAAACCACATTGGGTTCTGTGAGCACAACATCTGTTACTTCTGTAAACTATGTGAATGATTGAGTTGTCAGACAAAAATACACTTTTCCATTGTGCACCAGTCTATTTCAAACGAGCTCGAAGCCAGAGTCAGTAGCATTACTGTTTGACATATGGCACATGTCAAGCTCCAGTCCTTGTGAGCCAAAACACTGCAGGCTTTAACGCACTGCCTCATTAAACACACCTGATTCAGCTAATTAGCAAGACTTTCATCAACTGAATTCATAGCGTCAGACGAGGCTAAATGTTAATCTACACAGCACTTTGGCCCAGAAGGTCAACAGCTTGACATGTCTATGGCTTTGGCTGTGGATAGTATAGTCTTAACAATGGTTTGTCAGAGAATTCCCAAACTGATGCAATGATATTTATCACAGAAGCCTGAACTTTTTTATGCAGCCACTGGTAGATGGTTCCAAAGATTTTGGGATAATTTTTAGGAAAAATGTTGAGCCTCCACTGATCCTTGCTGAATTTGTCTTGTGTAATATAGTTTTATATTTTATTCATATATTTGTTTGTTTGTCTGTGTATTTGTTAGTTTATTAGGGGTTTTATCTGTTTGTTTGGTTTTTTTTTGTTGCTTATTTTATAGACCATACTCTGCTTTATAATACAAGATATTGTGTTACAGTTACATGGTCATCTGGTCATCTATATACTTTAATAATCTACACAGAAAACATGTTTTCAAATAATAGAATACTGAAATAATAATCAGAGGAAAAAAGATCATTTAACACAGAAACCATAACCAGTTAAGGCAAAACGAATAATATTCATTGGTTAAAGCTACACTGGGCTATATAGGACTTATTAAAACAAAACTGCAGTAATGCAGGTTAAGAAGGCCCTAAGATAAAGGAATGATATGGGAAAAGACAGAGTACTGCCAGCAGAATAGCAGGGTAATTTAACTCTGTTATGGGTAAGGGTCTACTATGTCCAGTCAGAGCAGTTTTCAGTAAGCAGTAAATTATTCGCTGGGAATTCAGAGTATGGGGGGGTTAATCCAGCCCTATATTCAAGGAGCAGTTTTATGGGGTGTTAAAATGTACATAAATCCCCTCCGTAGCCTATTTGACAACAAGTTTTGCAGTTGGTTTTTTAAAGTCCCCTGGGGAATTCTCTTTGTCTAATACAAAATGGAAATCCAAATTAATCCAAAAAATATGCTTAAATCTCAGTTTGTGTCTTTCCACAAAGAAAAGACAAGCAGTGGTTTACCCTCTGATACCACCTAGTGGTTTGGCTACTCACTAACAATAGATGAGTCATTTCATGAACCGAGTGCCATTTGAGGCCATTTAATGCAGTATATAAGGGACAGAACTCTGCGTATGAGTGTGTCCAGGCTTAAATATAGTATATGAACAACTTTAATCTAAGTAAAAAAAAGTATTTATTTATTTATTTATTTAAGAAGGGGTGGGGAACTGAGTCTGGCATAGCTTGATTTCTCTGCTCTAGCGTATCTGGTAATTAACCTGTGATATTAATCAGATGTGCTTGAGCAGGAAACTGTACAGGAACCTGACCCTCCAGGACTGAAGTTCACCACCACTTTTTATTAGGCATATGGGCAGTTTTAGTTTTAGTCAGTAAATATAGTTTAAACATTACCAAATAAAAGTCCTTATAACATCAAACATTTACCAATATCAGCACTACATCACTTAGATTTATAAAAGCATCAAACCTTTAAGAAAAATGTTCAGAAAGGCATAATAATTAAATGTGTCCCTCCACACCAACATATGCATGGCAGATCGTCTTTGCATGAAATTTTCCACCTCGTCACATTTCCCTCTGACAGCTTCAGTACAATGATGGGTTGTACTGTTAACGCAAAAAAATAACAGTTAAAAAGCTGGGAAATTTAGTTTTTTTGGAAACTGAAACATGAGACTGACAAAAATGTGATTTCTTGACATCATTTTTTTATTTTCAAATTTGTATCACCCTTTTGGCACCGACCTCTCATACAGGTGGTAAATTCGAAGTCTAGCTAGAAACGACAGTCATATGCAAGTTTGGGTGCCCCTTGTCAAATGACATGTTTTGCAGATTGTAGCATAAATAAGCATAAATAAGTTCACACATCCTCCACAAAGAACACACTTCTGCACTTTTAAATGTACATTTATTGTTTAATGGCTGAATTTAACAGTTTGGTAAAATAAGAAAACGAAATGTGGCCTGGGCTAAAATAGTAGCACATTTTATTTTATTTTTAAACTCAGAAAATAAACAGAAACTGTGGGCTATATTTATTAACTACAGGAGAAAGAAGAGGTGAACAGAATAGCCGTGTATTTCAAAGAACAGAAATATGTACATTTGTAAATATATTGTACTGTCAGTGGTATAATGGAGTACAAGTTGAGGTGGACAATATGGCCAAATGTAATATTATAATATTCCATGTATAGCTTTTTTACACAATGTGCCACAATATTTATTTTTTAAAACAGACGCAGTAGTGCCACATTTTAAAAATACTATCAAAACCCATACAGAGAAACACTGTATACAAAAGAATGTATTTCAAAATGTATTGACGTATTAAGCAAATATATTTTAATATGCATTACACATGGAAATGTATTAAAAATGTATGCAAATATATTTATCAAATACTTGTTTAATGCACTTTTCTGTCAGCAGTACCTTTTGAAATGAATTTTATTAGCAAATGAGCCTTTAACATAGCAAAACAAGTGTTGTTGCTGTTAAAATGCATTTTGATTATTTGGTACCTTGTTTAATTGAAATACATTTTGTGTGGGTGTCTTACTACATACATACATAATTAATATAAAGTACTATGTAAAGAAAATCAGTACCATTTACTTACATCTGCAACGTTTGTTAAAACTGCATTAAAAAATGAATACTTCTAAATGCATTTTAAAAAATATATTGAACAAATACATTTTTGGCCAGTTTCATACATTGAAAAAATGTATTTGATAAATACACTTGGAAAATACATTTCATATATACATCCATCCATTTTCTAAGCTGGAGTATATATATATAAACATTTGAAATACATTTTTTGGCCATTGTCATGCACATTACACATAGACTAGTGATTCTTTTAAACATTTTTTTAAAAAAGCATTTTATTTTGAATTTTCGAAACGCGGTGTACCTGGAAGCAATTTTATGATCGTACGTTTCATACGGATAGACTGAGCACCGAATCTGATCTCCAACTGATCTGTAACATGACTCTCGCATCTCTACTGCATGGCGTATGAGTTATAACTCGCGTAAATCGGCCTGGCTTTGTGGTTCCTCAGAGTCACCGGTGGGTTTTCCGGACACGTTATTATTGCATCAGATAGAGGGGCTGCGGGAAAATGGCAGGATCTGGAGAACAAGGTAATGTGTCAAATATCCACAGCTGGCCACTTTCTGTTAAATGAATCAATCGGCGTTAAGCTTACTCTGCTTATTTAAGCCTATCGTTAAGTTAGCTAACGATAGCGTGTTAGCTAGTGTTATTAAGCGCTGCTCAGAGTCGCAGCCGCGGGTACAGCTGTGTAGAGATGCTCCTGCTGATGGTGACATTAGCAGCTTTAGAGCTGTGTAACCTACAGCTCCGTGGGCGCTGCAATGGACATCTGTGCGGTGCTGTTATTAAAATGAAGCCGTTAGGTTACGCGACTTTTCCGTCTGCAGCGGGCTGCCTCGCCCCGCGGTGTCTTGTTTTGACGGTTGTCAGCAGGATGGATTAGACTGGTCTCAGTCTGACTGCCTACAGTCACTTAATATTAATGTAGCATAAGACTGATTAAACCTTTTCTAGAGTATATTCTCAGAAAACCTGTAATGAATAGCTGTTACACGGCACCGTATCTTTCTTTCACCTCCATATTTGTCTTTAAATCCAGTATTGGTTGGGTGTAGTAACTGAACTAGTTATCTAGCTACAGTTACTCGGCTTCATGGACTTTTGCGTTAGATCTGTAACGTTACGAAGGCTTCCCTCAGGTGATAAGGCCATTATTTTTAAAAAGACACGGCCGATCACTTTTGAACCCGTACTCCGTCTGCGTAACAGAAAGCTTCTTTTACTTTCACTTGTGTCATGAATTCCCCACAGTGTGTGTTCAGACCGATCCACCCACCTCTGTCTGATATCTTTAACCCTCAAGATGAGCCAAGGCACGTGTAGGTGATCCACAGTGTATTAAGTATTGATCATTCTTACTCATAAGGGTATGTATTGGTAGATTTAAAGTTGAAGTCCTTGATTGTCATTAAATCCAGCCTGTCTGATATCCTCATGCCCTCAGTTCATGACCGCATATCAGCAGTCTCCAGGTCCATCATTCCTCAGAGTGCTTTTCGTTTCTGTTAGTTCATCATCAGTCCAGCACAGAAGCCACTGAGCCTTTTCTTTTCTGCTGTCTGTGGATTTGCCCTGTGTATCTGTATGTGTGTGTACCCTCTTTGTCTTCCCAGCCTTTGATTATGGCTTCTTGCTGCGCATAAGTGAGGATGCCCGCAGGGGCGAGGCTCTGAATGAATACCTGAGCAGCCGCAGTTACCTGGCCGGCTATGGGCCCTCGCAGGCGGACGATGAAGCGTTTGCGCTTCTTCGCGGGCCTCCTCACCAGCAGCACGTGCACGCCCTGCGCTGGTACAGACACATAGCCGCCCTGCAGCCCCAAATGAACGGCCAGGCCACAGACACCAGCAGTGAGTAGTGCAGGAGCGAGAGACCCCCAGCTATGCCCCTTTGATGCAGGCCCATGTAGTGCATGAGTAGGATACAGTAGGATGTGGTTTGTGATTAGTGTATCGTTCTTGGGCTAAAATAGTTACAGATCATTGTGCTTGGGCAGCTAATGTCTGTTGTAGGTTTATTTTGACAGTAGGACAAAATAAGCTCTGAATGTTGTTGGTAGCTTCCAAATACTGAAGTTTAATCTCCGTGCTTGGAGTGACTTGACTGCTCTTCATCAGATCTAATGACAGTCACAATCTGATGGGTAATTTGTATCATCACTACGATACACAGCACTGTATCACAGCTTTTAGCAGGACACAACTACTGGTATTGGTCTGATGAATGGCAGCTAACACAGAGCATCAGTCCAGGTGGTGTTAGGGCTGTCAGTCTAAATGAATCGGCAGTGATTCATTGCAAGTTCATATAAAAAGAATGCATGTTTTACATTCTTTAACTGGCATCTCTTACAGTAAGAAACAGTGCCTGAGTGACAGACCTGGGTTGTTCTCAGACATGATAAAGACTAGAACCCAACCTGAGAAAATGAAAGCCTTTAAGCTTCTTATAATATTAATTAGTAAATCTAATATAATCTAATATAGATAAACACAGATGTGTAACTGTGAAACAGTTAAATAATCTTTTTCCCAATGTCTATTTTTAAATTTGTATATGCTTTTCAAACAAAGTATATTATTATTATAACAGATAATTATTAAAATAACAGATGTTTTACAAAATAGAGTATTTAGCAGTTTTTCTGCTTTTTTTTATTTTCTCATACACAGTCATTGAGGTTTTTCTTTTTACTTACACAACAAAATCACATGTTTGGTTCACCTTAAAGTTCAGAAGAAAAACATTGAAGAGGCGAAAATAACTCAAACTAATATTGTGTCATTAAAAAAAGCAACAAAATAATGAATATGAATATCTGTAATGGGAAACAAAAAGGTGGGCATGTCATTAATGAGAATTAGAATAGAAAATACTGAACAACTTCAACATTGAAAAACTTTCATGTGGAGTTCAGGTGGATCTGTTAAGTAATATGAATGTTGTTTGTCGGCATTGATTCTGTCACTCAAGCATTTATGAACATAGTTCAAAGCTCTTCAATTAGAATGAACTATTTGTCTGCATTTTTACCACTTAAAGCCTTATTTAAGCCCTTTTAAAGGCCTTATGCTTCATATTTTTTGTTTGGCCTTTTTAGAAACATGACTACTCAATAAATTGTGGAAATAATCTGGAATTCCTCGCTATAATGGATAATGACAACCCTAAGCACTTGCAATGATGGTTTTAGTTAACTAAATGAAGGGAGATTTAAGGATTGTTAGCTTGCAGTGTAACTTCAAGTATGATGATTTTGAAGTTTTTGGAAGCTACTAATAGTGTCTAGATCTTATTTAGTCTCTTAGTATCCCGTATCAGTCTGTGTTTTAATATTTTGGATATAAGCGTGTTTTAAATGTTTCATGTTATTTCGACTGGATCAATGAATCCTTGGTCTTGATTGTGAGGGATTGACCACCTTCCTTTCTATAAGTATGGTAAATGTTCTTGTAGCTACTTCTTGGAAACAACACCAGCTCATACTGCTAGTGACTGTAGGACGTTCCCTCAGTTACTTTCATTTTCAGGAGTGTCTTTGCAGCTTTGTGTTCATTGTCAGCAGTTCTTGCATCATGTTTGTCCCTTCACATATTTCTGTGTCCTTTACTTTTGCGCATGTCTGAGTTTTTGAGCAAGAGACAACCAAGCACATTTCACCTACCACATGCAGTGGACCCTCCATGATGAGCATGTGTGCTGGAGACACAGCTGTACCTGCCTGTCCATTCCATAACTGTGGCCATTTATTCATCATTATTATGTAAGTTGTTGTGAAATAATCTTATAATAAATGATGCGTTATGCCTTTTAGCAAAGGGAAAGAGGATGCAGCCTCCATGGTGTCCCCCGGATGGAACCGAGCTTCCAAAACTCAGACTTTACAACAGCTTAACACGGACAAAGGTGCGTAAAAACAAAATAACGTCTCTGTACTGCTGTCCATTACAAACTCAATTCCAAAATAGTGGATTGTATTCGTAATAACTGTAATGAATTAAAACAGTAGAAAGACAAGATATTTAATGTTTAACTTACTAGCCTTATTGTTTTTTTGTAAATATATGTCCATTCTGCAACTGATCCCTGCAGCATGTTCCAAAAAATGGCTTTGAGTTTGTACAAGTAGCCCATATTATGTATGGCAGTGAAATGATGTAATCTCTGTAAATCATTTATGATTTTTAGGCAGGGCCACATTTCACTGCAGTGTGAT
This sequence comes from Pygocentrus nattereri, assembly GCF_015220715.1. Classification (NCBI taxonomy): domain Eukaryota; kingdom Metazoa; phylum Chordata; class Actinopteri; order Characiformes; family Serrasalmidae; genus Pygocentrus; species Pygocentrus nattereri. The sequence continues at coordinate 19,067,877 of NC_051235.1, read as the reverse complement.
TCTATGAGTGTAGGGTTTAGACAGCTTGTGGAGCTGAGATTAGATTGTATAATGTTGGAGAGAATTTATTTCTAATCTAGAGTAATGACTTGTACCTTCATCATTTGAAGAATGAAAACTTTCTGACATATGAAAAGTACAGTGAGTACAGAAATGTGAATGGTGGAACCATTTAGAGCAAAAGTTCCAAACCCTGCTCCTGGAGACCACTGTACTGCATGTTTCAGCACTGATCTGCACATTTAGTTTTCCAGTGGTTAGCACACAGTCTTCAAGTCATGATAGTCTTGTTAATGAGCTGATCAGAAGCAGAGAAAACAGTGAAATGTACAGAACAGGGTGGTACCCCAGGACCAGGCAAAAATAATGCTTTTTATTAAATTTAATGATAATTTATTGCAATTTAATGTTCCAAAATCAGTACTGTTTAACCCATTTTATCATCATTATTATTTCTGTTACATAGTATACCGTTTTGAACGTTTAGTGGCTCTTTTAAAAAATCTGAAGCAAATAGAATTTGGTTGTTTTTTTGTTTTTTTTATAGGAGGTGTTTGTCCCACAGCATGGGAACAGGGTGCTGTGGTACTGCTGTGGCCCCACAGTCTATGATGCTTCCCACATGGGTCATGCCAGGTACCACTTTCTATAGTCATGCATGCCCTTTTAATTGAGCTCTGTGTATTGCCTAGAATCCCTTTCACTTCTTTTCTGGAACAGACTCTTTGTGATGGTTCTATAGGGCCACTGCAGAGCACACTGACCAGGCTAAAGCATTCACTGAAGCCTTTAAACCCAAACTCATGATTTGTTTGCTATGTTAGAGATCTCTATTTCAATTGACAAAAGAGGGAAAAAACAAAATCTGTTGTTATTGAACTCTTTCACAGAGATAATATGATCTTAGATGAACTTTTAGAGAGTATATTTGAATACAACATGTTCAGATGTTTTACAAGAACCATTGTGTTGCATTTTGGAAAGAAGCTCCAGGTCTTCAGATAATAGAAGTTTACTTGAGAGCAGTGCAGTTTGAGTGACTCATCTAGTGATCACGCCATTTCCTCTTTCCTACTTGCAGCCTTTGGTTGTCTGTTTCTGAAGTGTCTGCTCTTCTTCTCCTTGTGCTTACAGATCCTACATATCCTTTGACATCCTTCGAAGGATACTGATGAACTATTTTAAATATGATGTCTTCTACTGCATGAATATCACTGACATTGATGACAAAGTAAGATGCCAAGGAATTTGTCTGGTATAATTTAGAACAGGATTATGTTTTTCTGTTCCAAAAAGAAAAAGGAGACTTGATTTCAGTTTTTCAAAGAAAACTGCAGGAACAAATTTCCACATCTCTTAAGTTCAGTCCTAGAAACTAGTTGCATTTTCTGCTTCTCAGATCTAAATAATCGAAACAACTGTTTATTTATTTTCCTTCACTCTGCAAATGGATTATCTTGCATCAGATCTCCTGAAATATGAATAACTTGTGCTTAATGGATGTTTACACCAGAAATTAAGTCATTGATATAAATAAGATGACGATAAACACATCATTATGGCTTTAGTGCTTGCTCAATGCTGTTTTCAGACAGTCCTCTCAGATGAGATACAGCAAGCAGTGTAAACAGTATAGATGAATGGCATGTTTAGACTACATCCCTTGCAAGTGTACACTGATGTCAGTTTGAGCTTTGACAGGCCAGTGTGAGTGATGACATCCTACTATGTTTTAGATCATTAAAAGAGCCAGGCAGAATCACCTGCTGGAGCAGTACAGAGCAAAGAAGCCCAGTGCCTCTCAGATTCTGCAGGATGTCTTGACTGCTAGAGAGGTGAGAATCTTCTTATCACACAACACTCCTTCATACAGTAGAATGAACTAGAAGAAAACGCCACAGAAGGCTATACTAAACTGGCACACTTGGCTAGTATATGCAGTCATATGCAAATGTTTGTGCGCCCCATTTGATTGAAGTGAAAGTACACATTGTCTGCAGAGAGTGTACATTTCAGTGCAGTTCTTTTTCCAATTTCCAAATGACTGTATTTTGGCACATATTGTTTTAAAAGTTTTTAGTTTTTTTATTTATGTTTAAAAATATAAATAATAAATATAAACATAAATATGGCCAAATATAGTAGATTTAAGTTTGTTCTCTATAGAGGATATTTTTTTTCCATTTTTAGAATTTCCAAAATTAATAAAACATGTAATTTGACCAAAGGTGTTAAAACATGTGCATACAAATGTAGATGTGATATGTAAATAAAAAAAATAAAAAAAACATGGAGACAAATTAAAGAAGTTCCTGCCAGTTTGAATAGGGCTCCAGGCACTTTACATCAATTCAAATGATCATTTGTTTTACAAACTGTTGATTGTCTCAGACTGCAGACTCTTAACGTCTGTAGTAACAGAGCTTGCTATATATATATTTATATATATAGCATATATATATATAATGTATGTATGTAATTTAACTCTAAAACTGTGGCTACCTCAGAGTAGACAGATTCCTAGAGATCAGCCTGTCACCAGATGTTTCTATCCTTAGAATTTGTGTGTGAAATAGTGGGCACTTAAGGGATTTTGTTGCATTGTTTTTAGCCCTTCCAAGCCAAGCTTGCAGAGACCACAGACCCTGATAAGAAACAGATGCTGGAGAGACTGGACACGGCAGTGACAGCTGCACTGACTCCCCTGCAGGGGGCGATAAAGAGTGGCACTGCAGATGCTGCCATTCAGAGCCAAGCACAGGTAGGTGTGAAATGTTATCTGAAACCTCAAATGTGAGAGCAACAGACTGAACCTATTGTGACCTAGTTTGATCAGAAATGCCCCTTTTTTAGAATTAAAAATTGAATCCTGTTTATGTTCTCAGTTCAAAGGTTATGTTTAATCCCTGTGCCCTTCAAGCACTCTAATGAATCCTGGAAGTTTATTTTAGTTCTTATTTTGCTTTGGATGCTCGTTCGTTAGGTCTTGCTGGACGAAGCCAAGGACCTTTTGTCAGATTGGTTGGATTCCCAGTTTGGCTGCCAAGTAACAGAAAACTCAATATTCTCCCTGTTGCCAAAATACTGGGAAGAGGAATATCACAAAGACATGGATGCTCTCAATGTAAGTGAAGTGTTGAAAATTTTCATGGTTCTTGCTTTAAACTTGGGTTGCAATATAGTTCATGAACATGGGTTTTGACATGCACTGTATGGACACACTTATTTGGACACACCTCTTAATTATTGAATTCGGGTGTTTCATTCAGTCTCATTACCAGAAGTGTATAAAACCAAGCACCTAGCCATGCAGTCTGCCTTTACAAACATTTGTAAAATGATGGGTCGTCGTAAAGAGCTGACTGAATTTAAGCGTGATACTGTAATAAGGTGCCACTGTTGCTACAAGTCAGTGTATAAAATTTCGCCCCAACATGTACTTGCACATCAGAGCTTTGTGCTAAATGTGTTGATCTTTCTTTGTTGTACAAAATGCTAGAAAAGAGATGTTGAATGAATGCATATAATGATGAATAGCAGAGTAACATTGTATGATTGACAGGTTCTTCCTCCTGATGTACTCACGCGGGTCAGTGAGTATGTTCCAGAAATTGTGGAGTTTGTAAAGAAAATAGTGGACAATGGATATGGGTTAGTATGATGGTCTTCAGTTGGAAACTTTCCATATTTACAAGGTATACTTTTCTAATGATTGTGCTCATTTGTTTCTCATTTTTCTTTGTGCAGATATGAATCCAATGGTTCAGTGTATTTTGACACTGCAAAGTTTGGTGCTAGCTCAGGCCATTCATATGCCAAATTGGTGCCAGAGGCGGTGGGTGACCAGAAGGCTCTGCAAGAGGGAGAAGGTACACTCTTATTTATATTGTTACAGTACAATACGCAAAAAATAATTGACATAGGTTGGACAGTGCTAATGGGGTGTGTGTGTGTGTGTGTGTGTGTGTGTGTGTGTGTGTGTGTGTGTGTGTGTGTGTATAATTATATTATATGTTTTGTAGGAGACCTGAGTATTTCGGCAGATAGGCTGTCTGAAAAACGTTCACAGAATGATTTTGCCCTTTGGAAGGCATCAAAGCCTGGGGAGCCATCCTGGGAGTCCCCATGGGGCAAGGTGAGCACATGGGCATCACGTTTTATCCATCAACCTACAGTGGCATATTGATGAAATACTTTTCTTTTTCTTTTTTTAAAGAGAGTTCTGTCATGATATTGCATACAACCACTATGTTTCTAGCTTCTTATCTAATGAATGATCCGTTAAGCTATATGACCTACACTCTCACTCTTTGGTCATGCACCAAAAGTAATAGAGTTACTTGTAATACTAAAATGTGTTCTGTGGCATCACTTTTTCTGTCTTTTTAGGGACGGCCTGGTTGGCACATTGAGTGCTCAGCCATGGCTGGGTCCATATTGGGTGCGTCTATGGATATTCATGGAGGAGGATTTGACTTGCGCTTCCCTCATCATGACAACGAACTGGCACAGTCTGAGGTGCAGAGATGTTGTCGCAAAATCCTTCACACAGTGTAGCAGATGATAAATAAGCTGGCTTTTGACAAATTACACTAATTATACTAATTGCATTTTAGTCTTCAAAGTTCCTGAAAATGATTCCAAGTGCTATGGATGAATATGAATACATTTTTATTGCTGTACAGAGAAGCCCTGTTTTTTTTGACCTGCTGGTTATGGTGTAATGTCCATACAGGCCTACTTTGAGAACAACCACTGGGTGCGCTATTTCTTACACACGGGTCACCTGACAATAGCTGGCTGCAAGATGTCCAAATCTCTGAAAAACTTCATTACCATCAAAGATGCCCTCGCCAAACACACAGGTACTGGTTAACAAGCAGGCAAATTAGTCACTATGAGCAATCCTTTGGTGCTATTTGAGACCATTTTTGTAAGATTATGGAGTTTGTTTCATTATTTAGTTTTTCAGTATATACAGATGGCTGATTAACAAAAATAAATAAATAAATGAGTCAAGAAACATAACGAGTGTAGATGCTTCCAGACAGGTGTACTGCATGGTACAGTTAAGTAGTAAACATCCAGTTATTGAAATATAGAGCTGGCCCAGCTGAACTCGAATATTGGATTGAGATGGCAAGAGGAAAAAGATCTACGTGTGTTTGAGTGAGGGTTCATTATAGGGGCTTCACAATGACTACTCAGCTGGTATCTGCATTTAGATCTATGGGAAAGACATGAAATGGGGTTGGAAAGTGTGTGTGCATTCGATGACCATAATACTACTTGCGCATTAGTGCGAGATGTAGGTAATAACACAAGAGGAGCTGTTCCTGAGGTCACCAAGAATATGATGGGGCATTTTTGTCTCATCCGCAGGCACTTTTTCCCTCATCCACGGGCAAATGTGGGGTCATTGAATGGTTTGATGAATATGTCAGCCATATGTTATAGCTATCACAGTCACCAGATTTCAACCTAATTGAACACCTGTCAGATTTTGGGCCAATGTATAAGGCGGAGCATCCCATCATCATTTAAGGGAATATCTTTTGGAAGAATTCCTCCAGTAAATTTCCAGAGATATGGAGATTCTATGCCAGGGGGTCATGTTGGTTTTGTTTTGTCACCTTTCAGTATATAATCAGTAGTTCGGTGTGCTGCATTTTACTAAACTATGCCATACCTCTCCACAGCAAGGCAGCTGCGTCTGGCCTTCCTGATGCACTCATGGAAGGACACACTGGACTACTCCAATAACACCATGGAATCAGCCATTCAGTATGAGAAGTTCATGAATGTGAGTTTGCTGCCCACATCAGCGCTGTAGTGTGTGTGTTGTATCTGCTATTATGTGATTTACAGCTTCAGATATGGTATGGTTATGATATATTGGAAAGTGAAACTATTTTAAATCAGGTCAATTTATCTAATATTCTCATTTTTAGATTGTTGTGACGTTAACATAAGATTATTAAACTTGTATTTAAACATTTTCCTTGTTTCCAGTGATTTTTAGAAAGTTAGATTATCCTGCTACATTGGCAGGTAGTTTGGCATACAAGTGTATTTCTTACAACAAGCAAAATAATCAGCCATTGTAGTGAGATAATTTGACTACCTGAAATCACTTAAAACAAGCAAAAGATAAGGTTATAACAATTTCAAAATGAGAAGTAATAGATAGGTTGATTAGGTCTGAGATTTTCTCTTATTCTAAAATAGCAGTGCTAATGCTGGATATATCTCTATGTCCATAGGAGTTCTTCCTGAATGTTAAAGATATCCTGAGGACTCCTACTGACATCACTGGTCAGTTTGAGAAATGGGAAGCGGAAGAGATAGAACTGAACAAGAGGTCAGTAATTTTGTCCATTCAGCTGTCAGACATGATCTTTTGTCAGTGGTGATTTGCCACTTTATTTTCTAACAAAATGATTTCATGCATGTTGGATCATGCCTTGATTCTGCCAAACAACCACAAACATCTGTGATTGGTCTGGGTGCCCACAACACACAGGAGGCTCATTTATGTATTGTTGCCTGTGTTGTCAGGACCAATATTGTCATAGAAATTAACAAACGTTATATTTGGAATTAACAGACCGAATTAGATTTGTACTCAACTAAAAAACTTTGAGATTTATTCAGATGTCCAAACATGCCTTCAAGTAAATGAAAAATATTAAAATACAATGTTTCGTGTCTAGTTTTTATGAGAAGAAAGAGGCAGTTCATGAGGCTCTCTGTGACAACATTGACACTCGTACGGCGCTGGAGGAGATCAGGGCTCTGGTGGGTCAGAGCAACGCCTACGTGGCTGCCAGGAAAGCTGCCAAGCTGCTGCCAAACCGCATGCTGCTTCAAAGCATCGCCCAGTACCTGACTGACATGTTCAAAGTAAGCTGACAACAGTTACACTTAACAACGAATGTCTTCAGACAAGTGTAGTGAGAAGAACTACTAGTGGGGAAAGGGCCAAGATTCTGTGGGACAATTTCCAGTACTTCATACAATTCAGTTGAAATATGCAAATTGCGTAACCACTGTGTATTTTTATGTCTTGTTCTTTTTCCAGACAATGTTCCACTTTTTCCAAAAAATGTATTTTGCAATGAAATATTTTACTGAATTTCACACACATGCTGTGTCATACATGTTTTGTAACAATAATAATAAATTTGAAGAAAAGAGATGTTTGCAATAAGAATCACACTGTAGACCTGCAATGTTATCCAGTGATGAAAATGACTGGGGCAAGAACATTTCTGTTCAAGTGTGGTGGTGTGCTTTATCTCAGATACTTATAAATCCAGTGATATGACTCACTATGAAACTGTGACGTGCAACATGCAAAAGAACGTGATAATATTGCTTATTATACCTGAGAGATTGCAAAGTATTAGTGACCGCACGTTTTGTGTCAAATACAACGCCTAGGACTAGGTCTGTCACAATCATGAAATTTTAGCTAATGGTTAGTTCCATATAAATAATTGCAATTACCAATTGAATTGTCTTGAGTGTTCATTTTTGTAGCTATTGAAGTTCAAGCCTAAATTGGCCAAATTCACTATTTTCCTTCATAGCTGTTGATATAGCTGCTAACAGATAACCGTTTGAGCCTAAATAAACATTACTCACTACTGCCCTCTAAATGTTGTTTTTGTAAGACCCAGTTAGACCCGTGACTTGTCTTAATAACCAGAGTTTCTTTCTTTTATTTACAAGCTTTTACCTCAACTGAACAGATAAAAATGCACCCAGTTCACATTCTGTTCATTGTGACAATGTAAACATATCATGAATGCTATCAACTGTGGAAAATAATTGGGGTCAGCTCAAGTAAATAGGTAAAATGTAGTAAGCATGACAGGCCGAGAGAAGATACTGGCTAACATACACACATGGATGTTTCTTAAGTCTGATTATCTGCTTTTTTTGGTTTGTTTTTTAAGACGTTTGGGGCAATTGAAGGAACAGAACCCATTGGATTCCCTGTTGGGAAAAATGGCCAAAACACTGATGTGAGTAAAATCTATGTCTGTGTGTGTATATACAGTATGATGTTTTTTCCATTTTATTATGAGGTATCATTGTGGCCTTATTTAATTATTCGGTCATATTAAATATGTCCAACAGTTGGAAAGTACAGTCATGCCCTACTTGAATGTGCTGTCAGACTTCAGGGAAGGTGTCAGAAAAATCGCAAGAGAACAAAAAGGTACCTCTAATACTAACCTTTGAATGAAGACATCCTTTATAAAACTGAATGAAGAGTAATGGCTTTGTCTCTCCCTGTTCGTGATGCAGTAACAGAGGTGCTACAGCTGTGCGATGCAGTCAGGGATGACATCCTGCCTGAGCTAGGAGTCCGATTGGAAGATCATGAAGGTATACAGCAACAGTTTAACAGTATTTGCTAGCACAAGACGTTCATGCAACAGTGATGTCAGAAATCTGCTGTTTTAGCTTCAGGTTTCAGTAGCTTATCACATAATTTTCCAAAAATCTATAGATTTAAATTAAAATTGCTTTTCCATCTTTCATTTAACTAAGTTGCATGTTCAGAACTGCTGCTTGGAGTCTTGGATTAAAATGAAAGTTTTACTTTTACTTTAGTAATGAATGTCATTAGCTTAATGAGCTTCAGTAGATAAACTTGAACTTTCTGTTTAGGTGTAGTGACACCTGTGCACTATTCATAAACAGTGACATGTCAGGGCTAGCTTTTGTTGCTAGTGAGTCTTCTGAAGAACATTAAAGCAGTTTTTTTCTCTTTCTAGAGAGTAAATGGTGCGTTCTTAGCTTTCCCACCATCATACGATGATTCATTTCGTGTCAAGGATTTAAAGCTATTGAAGTAAGCTGGAGGAGTCAAACATGCATTTTATTTTAATGCATCTGTTGATCTCTTTGTTTTTAATCATTTCATGAAGGGCTCCGCACAGTGGTGAAGCTGGTGGACAGAGAGACTCTACTGAAAGAAAGGGAAGAAAAGAAAAAGGTAATTAACGCTGTGGGAGTGGTTTTGATTCCACTCATACCATGTAGTTCAGTTTGTTTTTACTAGATACGTCACTCGTGTGTACATCTTCACATGGTATGCTTTAGTTTTGTACCACATAAAAGTCTCCAGTTGTGCTCTGGATAAACTGCCTCCATTCACTTCAGACTTATCTTAATGCTCCTGCATGTCAATATGTTGTGATCCTCGACGGACAACTTTCTTTAGCATCCTAGATGAGCTCATTGCCCACCATCTCATACATTAATCATTAATATATGTTAAACTATATATTGTAATTATCTGTTTACATAATGTTTTGTGAAGATATCTACCTTGAGATTTTATGTCCCCTTTGGAAATATGATATTCATGATATTAATTTTATTTTGGTACTATTCTGAATGTTCCACTGCTTTCTCAATCATTTTAGAGTCTTCTATGACTCCATTTATCATTCTGGACACGTAACTTTCTTAGTTTCCTAGTGTCATTAATCATTGTAAACCTGTGAAGTTGCATACTGGATAAGCATATTACAATCATTTTATACTCTTGTCTCCATCCAAATTGGATTCCCAAACTTTTGAACAGTGGTGTAATTATTCATTTTGATTATATTTACTTAAATTATGCTTATTGTTCATTTTCAGTTATATTTCCCAGCCCTAGGCAGAGCATAGTAAAGAATGCTGAGGCATGACTGCGCTCATGAAAAATGCATTAGAGTCTTTGGAGTGAGTCAGAGTGTATGACATTCGGCAAACAGGACTCAACTTACACTCTTTTGTTATGCTAGTGTAGAATTACAGTCACGCCATCTCTTTTAGAGATAAATGTACTAATTAAGTTTCATGGCATACCCTAGCATGCATGTTTTTCTTCTGTTAAATTGATTACAGAATTATTTGCTTCATTGATTTATAGCTGGAGGAGGAAAAGAGAAGGAAGAAAGAAGAGGCAGCCAAAAAGAAGCAGGAACAAGAGGTGAGAACAGCTGCTGTTTAACAAATTAAAGAAGTACTTAACCTCATGTGGTGGATGTCATTCTGAGAAATGTCCTACATCCGTGTTTTATCCATCTTCTAGATGGCCAAACAAGCGAAGATGAAGATTCCACCTAGTGAAATGTTCCGCTCTGAAACGGACAAATATTCCAGCTTTGATGACACGGTAATTTTTTCCCCTCGAACATAGCAGAAAAATCATTTAACTTTTTGTTTTAACCCTTAGTCATTGAAGTTGCATGTGGTGAAATCTGAACAATGAGTGACCATTTCACCAAGAGTTTTGTTATTTTTCACTTATTTGGTTTATCTGTCTCATCTGGTAGCACCGTATGTAAATTTGTGGATAATGCTTGACTTGTGGTAAACTAACCAAAGCTACTATCAGTATTATCCATAATAATCTGTGCACGTCAACCCAAAAAGTGTCCTTATTTTACATGTACATTGCTATAAAACAAATGCTGCAACTATGCTAGTGCATAGCCTGAAATAGTATAGCAATGAAATATTATATTTTAGGAAAATAGTCATACTACACAATCACAGCATTCTACCATCTGAGAAAACTGAGACGTTTTGTTTTTCACATTTGAGTCTTTCCAGTAGTCACCCTCAAACTCCGCACATTGGCTCACCAGCTGGATATAGATAATGTTGTTTTTAGTGGCTTTTCATAGAAGCATCAGCATGAATGAGGGTGTGCTTCATGTAAATTATATGTGAACAAGGTCATGCATACACACGAGCTGATTCATCCAATTCATCATTAGTGCTCAGATCTCAGCTTGTTTCTATGTCGCACAAAAGTTTCATGAATCAGATGCAGAGTAGTTTGTTTTTCATTACAGGTGGTCAAATCTGTGCTGGTTTTTTTTTTTTTTTTTGCAACTTATGATGAATAAGGCCTGTGTTTTTATTTAAGGTACATCATTTACATCAAACATTGTTTTCATAACCTCATCTCCAAATTTATGCACAGGGTTTCCCCACACATGATGCAGAAGGGAAGGAAATTAGCAAGGGACAGACCAAAAAGCTTCGCAAGCTCTACGAAGCACAAGAGAAACTGTACAACGAGTACCTCCAGTCAAACCAGAATGGAAGCTGAGAATGCTGGGAGTTGGAGTCCACCGGGACCTGCAATCCGCCCATAGTGTCTGCTCTGCTCTGCTCATGTCGTGTTGTGGTTGTTACATGTTAAACTACAACTTTCAGACTTCATTTGTGGGTCCTGGTGCTAAGCTATGGCGGTGTTCATAGTCTTACATACATTATAGGAAAGGGAAGCTGCAATTTTATTGCAGCTTTATCAACATTGCTTTGGAGATGTTAACTGTGGTGAAAAGGTCCAGGCTTTGCTTTAATGCTGAAAAACGGAGGAGGGATGTGGAAATGTGGCCAGTGTTGTAATGTTGAAGGCCTTCAAAAGGTATGTGATGATCCACAAAAAATAGTTGAATCAATATTATTAATGTGATAAAGGCCTGATGACGTCATCATGGGTGAGAAATATTAAACAACCATTAATTGTGATAAAAGGTCTCTAAAGCAATGTTTGACAGAGAGTTACCTATATAATGATGATACCAGCATAAGGATGACAGGTATGATTCCTTTTATATGATATTGTAATCATTTGTGACAAACAGACTGTAAAAAGAAGGCAGGACTGTCCTGCGTTTATAACTTGTGTGGGAAGAAAAACTCAGTGGTTTGAAAGGATTCTGTGGAATTCCAAAAAATAAAGCAGAATATCAATGTGGAATTTGGACGTTGCTCAGTCCTGTTCGGTTTCAGGTTTGCAAAGGTAAAATAACTAGCATAGGATTTGGATAGCTATTATCACAGAAAATACTATTTGTATTTTGCAGTTTCTGTGCAATGTCTAGAAGTAAAAAAAAGAAAATCCAAAGGACCTCAAAATAAAGTGAAACATTAAAACAATTGTCTTCAAGTTACTTTTAGTATGAACACAGTGTTTCTGCCATCATCGGGACATGCCATTACTGGTTATCTGTTATAAACACACCTACTCCTCTCATACAGCTGTGGCGCAGTCTTTAGAGTGAGATTTCCTCGTTTGAAAAAAGGTGGAAAATCCCCTTCTAAAAATGCATCTTGAAGGTGGATGGAAAAACTACAAGTGCTTTGCAGTGAAAACTTGAAGGTGTGCTGTTTGAGCTCTCTTTGTTTTGTTTTGTTTTTTTTCCCCACAAGGAAGCCTGATAGCAGAAGCACATTTATTCTTCGGTACATCATTGGCTACACTAACGGTCAGATTAGAATAAGGTTGCATGGTGGGATTAGGCAACGGAGGGCTGCTGGATTAAAAAAAACTAAATTCTTTCAGACTTGAGGCTGGGGAATGCATTGCTGTGCTAGTTTGCAGCTGGAATGCACAGTAATTTGCTTCATGTTGGTTTATAAATTGAGGAGTACATCAAAGTCTATTTCATACCTTTCCACTCCTCCATAAACCAGTATTATGTAGCTTTATGCATTGCCTTACTGTTTTTCGTGTTTTGTGTAAATGTCCCCTCTACCTAACCATTTTAAAATTTTCTTTGGTTTTTAAGTTCAGGAAAACAACCTTAGGTCATTTACATTGTACTATCACTGATTAATATTAACATAAAAGAGGATGCTTGCGTAATCAGTCATTATTTGCCGTGGCATTTGTTGTTAGGTTTTTGTCATTTCGGTCATCATAAACCAGTTACGGAGTTAAATGTACTTTATTTTAAAGGGCAAATATCTTTATCATAATTGTCACAATATTATTGTTACATTTAATTTTTTCCCTGAAGTTCACTTACGTTTGGTTTTATGTGCCAAAGACAGACTATATCACCAACCTCTTGTTATCCCTTTATATTTAAATAAGCTATTTTTTGTTATTGCCTCTTTAAAACTGATATATTTAAATAATCCCTCCAATGATTGGCTGCCCTGTATTGTAATTTGTTTGAAAAGCATTCCAGGCTGAAACACTCCTTATAACTTCACTGTGAATGGGTGGATGGTGAAATCCATTGCTGATGGTGCTTCCAGGAGCAGGTTTAGGACTGTAATGAATGATGCAACGGAGGATATGTGCTATGCACTTGGCAGCCCCACTCTGAGTATGCTTGACCTACCACTTTGTGGTTGAGCTGTTGTTTCTCCTACACACTTCCATTTCACGATAATAGCATTTACAGTTGACCAGGGCCAATCTAGCAGGACATTTCATGAATTGACTTTTGGCAAAGGGGGCATCATACAACAGTGTTAAGTCTCTGAGCTCTTCAGTGTTACCATTCTACTGCTAATGTTTTTTCTATGGAGAGTGCAAGACAATGTGCTTGATTTTATCCACCTTTTAGCAATCGGTGTGACTATATATACACACACACACACACACACGTCTTAATGTATTAATACATGATGTCTTAAGCATTGTTTCATGGTACTTTTGAAGCTGTTATTTTTAAATTCATTCATGGCGGAGAAAACATTTTTTTTCTTCAGATTTACTACTGTTTCATTCTTATCCACATTACATATACAACCCCAATTCCAGTGAAGTTGGGACGTTGTGTAAAACATAAATAAAAACAGAATACGATGATTTGCAAATCCTTTTCAACCTATATTCAATGGAATACACTACAAAGACAAGATATTTAATGTTCAAATGGATAAACTTTATCACTAATTTTGAATTTGATGCCTACAACATGTTCCAAAAAAGTTGAGACAGGGGCAACAAAAGACTGGGAAAGTTGAGGAATGCTCAAAAAACACCTGTTTGGAACATTCCACAGGTGAACAGGTTAATTGGAAACAGGTGAGTGTCATAACTGGGTATAAAGGGAGCGTCCCTGAAAGGCTCAGTCATTTACAAGCAAGGATGGGGCGAGGATCACCACTTTGGGAACAACTGCGTGAGCAAATAGTCCAACAGTTTAAGAACGTTTCTCAATGTACAATTGCAAGGAATTTAGGGATTTCATCATCTACAGTCCATAATATCATCAAAAGATTCAGAGAATCTGGAGAAATCTCTGCAAGTAAGCAGCAAGGCAGAAAACCAACACTGAATGCCCGAGACCTTCGATCCCTCAGGCAGCACTGCATTAAAAACCGACATCATTCTGTAATGGATATTACCACATGGGCTCAGGAACACTTCAGAAAACCACTGTCAGTGAACACAGTTCGTCGCTCCATCTACAAGTACAAGTTAAAACTCTGCCATGCAAAGTGAAAGCCATATATCAACAACACCCAGAAACGCTGCTGGCTTCTCTGGGCCCGAGCTCATCTGAGATGGACTGACGCAAAGTGGAAAACTTTCCTGTGGTCTGACGAGTCCACATTTCAAATTGTTTTTGGAAATCATGGACATCGTGTCCTCCGGGCCAAAGAGGAAAAGGACTGTCCGGATTGTTATCAGCACGAAGTTCAAAAGCCAGCATCTCTGATGGTCTGGGGGTGTGTTAGTGCCCATGGCATGGATAACTTACACATCTGTGAAGGCACCATTAATGCTGAAAGATACATACAGGTTTTGCAGCAACATATCGCTGCTGTCGGAACAAAACCTCATATCTCCATTTTTGTCGTTTTTCAGTTTTTGGCATACTTTGAAAAGACACATTGTAATAAATAGTGTGTATAAATTCCATGATTGGACCAAAAGAAATTACCTAAAATTATTTGTAAAAATATCTGGTTCCATTGACTTGCATTAAAAGTAGAGTATGTATTTACCTTCTCCTGTAAAGTTACAATTTTGGAGATATGAGGTTTTGATCCGACAACAGCGATATGCTGCCATCCAAGTAACGTCTTTTTCAGGGACGTCTCTGCTTATTTCAGCAAGAAAAAGCCAAGCCACATTCTGCACATGTTACAACAGCGTGGCTTCGTAGTAAAAGAGTGGGGTACTAGACTGGCCTGCCTGCAGTCCAGACCTGTCTCCCATTGAAAATGTGTGGCGCATTATGAAGCGCAATATATGACAATGGAGACCCCGGACTGTTGAGCAACTGAAGTTGTACATCAAGCAAGAATGGGAAAGAATTCCACCTACAAAGCTTCAACAATTAGTGTCCTCAGTTCCCAAACGCTTACTGAGTGTTGTTAAATGGAAAGGTGATGTAACACAGTGGTAAACACACCCCTGTCCCAACTTCTTTGGAACGTGTTGCAGGCATCAAATTCAAAATGAGTGAATATTTGGAAAAAACAATAAAGTTTATCCATTTGAACATTAAATATCTTGTCTTTGTGGTGTATTCAATTGAATATAGATTGAATAGGATTTGCAAATCACCGTATTCTGTTTTTATTTGTTTTATACGACGTCCCAACTTCATTGGAATTGGGGTTGTAAAAACTGACAAAACATTTGGAGGTTCACTGAAGGTACCTGCAGGATTGCAAGGCAAACAGGGATGGGAAAACATAAAAACTTAGACACATATAGGCTCTCTGATGGTACTGTACAGCTAACCAAGCTATTCATGTTTCTTGTTACAAAATATTTTGGATCTAATTTCTAAGTAGGAGGGGCACTTTTGAAAGCAGCGCCGCCGCTGGTTGGCGGTGAGAATTGCAGGCACTGAGCTCATTCTGCCTGTGTGTGCTCTCCGCCGCCAGAGCCGGTTTGACTCTGCTGCTTTAATGAGCGATGGGATAAATGGGCGGTGCTCTTCCCACTTTATAACTCTGTTCAGCGCGTCTGCTGAGCTTTTCCCCTGCCGGGCTTAACCCTCCACACAGCGCCGAGGTGCTCAGCAGTGCTCCGTACCGTTTCTGTTCGCCAGGTGGACGAAGGCGCTTTCCCTGCTTTAATGGCTCTCTAACACAGCGGACTGCGAACTGGTGACTTCTGTCGGGAAAAGATAGTTTCTTCTTCTGGCTCTCGGTCTACCGGCCGGACTGAGACATGGCTACGTTAACGTGTCGTGTCCAGTATCTTGAGGATACGGACCCGTTCGTGTGTACAAACTTCCCCGAGCCCAGGAGACCTCTTCAGTACGAGTTCAACGAAAACCTGCCTTTGAACGAGCAGATAGCCGGAGTTCATAAGCTGCTCCAGGCGCCTCTGAAGGTAAACCAGGACACTCTCGTTCATAAAAAGAGCCTCACCTACTGCTTAGTGCTGCGCGGTGTCGATAAAATATCGTATCAGCGAACGTCTCGCACTATCCGCTGGTATTTCACTGTGTTTTAGTAACACCAGCGAGCGCATGCTTCCTGAATAGTGCTACTCTATGCTAAAATAACGTTGTACAAACTTGGCATTGGGGCTCTTTAGGTGACGTGGTGATTTATTTTTAATAAGATGCGACAACAGATTAATGGAGGCCACGAGTTAAGTTTCTGGTGGCCACGAATTAATATATCGCGGCCACAAATGAATATGCTGCGATTAGTCCACAAGTTGTCAATGTATACATTGTGGCCCTCAGTATTAATTTGTGGAAACAAGAAATTTTAACTTGAGGCCTCAGTATATTAATTTGTGGCCTTAATGTATTTGCTCTTAGCCTCATTATATTAATGTGTAGCCACAACACATTAAATATATTCACTGTGTTACCTTAGGGGTGTATTGCTCTGTATTGCTTGTTTTCATCTGGCTTCTTACATAGCATTGCAAATGTTAACTGGACACATCAGCATGGAAGGTCTGGAAGAAACTTGAATAAAAAAAAAAAAATAAAAAAAACTTGTTGGCTACAGGATAATGGATGCTCCTCATTTTTAAAAACATATTTGATTTAATTAAAAAAATTTTTTCCTTATTTTTCTTATTGCTAAAAATATCATTGTAACTGATGATCAGCAACAGTGTGCATCAGTATCACGATAAACTATGATGGACAATATATCAGGCAGCACTGCTAAAAAGTTTGTAAGGACACCTTTTTTTGCATTTTGTTAGGCTTTTAAAGCCTGCTTGTAAGATTAGATTAAATTTATATATCTTTGGACTTGTATAACACATTTTGTGGGGGAGCAATACATTTAGTGTTTTCCTATGTTGTGACCCACTGTGTGGCTGTAATGGTAACAACTGGGTTGTACTGTATTTACGTGCTTTCTTGAAAACAACTAGGCTATAAACTAGTCTGTAAGTCTGCAAATCTGTGTATCTATCCTATTTTAGCAACAGAGCTTTGGTTCTTTGCACAGGTGGAGGCAGAAGGTGGGCAACTGCTGGGGTGTCTCATGTTATAATCTAAGCTACATGTTAATATGAGGATCAGATTTTATTGTGGAATTAAAAGCCTTTTACGGACCCTGTGCCCTTGTAACCACCTAACTGTGGTGATGATGGAGCCCATTAGGAAGTAGGTTTGAAGTTGGTGTCCTAAAGCCTACGCACCTTTACATAATAGTTACCAGCTGTTTAGATTGTTCTTGATTATTGGTTACTGATGTGCTGCCTCACTGACAGGCATGTATTAAGGCATTGTGGCAGGTTTGTTGAGGAGTAGGAAGTAGCTGACTGAACGGCTTGCTGGGAATTGCTTTATCATATTGAAAAGGATGGCAAACCTTGACTGATGCCAGTCAGTTCATGCAGGGCATTCCAAGCCACATTAGCTCATCCAAAATCCCTTTATATCAGATAAATAACCCGCATACGGAATTCATTTTGAGTATTCTTGTCTGTTCCTTTGCTGGCCTTGAGACTTGATGTTGGGTATGGTGTTGAAATCAGGGAGAAGCAAAAGTCACAAAGGGAACTGAAAGTTAAATATCCTACATACAACAGGTCCACCCCAAGTTACACAAGTGGAAGAAGACCACTGTAGTGGTCCTTGTGGTTCTGTATACACTGCTGTTGGAAGTTCTGTAAAAGTTTGTAAAGTTTTCAATTGTATATGTAGGGCTTATTTTGATATTATATTGAATATTATCTTTGATATCCCGATAGTTTATAAGAATAAGAAAAGCACACAGTGTTATGTTTTATTTATTTATTTATTTTAAATAGTACAGGATAGTGAAAAACAAATCTTTTGATAAACGTCTGTTTTCATATGAAATTGCTTAAAAATGCTAATCTGGTGAATTTTACCCAATCAGGCAACACCGAACAGGTTTGAACCATTGACTGAGCTAGCACTGAACTTGATAAACAAAAGTGTTTCCCCATTGGGCTGATATTAAATGGTGCTTGGAAGTACATGGCTTCATAAATGGTGAAATATGTCTTATTTGAATGGCTTTACAGTTTTCAAATATTTTAATTATTGAGTTTGCTTATTTTTATTTAATGTTTTGCAGCTTTGCTAATATGATGCAAGCGCTCTACAAATCTGCAATGTGTGTGTGCAGCAGTAGGCTAAATTGTCTTGATGCTTGCGGAAAGGGTGGGATCTGTAAGCAGAAGATAAGGCCACTGGAATGGCCTCTTCAATCAGCCCCCTTATTACAGCTGAGTGAGGAACGAGGCAGAGCCTCTGTTATACATGGGAAGCACACAGCTAGATAAGAGCTGAAGAGCCCTCTCCTTCTTCCCATTGACTGTTTTGACTGGATAATGATGGCTAGAAACAATTCTCATCATTCACGGTCAAGAGATGTTTCTGTTGGCATTTGTGGTATTGTTTGCAGAATGTACCAGGCGTTTTTAATGCGATGCTCTGAATAGCCTTCTTCTTCTTCTTCTTCTTCTTCTTCTTCTTCTTCTTCTTCTTCTTCTTCTTCTTCTAATTATTATTGTTGTTGTTATTATTATCTTTGGATTGGAATCAGAACAGAGTTCCAGGGACTTGATAAAGTCTCTCTCTCTTGCCAAAATTAACATTAACTGTAATGCCATGCGATACATTATGCAGGGCAGTTTGGTAATACAAAGCCGATAACACAGGATCAAGAGGTATATTAATCTCTGGAGGAAACCCTGCATGTGTATTATAGGAATGTTAGGGCTGCACAATACATTATGGCAATATTGGCCTTTGATATATTGCTGTCACAGAAGACAGCAGTATGCAAATAAGCTAGTGTTTTACTTGACCAATCACAGCTCCAGGTGGATGCTTCTCTGGGTGTTTTGATTTATGTAATCCATCATAAGCACATTATTTAAGTCAAAATAATGCACACCAATCTTCACCCAATACAATTCACTATTACCTTTTAATTGCTTTTTTGTAATGTTAGTTTAATTTGTTATAATTTGTTTTCATATGTCCATATATGGAAATTGGCCTGCATCAACGGAGATGTCCTACATATATCCACCTATTCAACCTATAGCAAAGTAGCCCTGCCCATTCACATTGAAGTTATAAGAAGTGGTTCAGCCTGGACTGATTTTGGAATAAAACACTATATAGGTCAGCCATTCAGAACAGAGAACATTTACATATAGCAAGCCAGCCTGTTTTAAGAGGGGTCAGAAACTGGCAACGATGGGATGATACCACTTTTTCTTTTGCGATACTTTGAACATTGGCCCAAATAGCAATACTGATTAAATATTTTTTCTTTAAAGATTATTGAGGTTTAAAATGAACTGTTTTTAATTGAAGCACTTCAATTCAGTTGAGTATCAAAGAGTAGATATCCTGTCAACTTCTCACTTTATTAACCCACAAGAAGAAATACTACATAGATGACATCACATCACAAAATGTGATGATGCAGTTTCAGGACTGATTTGTTACAGGATTGGATCAGATTTTTTTTTTCTTTTCACTTTAATATCTATGCCAACATTTTCTGCTGATATCGGCATGATACTGCATCAATACAGTAAAATAGGAATACAATCCCACACCTACATATTATCTCAGCAAAAGAAATAAAATGTAGGATATGGGCTGTTATACATCGCAAGGCATATGTCATGCAGTATGCATAATTGCAGTAGTATTTTGTATGTATCATGTATCTTTTCAGCATTGACTCTCTTCTCTTGTTCACTCCTCAGTTAGAAGAATGTGCACTGCAGGTTGCTCCTAATGGAAACTACCTGGATCTTGAGTCCTCACTCGCAGAGCAGAGGGATGAACTGGAGCAGTTCTATGAAGATCTCGCGTAAGGATTAATCCTTCACTTTCTCTCTCTGTCTCTCTCTCACTTTCTTTTGCTGTCTGGTTGTGTTGGACACATCTTATGTGTGACAAATGAAGACATAAACTCTGTAGAGATCCAGTCAAATCAAACACTCCCACTTCCTGTAGCATTCTAAACCATATTTAGGACATTAGTTTATTCTGATGATCCTGTTGGTGTGGTAGTTATGGAGCAGCTCCTGTGCTGTACTAACAATGTGTGGAGGACACTCTTGTCTGCTGTCCATGTTTTAAACCTGCTGTGAAACTGTTTAATCAAAAAAAAAGAAAAAAAAAGAATTGATATTCCTGCATATCACTCCAGGCATGTGATGGATCTGAACAGTGTTAGTAGGTTGCGTGGTGGTAATCTGATAAGAACCCCTATACTTTCATATTGAGAGAATGCATCAAACTTGTTGTGCCTTTAATGGTAGACCAGCCTCTTATCGCAAATTTTTCACTGAGGATTTTTCTTATCCATTTATTTAAAGTGCTCCCACATGCGATTTCTTTAAGGAATCTCTGTTCCTTTAGTTGCAGTGGGCAAGTGGAAAGCAGTGTGGTAATTGCGCTCTGATGTGAGCTGAAGTAGATGCTATAAACTTGTGATGTATCAACTGAACCAACTTAAATTAATTGTATTTTATCATAGTAGGCTATAATTTTTGCGGCTTAAACCCCCCCCCCCCCCCCCCCCCCAATTTTTGTATGCAAAATAGAGAACGGATTCTGTAATGAACGAGTACTCATTTAAACTCCTTGCGCCAGCCCAAATTAACACTCATTGAAGTTAAGAACATTTTTCCTTCCTATGTAAAGTTACCAGTTCAGAAATACAAGGTTTTATTACGACCATGATATTGTTCTTAAGCACAGACAGGAAAAGTACAGGCATTTATTTAACAGTAAGGAAGGGGCAGGACTTTTAAAAGGGTAGGTAATAGAGCTGAGATGGACGGAGTGGCTCATGATGACTATGGTGCTTCAGAAACACACCCAAACACTCTTGTGGACAAGGATGGAACCTTGATCTTTGCTCTGGGCAGAGAGAGTGAGTGGACCACATGAGTCACTCTTGCTGTAGGAACATGACAGCGCAGTGGCTGTTCTTTTTTTAAGACCTATCCTCGGAGAGAATTCTTATAAACACATGAGGCACTTGGTAATTTAGTTGTGGTGAGAGACGAGAGAAAGCACATGTTGTCTAACATTTTGTCTTTCTGTTTGATTCAATCAAGCTTAGTTACATTTAGAATAAAATTTGGATCTGCTCGCTGGACACAGAAGAGAGAGGTGCATTTGCATAACTGTTTAGAGTCAGTTTAAAGCCAGACAATGACCATTTGTCACTGTATTTAAAATCCTAGATCCAGGTGCTGAGAAAGTATTGAAACAGAGTACTTGTCTTTCTGTTAGCAGTCATCAGTAATGTACCCCTCTGTTGGATAGAGCTAATAAATATAAGTAAATCTAGGAAGTCAGTAAAAGAAATTTCAAAAGACAATTTCGATACAGTATTGGCAAATCTGAAAAAGAACAATTGAAATGTTATCCAAATTTGAAATTTAAAAATGTTGTCTGCTTTTCTAGGATCTCTTATTTGCCTTTTGTGGAAATGGCCAAAAAAAAAAAATGAAACAGTAACTTGTAGTTAATGCTTAGTTTTTTCACAAAATCAGAGACCACTCTTTGTTTGTTTACTTATTTTCAAGTCAGAAAGGCTGTTAAGTACAAGGTATGCAGTAGTTTCCCAAACTGAAGTTCTAAAAAGGCTAAATACAGAGCAAATGAGACTCCTAACAACTGTGTAAGACCTGGGAGACCACCAAAACTGTCCCCATGAAATAAACAGTACTTAAAGCCTTCGTCTTTGAGAGATGAAAGATGAAGGGAAATGGGCAAGAAAGGAAGTAAATAAAGAGGACAAAAAGCAAAGCAAAGAAAGATCTGCTGGTGTTCTCAGAACAATGGACTGACCACCCCAAAGTTCAGACCTCAGAATCATTAAATGGATTACTTGAATTATGAGATGCAGAAAATGACCAACCAACTTCTAAGACTAATTAAAAAAAAAAAAAAAAAAGAAACAAACAAACAAACAGATAAATAACACGAAAAGGTGGACACATTAAAAACTGAAAGTGATGTTACATTATGATGTTTTTGGCTTAAGTTGCTAAAAAATATGAACAAATTTTACTCAATGGCTGTTTTGACTGGAAATTAAATAAATGACAGGGGCTCCCTGACCTTTGCACAGCACTATATTTTACCTGTGCTTTTATGATATGTTGATGTATTTAAGTTTGAGGGGTGGAAAATTTAAGGCACTCAGTTTAATGTGGCAGTTTTTCTATTTTAGGCATTTTACATTTTTATATTATTTGTAGCTCAGTTCCATATTTTGCACAGGGAAATGCAAGTACTAATGTTATGTCCAAGTAGTTTAAAGACCACTTGGATGTAACATTTAACATGGGTAACTCTAAAATACAGTGTCAGGAACTACATCAGTGCATTTGAGATTACTTAAGAGCTCAACGAGGTTTAAGGTTTAAGTATGTGATGATTTAGGCAATCAGTTTATACGGTGCTAAGCTGGCAGCTATAAGCTTCCATTTCTTGTTAACTTCATTAGCTTCGTAGCTCCAGGACATTGAATTGAATCTTAACCTCAGAATCAAAACTTATATCAAACTTGAAAATGGATGTGTCCGTGCACCCCTACTGACTATTTCATTGCCTGTAGATTCTTTTGCTCTGTCTGGCTCCCACATACTTGTTGGTCTTGCTTTCTGTTGCTCAAACATCTTACACAGAAATCAGTTCATATCCCTCTGTCTCTCTTACTGGACTCTGTTTACATCATTCATACATTCACACCCTCACTCTCACACATGTTCTCTCGCTCTCTCGCTTTGTCTCACACAATGAGCTCAATTCTAGAAGCGAACATGAAGCGAATCTGATTTGAATGTATCTGGGCTGCTATGCATTCTCTCCCCAGCAACAAAGGCACTTTCTGTCCTGGCCTCATGCAGTTTCCTTCCCTAAGGGAGACAGTGAGTTTATATCATTCACACAAACCACTGAAATCCAAGGCTTTATTTTCTGCTGAGATAGTGAATGGCAAAGACCAGGCAGTCTTATTAAATAAGCAAACTCAGTAGCAGACCAAAAAAAAAAAAACCCTAAAGTGATGTAATCACTGATGAAGGCCTACAAGGAAAACTGTGATCAGAGGGGAAGAAAGACGCACTGTTACTGATGCAATCTAAGTGTTGTTAGTCTTGTTTTCTTTCGAGCAACGGTTTCCATGTCTGTGGATGTAATATTTGTTTGTTTTTGTAGTGAATCCTTTGCTTTTTTGCACTGAAACATACAGTATAGTGAATAATTAAGAGCAAATATTTGATTTTATAAGGGCTTAAGTGGGTAAGCCAAAGCAGAAGTGCAGCCGCATCTGGAACTTCGTCAGGTTCCACACTGCGTACAGGGGAGCCAGCAGGAAACACGTCATTTGAAATGGCACTTTGGAAAATACAAGACGGTAATTTTGCTGTGTGTGTGAGCACAAGCCACATACAACACCTTCAAGAAAACCCTTTCTGTAAAGTGCTTGGAGTTTAGCAGCTGACTCTCTTGGAGCATAGTTTCCATGCCTGTGCGCTGACTTTCCATACCATAATCCCTACTGAGTGCCAGGACTGTGTGTGTGGTGTAGTAATCACCTACATTCTGTATACTTTCGTCCATCTGCATTGAAGTGATGGTTTGGCAACAAATCAGATTTTACAGTCTACTTCTTAGCCCAAATTTAGTCAATCGGTTAAGACATATTTGGTGTCTGAAGTTTTAGCTTTTCACCAGAGCTGCAAAGCTAATGTAGCCAACCAGGATTGAAAGCTTATCCCCCACCTGTTACCATTGTGTGAACTGCATGCCTAAATCATCACACACTTGCCTTAAACAGATATGTGTCATGGCCTTGCAAGGGCCTTGGGTATGAATCTTTTAGAGGTTCTGACAGGAAAGGGTATGTTGGGTCACGTAACTAAAGTTCTATTAAAAATCTCTTTCATCATTCAAAATTATTTTTGATTATTCGACTCTTCATAGCCATTTGTATATCCACAAAAAGAAAACATGGTTTACTCATATTTTTTGCGAGTTTAGGTCAGAGTATTTGTCATGCTCATGAGAATAACCCATTGTGTCTGCATCATAACAGCTTGTGGTTTTTGTGCAAGACTTGAATCCTGCTTTCCTCTTTTTTTTCCCCTTTTCTTTTATGCCAAGCTGGGTCACATGAGGGTAAATGCCAACACCGCTAGCACATGATGTCCAGCATGTCCCATTTGATTGACAACAGCAACAGTCTATGAGTAGTGAAATTATTTATTTGGTCATCTATACATATTTGAGGACTATATGATCATCTAATATTTACATCTGCAGTGGATGATCCCAGTTCTTTGGGCCACTTTGAACCTTGTGGTCTGAGGCCTCCCAAGGCCTATGGCGGTCAGACTCTGGCCTGGTCAGTAATCTATCTTTGGCCTCAAGCTGCATCTAGTTGTTAAGTGATCTCAAATAGACTTGCTTATGTGGTTTCTGAGACAGTTCAGTGTACTATTATCTATATAAATGGACAAAAGTACAGTCAAAATTCAGGTTTTCCAGTTGGTTGAACTCTATTTAGCTATAAGCCATCCATTCTTATAAATAACTCTGATGTGGTTCCTGACACTGTTAGTCTGTTTGAGATCACTTAACAGCTTTTAAGGTTTAAGGCAAGTGTGTGATGATTTAGCCTTTGTTTACACTGTGCCAACCTGGCAGCTATTCCTTTGCTTGTTAGCTACATTAGCTTCATAGCTCCAATATAAAACTAAAAAACGTCAGACACCACGCATCTTGGCTAACCAACTTTCGCATAAAGGGAAAATTGTATAAATGAGATTTTTCTCTAAACTATCCCTTTAAATGGCTTTTACCCAGTGTGAGACTTTTATGGAGAATGATATGACCGCATTGCTGACATAAGTGCAATGAATGAACTCCATTCCAACCCCCCAAAATCTCAAAAGTATTTAGAAGCCACAGTACCCACAGATGACCGCATGCTTATTCTACTGACATGACTCTTTTTCTTTGCTTGTGTGTTTGCAGCATAGGCAAAAAGCCCATCTTGATCCTCCGTACCCAGCTGTCCGTGCGTGTCCACTCCATCCTAGGTAAGAATATCTTCTGTTCCTTCTCAACTCAGTTTGATGCCATCTGCTGAAAGAGGGGAAAGTTCTGGCTCAGATCCCAGTGTAGAACCTTTGGTAATGCTGATGTAGCAAAAGAATCATCCCTGTCTTTCCACTAGAGTTCAACTTTCCTACTTTCCAGGAGCTCCCAAGGGATTGTGGGGGGAAAAAGGGCCACAGTGCCAGCCATGTTAAAATCATTTTTATCCCTTTTTTGGTCATCTTTGACGTACAGCATTCCTACTTTACCCTCAAAATCCATCCCTAGTTCTGACCTCATCAGCTGGAGTTAGTGTATCATTGGCTGCTGTAGAGATCATAGTCAGCAGCAGAAGAGGAACTGTGGAATTACAGAAGGAATATGTAAATTGCGAAAATGCCTGTTTAATGAATTTGATTGATGTAAAAAGCATTGCTAATCACTTACTAGAACTGTCCATGTGCACAAATGGTTCTCAGCTGAGCTGACAGCTGGTCTAAATGAAGATGTTTTTCATAACAGAGTCTCTTTGTGCTGCATTGTGTTGATAAACTTCAGTATAAAGCAGTTTGCCATTTAAAGGGGAATTTAATAGATTTTTTGTAAAAAATCAACATAATTCAATTGTTGAGATGTAAAGTCATTCAAAGTGGTTTGATGCAAATGGTTCGTTGCATAGAAACTTACCACCTCAGACTTCCTTACAGTGGTGGTGGTGAGATAACCAGGCATCACAATGTCTACAGCACAAACAAAGAACCATTATGTGTCTGCTGAGTTTTTAATATGTAACGTTGGGTACTGTGTACCCCTAGAGCGTTTGTACATGTACCTCTTCATTATGAATATAGTTAAAAATGCTTTTAGGCCAAGGGCTTATCTTAAGATTGTGTCTGTGTTAAATGCTTCAGACATGAATGTAGCATTTTGCATTTAAACTACACTGAATGATTTTTTTACATATTTGTTGGTCTTATAAGTTAATCTTGTACCATCACTTTAAACAAGAGTTTTCAACTGATCGCTCTCTCAGTAAATCTCAAATGTGTTTGGTGCCTTGTTCAGGGACATGACCAGAACACAGGCCTTAGTATGTTCTTGGCTGCATCTGAGTGGTTCATCATAAATCTCTAACTGTTAAAGATATTAATAGTCAACCTTTTCCAGTTGTTGTGTGTTACATGGCTCAAACAGTACATCATTTGGAAGAGGTGACTAATGTTTGTGTGTATTCCTAAAGGACACTAGAGCATTTAGGTGTCTCCAGTATTTGTGTTTTCCTTATAGGTGTTTGCAGGACTTTTTTCTTGCATTAGATCACAAAATGTTAAGTGACACATACGCTGCATGTTCATCTTCACAGCTGCTCTCTAAATAGCACATTAGAGAGCTTGCAGCCTCCTGTTAAACGACACATTGGTTTTGACTTGGCTCTGACATTGTCAGACTCATTTGAGCAGGACTGTGAGGTCTCATTCAATTGCTTGACTGTACTTGTGTTAGAATCATTAGACCTATATCATTGTATGATATGGACAGAACAGGGCTGTTTAGGTTTTCTAAACATTTTGTACCTAAAGCTGCACCTACCTTAGTGCTCTGGAAATAAATACAATTTTAATCTTTAATAAAAATTGTAACAGTGACTTGGAGTGTTTGCAGGCTAATGAATACAAATGAATTAAGTAATATTAAAGTTTACCAAATCTTAATGTAAACACAATGAAACCTGAAAATGTCCAAAGAGCAAGAAAATTAGAATGTCATTAACGTGTTATGGGGGGCAATAACATGTTCTATGGTTCCAGTTAGGTGTAAACTAGCTAGCTTGTTGCTCAATGTGAGAGAGCCTAGCCTTTTATCCTATATACTGCACAGTTGGCTCCTGATATTTTCATTTGAACTATGACTGTCTAGTAGTGCCTAAAAATCGATATACTGTATTTTTCACCAAACAGTATATTTATCTTTTTGTTTCCCCCAATTTTCTCCCCAATTTAGTTTTTTCCAATTTCACCCTCTAGTAAGCACTCCCACAGTCACACACTACTACCAGCACCATGGAGGCTGAAGACTAGCACAGACTTCCTTGGCACGTCTGTGAATCCAGCCACCATTTACATATTTGCAGCACACTACCCAGCATTAACCAACACATCAAATTAAAGCTAAGGGTGTTGATCTCTGGTGCTGGCATTTAATATTTAGACAGGCTACCAAAGGTGGATGTTAAGTAATGCAACCAGCACCTACACAGACCTCTAACGGAACAGAAAAAAGTCTGAATGGAGTGTTTAATTTGGTTGCATTAAGAAACTGCAAAAAAAAGGACATGATGCACACTGAAAGTGATAGCTACTAGTATTGATCGGGTAAACAACTTGGACAATATAGACAATATATACACGTGTTTGCTCTAAAAAAAGTGTATATTTAATTGTTTATAGATATTTTGTTTATTTCAAATCAGGAGGGCCAGAGTTTCTTGGCAGAAAGCTTACCATAGAACTTTGTGTTTGGATTTGTTGAACACATGGAAATGACGCTGCTTTAGTAAAAGCTTTTCCCCAGCCTAATGGACTTATTTGTTAGCAAAAAGAGCAGGTGCATAGAGTGTGCATGTGTCATAGGACATGTTCCTTAGCAGGATAGACCAGTTCAACTGTTTTGTGTATTAAGAGGTAAACCCCACACACATTCCAGGTCAGGGAAATGGAGCACCTGTCTGTCAAATAAGTGCTAGTCTGTCAGGCAAGTGTAATTGAGCTATCTCAGGTTTACCTTCCTTTTTTTTCAACGCCTAATTGATTTTATCTTGTTTATTGCTAAAACAAAAACAATTACAACCCTGATATCTCAAGTTTAAATGACATTGTTTTTCTTTTTTACATTTGAAAAATCCTTTGAAAACTGAATCACCAACTGATATGTCCACATGTCTGTATCTTGTTGTTATGGTTTTTCAGTTAACCCATCACTGGCCCAGTTTTTGTGATTTAGTATTGTTTGTATGTGCTGATATTTGCTATGTGCTGTTTACTACATTGCCCACAGGGTCACATAGCCTAGGCCATGGATCAGCAACCCAAAGAAGAGCCATTTTGTAAAGTTTCACCAAAAATCAAACCATCTTGGGAGCCACATATTATATTCATTTTACTGAAGTAACATTTCACCATGTTGGCTATAAATATGTCTCAATATGTGCTAATGTCCTAGTATGGGCTTAAAATATAATATAAATGAAAATGCAGACTTGTGTTGCTCTGCTTTAAGCTTTAGCTCAGCTATAGCCACTTTTCTGGCGTCTCTGGCAGGAATCTTTTCCTCAAAAGTAGACCAGTAAAATGTTTCTTGTAAAATGTCTCTGAACTGCACCCTCTTCTTCACCTCTTTTCTACACTGTCCATTGCTCTGGATGGTTGACCCAAGATATTTGAAGTCATCCACCTTTACGACCCCTACTCCTGCCTCCCTCTCATTCACACACATGTATTCCGCCTTATCTCTACTGACCTTCATTCCTCTCCTCTCCAGTGCAAACCTTCACCTCTCCAGATTCTCTTCCACCTGCTCTCTAATCTCACCACAGATTACAATGTCATCTGTGTCATCTGCAAACATCATGTTCCATGGAGCCTCCTGCCTGACCTCATCTGTCAACCTTTCCATCGCCATTGCAAACAAGGGGCTCAAATCTGATCCCTGATGTAACCCTACCTTCACCTTGAAACCATTTGTCACTCCTACTGCTCACCTCACCACTGTCTCACTATCCTCATACATGTCCTGCACCACCCTAACATACTTTTCAGCTACACCTGACTTCTTCATACAGTACCATAGTTCCTCTTTTAGCACCATATCATATGCCTTCTCTAGATCCACAAAGACACAATGTAGCTCCTTCTGACCTTCTCTGTACTTCTCTACCAACACTCTCAATGCAAAAATTGCATCAGTGGTACTCTTTCTGGGCATGAAACCAAACTGCTGCTCACTGATCTGAACCTCTCGCTTTAGCCTTGCTTCAACAACTCTTTCCCATACCTTCATGGTGTGGCTCATCAACTTTATACCTCTGTAGTTACTGCAGCTATGCACATCACCCTTGTTCTTAAAAATGGGGACCAGTACACTACTTCTCCACTCATCAGGCATCCTCTCACTCTCCAGGATTTTGTTAAACAACCTGGTTAAAAAGTCCACTGCCTTCTCTCCTAAACATCTCCATACCTCCACAGGTATGTCATCTGGACCAACTGCCTTTCCATTCTTCATTCTTTTTAAAGCTGCCCTCACTTCCACCTTACTAATTCTCTGCAATTCCTGATCCACTATCTCTCCCTCCGTTGTCCTCATCTCTCTTTTTCCTCATTCATTAGTTCTTCAAAGTACTCCTTCCATCTACTCAACACTCTCTGTTCACTCACTAGTACATTTCCCTCTCTATCCTTTATCAGCCTAACCTGCTGTACATCTCTTTCCGTCTCTCTATTTATCTCCAAATTATTGATGTTCATCTTTCTTTTTGACTTTTCGTTAGCTACTATCCAGGCGAGACTGTTGTCTGCATTATGTGATGAGCAGTCTGTGTGCCAGTCTTCAGGGTTAAGCAGTTATACATTTAACTCCAGTGTTTTAAGACCATTTATTGCTAAAACAGTTAGAACGATCAGCAGAGATATTTTACTGCGAAGGAGGATTATTTTATTTCTACCTAAACATCTAATTCTGCTGTTGAGTCACAACAGGGCAGTAAAAGAACCACATGCAGCTCTGGAGCCACGTGTTGCCGACCCCTAGCCTAGGACAAACAGTCAAAATTCTTTATTGATAATTTGTATTTTTGTAATGAATTTTAATGTTCTTATCACTAAGGCTGGATATTGTTCAAAATTTTCATGCATCACTACCAGTACTTTGACTTTAGTGCTGATTCCTGAGTGATACTTTTTGTAATGCCTTATTTTTGTTGCATACAGAATGTTACAAAACAAAGGTGGGTTAAAGCAGAAATTGTGATTTGCCGGATGGGTTATATTTACATACCGTAATTGATTGCAGAGTAATCAAGAAGCACTAATGGTAATAACATGAATACATAATGCCAGTCAGCAGTCTAGGTTTTGGAGCGCCCTTGCTCATTAGGTCTGAAATGTGGTAGTGAAATGTCAGAAGATGCTTTTGGTGTCTTGGTTAGGAACATGACTGGAATACAAGCCTTAATAGGGCTATAGCTTCATGTTTTTGTATTGAAACTGTAATTTGAGAGTGCAGTTTTCAGTTCATAAGAGCTGTAATTGTGTTGCCTAACAGCCTTGGCTTAAGTTTTAAGTGGAACCAGTTAGACAAATCAGTAATCCGAGGTAGACCATGTTCAGTGGACATGGCAAAACAATCACAGCTAACTAGCGGTCTGGCACACTATGTCCAGTGTTAAAGCCTCAAGCAAAATAAGTGGATATTCAAGGAATCTTGGCCAAAAGAACAGGCATGGGCTCTAATTTACTGAAAAAAAGCACAAATTTAAACTCGCTGTTGGTCGCAAAAATAGTCAATTTTATCCCAATTGTTTAGTCATAGGCCTTAAAGTGGTCTTGGTTGCATCTACTGTGGTACTGTAGTAATTTCAATACCTGGCCCTGATTAGCTTTTTAGTCTTTAGGTCAACATCTTCACATATGACAACAGCAGCACACCTGATTGATCCTAACTAATTTGCAGATGAACTGAATTAAGCTTCACTAATAGGCTTCTTTACTTGGACTCATTGGTTTTCAGATAACTTTCGTAACATTGTTCTGAACACTGATTTCAAACATAAGGGCTGTAATTATGTGTACAACGTTCTCAAAATGAGCCATATTTCATGTTTTCCTGTGTTGCTGCCTTTGGCATTTGGTAGTTAAGTGTGTTCCTTCTAAGAACTGTGGTGTTTTTCCTTCATACATTTTCTCAGTCTGCTAACAATTGGCTTTGTGTTCAGCTTTTCCTCAGGTCTTATCAGAGCAGACATCTATAGAATGATTTTGCCACCCAGACTGCTGCAGTGCCCTTAGCATATTATAATTTGCTTTACAGAGTCAACCATCCAAACCACATTCTCAGCGTCTTTTGTTGAACGCAATCACCAGGATCGTCAGGTGATCTTTGTTCTAGAACACGGTCCAGTGTTCTGCTGATGATGGGAATGTAGGCTATAGATGTAGAGTGGAAATAAGGGCATTTCTGTTTGTGGAGATCGTTTGTGATCAGCTTATAATTGATTTGTACAATTGCAGGAATTTTTCATTGTCTTTAGTGCTAAAGTGTTTTTGTTTATGAATATTTCTGACTTTTATCTCATTATGTATATAAGGCATTTTTAGTTACTTGACTGCATATGGTGCCCACTTGAGGAGAATTTTCATCTTTCTAAATGTGAGTGAGCTACAAGCTGTGAGGTTCATGTCTAAATGTAAAAGTAGCTAGGAGATATATTAAAGCAGTGGTTGAGTCAGTCATGCTAACAGTGAATGGAGGAAAATGGCCATCATTAGTATTATGAAAACGGTATCGTGCTGGCAGGAGACTACTGTCTTACATTTATGATGAGCACCATTAGTGTATATGGTTGGCTGTTCCTTTAGCTAATATTGAATAATAATAGAGAATAAAATAAATAGCTTTCAGAGACTATATTAATGCCTCACAGGCATTAGAGAATGGGCCAGATGAATGAAGGGAGCAGAGAACAGAAACTAGCATTAAAACCTTTTTATATAATCTTGCCTGATTTACTGCATCAGCAACTGGCCTGTTTAACAGCTGAGCCTCATCCTGACATGAAACACTGTTAACAGTAATAGTTGGGCCTGCTACTGGAACATGCATAATTTAAGGATGGACCATTTGACCTGGGCTTCAGTTGGAAACTTTGAGAACATTATTTAGCACTTAACATTTCATACACACACACACACACACACACACACACACACACACACACACACACAC
The DNA here is from genome assembly GCF_015220715.1 of Pygocentrus nattereri. Taxonomy (NCBI): domain Eukaryota; kingdom Metazoa; phylum Chordata; class Actinopteri; order Characiformes; family Serrasalmidae; genus Pygocentrus; species Pygocentrus nattereri. The sequence goes on along the minus strand of NC_051235.1, from coordinate 19,035,553 downwards.
ACACACACACAGACTGACTGACTGACTTTTCATTTTGGAAAGAAGTATGTGGCTGTGTTCCCTTGTCTTCCTGTTGTGTTACAAACAAGCTGACACAGCATCCTGTGCTCAGTAATGTCTGACCGCCTTTCTGGCTACTTCAAGGATGGTGAGAATGCAGTTGAGGGTGGTGTGTGTGTGTGTGTGTGTGTGTGTGTGGTGGGGTTTTTTTTTTTTTTTTTTTTTTTTTTTTTTTTTTTTTTTTTTTTTTTTTACGCATTTACACAAAGGAATGTTAATGGTTTGTTGTTAATCAGTCTGTGACACAGTCATTAGGAATCCGTGTGATTGCATTCTAAGTGATCTTGGTGTGTTATTTTGAATGTTGCTGTTGTGACTGGTGGAGGAGTAGGCTGGGAATACCCATAACTTCCAGTGCCCTCTGACTGTGTGTTCATTTCCTTCAAGTTACAGGAAACTCTCACTCAGAAATATGCAGTTTGTGAAGTATGGTAAATAAACGTATTTATTCATAAGCAGTGCATCCCTACTTATGGCCAATTATGACTTACACAGTTTAACGTGTGCATGTTAGAAATTTTAATTTATTTTAAACCAGAAGCTCACACTGTAGGCTAAATGATTGCACACATTTCTTTCTCTGTACTTTCTATTGGCCAAAGCAACAGTATAAACAATGTTATATTATTAATTAGCCAAATTGCCATTTTTAAGTCAGAAAATCAGTTTATTGTGAATAGCATGAATCAAATAAAGTGCTCCATCAAAAGTAAGAGAGAGCTGGCCACTTGGCACAAGAAGTTATGTGGTATTTATGCAACGTTGTGGTATATAGATGTTGTTTATACAGCAACTTTATAACAACTTAGGTTTTATAGCAGGTGTGGATGAGGCCAAATTCCTGCTGTTTTTTACCATGGTATAGTTATGATAGAAGAAGGAATTTCAGCTAAATTATCAGGTCCAGGAGTATATCCCTTGACCTTTTTAAAAGGTGATTTATCTGCCAAATTGAAAACTTCAGTTTCCCTTTACACCTGTTGTAGTTCACTAGCCTAAAGCTGTGCTTGTTCTTCAATTTTTTTTCTTTTTTTCTAGTTTTGCACCTGAAAAGTGTGTTGCTTCGCTGAAAACAGTAATGGCAGCCATCTTGTAGCCTGCACTTTGTCTGTACTTTTATCCATTTCTGTCAATAACATCATGTCGTGCTATGTCACAAAGCATGTGTGGACGTTTGTTTGATATGAACAGCTCAACACATTTTGATGTGAGCTTCTTTAGCTATGCAGTTTCATTTGGGGTAAAAGGAAATTTGATTTTCAATTTTACATCATCACTGATTAGTGATGTAGATTTATGGGCTTTTAGCTGACTTAAGGCCCTGTTGATAACCTGATGAAATTAATTAGATGAATTCATTCTCAGAGAAACTGGCAAAACAAAAAATGCTCTGGCTTAATATGTTTGCTTCAAGGGAAAGGAAAGATCTGATAAATTTGATCTGGCTGGCTGATGGAGACACAGAGATGAAGACTGCCTCTGTCATAGTGAGGACTGTTGTGGAGCTGAGGGTAATGGCAGTGTTGTTCACTGAACGTTTTTTGTTGAATCTTTCCTGCTGTAATTCTCTGAGCGGAACAGTATCATTTAAAGTGGCCAACAGGAAATGCCATGCTGCAGATAGGTCATTCCACATAGCGCTGGGCTTCTATTTCTGCATGGTTTTATGTGATGGTGGTCAGCAGCACAGAGCGCTGAAGCTTAAGCTCAGATACAAGTGTAGTTGAAAGTGACGGTTCAGCCAAATAGTGATGAATAGAAGCAAGAGTTTCTGGTTTGTGTCTCATTATGCTAACTGACAGGCATTCTTTAACTATCCATTTAATCCTCCTATGACACTATTTATCATATATGTATGCATAGTGTGTGTGCATGTATATCTGGAGTTTGTGTAATGCATGACACACCCTTTTAAAGATATTGAGGAAGGTTATATTAACCAGATAGAAGGTTCCCCATTTTCTGGTTGTGATGGCCTGTATCAGATCACGGAGGAGTGTGTTGTTTTCAGTGTTACATACATGCACATACCGACTGATTGATGCATCACCTTGTTGGTTTTACTGTGAATCCTTCAGTAAAAAAATCCTGGCATGGAGCTGCTACCAAATACAGGGGATTCTCAAAGGATTCTTTGGAGCAGTGCCATGGAGGATCTCTGTTCCCTGTTGTTTCAGTTAATAGTTAATTAAATAGTAATTTTAATGAGTAATCAAAATAAGTAAACAAACTAAATTTGTGCAAATGAAGTGCCTTTTCTTTGAAAGAACCTTCTACTTTATGTAAATGCTTTACCCCAGTTAGTTTTTCTCCAGAACCATACATTCAAAACGGGAACCAGTTTGGAACTTTATGACTATAGGGCTGAACTCCGAACCTTTGCAGAAGAAGTAACTCTTGGGTTAGCATGCTAACTAACTGCTATGGCTAATGTGTAACCACTGATCTTTGCAGATCGGTTTTCTAAGCAAGTAGCATAGCCATGTTTCTATGAAGAAATAAAACTGTCATTTTAATGTATAGTCATAGCATCCGTGCTCTTAAAAGGCTGTGATTGCTTTTCTTCCTCTTGCTTATATGAGCTTTGACTCAAGATTGTGTGTTGGTGTTTTCTGTGATGGATGTATATAATAGTGCTTTGCTCCACTTGGAGCACTGCTCTCCTGATTGCCTCTGGTGGAGCCTGTCCTTAGGGACGAGGGTGGTTTAGTAAAGTTCTGCCATTGCAGGCTATTTATACTGCTGAATGTGCGCATGTGCGTCTTGTGAATGGGTACATACAGACTGCTAAGCCCTTTGTCCTGTTTGGCCTGATGTACTGAGGTTTTCTTCAGACTCTTAACAAAAAATAGCTTCCAGGGTGGCTATTGTTGCCAGGCTGTGTGCACATCCTCACTGCCATATTGACTGCATTTGGTATTGCTATATCTTCCAAATATATTATTCATTGTATATGATAATATTCGCATTAACATTGATAAATAACAAAGCCATACTTCTTGACTGCTGTTACTCTATACTAAACAATTGTCTTACAATTCCAAAATAGCTTCTTTTATTAAATTATATTGTCTTTAAATTAAAAATTTAAATTGTAAGTTGCTTTAAAACGCACTAAAGGGGATCTTGCACAAGATTGTAAAAGTTCACCAAACCAAAACCACATTTCCAAAAAGGAGACACTGTTTTAGTTCTTATGTATTTTGGACTGTTCAAAACATTCTGAAGCAACCAGCAAACAAGGTTCCAAACCAGTTTGTGGAACGAAAGCCGGAGCCAGAAATGAACGGTAATCTGCTAGGACAAGAACAAAACTGAAAAACCAGTCACTGTTAACTATTCCAGAACACAATGACAATTGGAGGTCTCTGTTACTAGTTAACTGTTAGTGTTTTTTTTTCCCTTCTATTCTGTGTAGCCAGTGATGTACTGAGTATTGATTTGATCACAAGTTAAATAGGGAAAAGCTGCATTTAAATTTTTTTTTAAAAAAACCTATTTTCGAAGCCAAACAGAGGTTAGTCATGCATCAAGTCATCAAAGGTCAGATATACATTTTAATTAACATTACTGCTAACATTCTTCATACCACTGAGTAAGTATTGTTTAGATTAGGATACCTGATTGTTTGTATTTAGGTTTCAATCTTGCTGATGTTGTTTTTCCTTGACTTTATCTACATCTCAGCTATTCAGTATTAACTTATTTAAACATCAATGGGGTAAAAGCTTGTGCCTGTTTTGCAGACACATACTTTATAGGGAGTAAACTGTGACACATTTATTTTGTAGAATACGATCTATATGATACCTGTGAATATACGCTACTCACAAAAAGTTAGGGATATTTGGCTTTCTGATGAAATTTATGGAAAACCTAAAGTTCACGCTACAGTGATATTATACCATGAAAGAAGGGCATTTAAGTAGAAGCATGCGATTCTCATCTCAAACAATTCATTGAAACAAAAGCCAACAACAATTGTGGGTATAGCCCAACAAAAAATGTCAGTCTCAGTAACTTATGTCCTTGAGCATCAATTACAGCTTGACAGCGATGACTCATGCTGTTCAAGTCGACTCATTGTCTGCTGAGACATGGCATCCCACTCTTCTTGAAGGGCAGCCCTCAGGTCATTGAGGTACAGAGTTACAAACCTCTACATGGTGACTCAGCTGATCCCATAGGTTTTCTATGGGATTCCGGTCTGGAGAAAGTGCGGGCCATTCCATTTGAGGTACCCAGTCTCCAGCAGCCATTCCCTAATGATGCGACCTCGATGAGCTGGAGCATTGTCGTCCATGAAGATGAGATTAGGCCTGTGTTGTTCATGCAGAGGCACAATGACTGGATTAATGATGTTATTGAAGTAGTATGGGCTCGTCACTGTACCATTCACAAAGTGTAGGGCAGTTCTGTATTGACTAGACACACCTGCCCACACTAACACCCACCACCACCTTGCCATTAAGCTCCTTGTTAGAGAACAGCAAGTTGTGCAAAAAGCACTGAAACATTGAACAGTTGGACATGTGCATTCAAAAGTTTAGAGAAGGTCACATTAAGTTCACCTTTAAAGGTTAGAGTGCATTTTAGGTTCATCCTGAAATTTCACCCGAAAGCCAAATATCCCTAACTTTTTGTGAGTAGTGTATAATAAATATTCTGCGTACTGTCTACCACTAAAACTAAAAATTGATGTCTGCATTGGAATCAACGCTTGTTTACCGTTACCAATGTAATTGCCAAGTCAATGTTCTTTGGTTCTCCCATGCTCTTCTCCTTCTATTTTCAGCTGTCAAATTGAGACTTCACACACCCTAATGTTAGTAATATCCTCAAGCTTTTTTCCATTATACCCTGGGTACTCCCCTGAGATTTTACTTTATTATTTATTTATTTATTTATTTAATTAATTTTTTTTAATAAGCTTAGCCTTTTCACCCATAGTGAGATCACTTCGGCCACAGAATCTGTCTAAAGCCTAAACTTCACTGGTCAGGCATTTCACAGGCCTGAGGTTGCTCTTATCTGAGGAACACCATGTGGCTCCGACTGCCTCGTTGTAAGAGCCTCTTTGAGATGGCTTTCCTCAGGCTACCTCAGCTGTTGGTGTCATCTGGGAGGACGAATCTGCACAAGGGTCAAAACTGAGCCAAGACTGGCCAGACAAGATCACATGGTATTCGATGAGTCATTCTCCAGGAATATCTGCTTATGTGTTTGTGTGTTTATTGCAGACCCTGTCCAGATCAACCAGCAACAGAGTTGCTGTGTTCTTGGTCTTGGGGAAAGCTCCCTCAGAAAGTCAGTGTTGAGGTTTGGGAGACTTGTCTGGATCTTTATACACGTTCTTTGGCTAAAGATTAGACAAACCTGGAATTTCTGATATCTTTATTTAATACTGCTTTTTTTCTGTAAATTATCTGACCTGGCTTACCATATTCCTCAAACTTTACAGTAGGACAGTGATCATAAGGCATGACTCCTGTGTAAACTTGTCGTGACAATTGACAAACATACATTAACATTTCTTAAGGCTTATTCCATTAGCTGCAGGCTGTCAAACACTACTTTTGTTAACTTTGACATCAAATTGACATCACCTATGTAATGCTGTATTTTCGGAGTGGTGTGATGACGTTTTCTGTGTGAAAAGACGGTATGTTACAACAACTGACTTTGTAGCTTTTTACAGTGATATAATGCATCATATAGTGCAAATTAAATCTCACACATGGTAAAATGAAACTCACTTTACGTAAGGGCCAAAAATTGGTGTCCCTTTACCCTTATATTAAGTCAAGTTGATATCAAAGTTGGCAGTTGCAACCTTGCAATTGCAAAATCTGGTGTGCTCTAGGAAATTTCAAGTATTTTCCTAGAGACCATATATTCTTCAATCATGGAGCTATATGTAACTCTACTCATGATACTGGCAGGTTCATGCCTGGCTACTTACACAAGCAACCCTGTTAGAGTTCTTATGCTTTCAAGGGCTGAACATAAAGGCCAGAGGTTACCGAAACAAGAGAGTGATTTGAAACCTATGTTGACTCAGTCAATTATTCAAACACAGAAAGCACTAAATGGATTTCTACTGTGTGGGTTTCAGGATTGTTCTGCCTCTCTCTCTGTTTCTGTCTTACTGAAGAAGGAAGGAAAAGCACCAGGTGTGGTTGGCTCATGTGGTTAGAGGATGGTCAATAATAAAAGCATAAGCTGAACAGCTTCTCATAAATTAAAGCACTGGCACTGTTAACTGCAGCCTTACATGCTGTAGAACTCTTGGCTCAACCTAGCACTGCCTTCTGCATCACGACCAGAAAAATCTTTGCTTCTTTATCTTTACCCATCTGTAGCTTTAAGAAATTATATATAAAAACTATATTTGTGTATTCTGCTCTTTGTGCATACCGCAAGACACTATGTACATAAGTGTTGGCCTCCACTGAAATGTGGAGTAAATACAGTTTTGACCAATTTTCTCCCCAATTTAGGTTTCAGCTTGTTGTCACACAGTTCTACCATGTATGGAGGGTGAAGGCTAGCACAAGCTTCCCTCTTGTCATTTACTAAGTATTGGAGTGGCTTTTTCATTGTGTCTGATGTCCTTGAGGATGTCCATCCAGATTTGACATTTTGTTCCATACAGAGGCACATTTTCAGCATAATGTGTAAATAAATGCAGGGAAAATGTAGAATATGGACCCTGTGCTGGTGTTTTAATTTTGTTACTGTGAGGGTACAGGCCAAACTGTGGTCTTGAGGGGAGCTTGTCTTCTGCAAAGGGCAGGCAGTAGGTGATAAGGATCAGTGTGCCCTGAATACTGCAGAGGGGATAAATAGAGCCAGATCCCCTACAGCAGCGCTGCAGCCGGTCACTGGAGACTGTTATCAGTACATACACTGCTAAACTCGACAGAGTGCCCATTTACACATGATGCTGGTTATGTCACAAACTAAAACGTGGCTTTAGTTTGAGGCCAAGAGCTGCTTCTTGAGAGAGATTACTTCTGTCTCCTGCTAAGGATGCTTTTGAAGCTTGCTAGCAGGTTGCCCTGGGCCTTGTACAATGAAGATTATTGTAAGGAAGTGCTTGTTCACTTTCTTTGAAATTCTTTTTCAGGCTTTCGTCTACTTTGCCTTCGCCTTTTGTCGTAATATTTGCCATTCATCTCCTTTTAATGTCGTCAAGCTGACTCTTGGCAGCCATATGGATAGTGTTACTTGCAAATATTCTGTCTTCATCTTTAACTTGAGGTCTTACTGATTTACTTATCCGTCTGGTCATCTGCATATTGAAAGGTTATTGAGGTTTCTTCCTCCAGTCCTGCGTCTCTCATGATATGTCCAGCATACAGGTTGAACAAGTGTGCATTTAGTGTGCAGCCTTGCTGATGTGGAACCGGTCTCTTTTAGTAATTAATTTCTGATTAATTGGGCTCAATTTTTGTCCAGAAAACTTCATGTTTCATGTGTGTTTTTATCATGACCTTTTTATTTGTGGCTGAGCTAAAATTATTTTCGTGATCTTAGTGAGGTACGATGAGAAGTGAGCATGGCCTTTTATTTAAAGCTGATGATGTATTACGGTGCAGAGTGGACCTTTTCAAAGATCCTGACCAGCTGAACACAACCAGATTCTGGGAGTAATTTAGATTGCACTGTATTTGGCAGCTTGTACAAGAATGTTCTCTTTCTGCTTTTGTGTGTCCATATAAGGGTGTAGAGTTTTGGCTGATGTGCATGTTTGTACCTATATAGTGAACCAGCAAGGGAATCTGATCTATCAGAGGTGTGACCTTTTGACTTTTGTCTATATTGACAGTTAAGTCTAACAAGGGTCTCTAACATGTTCAGTCATGTCCAAATTCATAGTCCCCCCCCCCCCCCCCGAAAAGAAGCGTGAAGGACACCAATCAGGGCACAGTGCACCTTGTTTTTAGCTTGTTTTGACAGTATGTTGGACATACCGACCAACCGACATAAGCTATAAGTTGTTTAGTTATTTCAGAGCCACTCAGTTCTACCTAATGGAAATTGTTTGCCTTCAGTGTTTTGTGCTTATAATTTTATTAGACAAGTGTCAGACCAATGAATGACATTCTGTTAAAAGGCTGGTATACCAAGAGTGACACTAGAGTATTTTCACCTAAAATGAGTTGAAAAAGCAAGAGTCTTGTTACAAAAATGATATTGGGATATTAGAGGCATAATTAATGTTTTAGTACTTTGACTTTCAATACTTAAGTAATTTTGAAGGCAAATACTTTTGTACTTTTACTCAAGTGGAGGTCTAAAGGGAGGTCGTCTTCTTGGGTATCTCTACTTTAACTCAAGTACATGATTTGTGTACTTTGTCCACCTCTGGTATTTGAAGTATTTGAAATGGTAAATAAAATGGCTATATTCTGCATTGTAAACATGGCAACCCCACTATTGTAGAGAAATGTGAGCCAGAAAGTTTCTCTACAATGCGTAATTTCTTATGAAACTGTTGAACCATATGTTCCGGATTGTGAAAAATTGAGTAGAGACAGATTAGATGCTTTTGACCTTTTGTCTGTTCTGTATTCATTACTTCAAAGGCAACATCCTATTTGGAAACCAGCGTCAAGTTCTATTCTTACTCGCTTATGCCGTCATAACATAAGGAACTGCCAGTGTTTTCACATCCTATCAGGTTTCAGAACAGCAAAGCCCATTGAGGGAATTGCAGCCCATTTCTATCCCAGTCTGTCACCTGTGATGTGCCTGAAGTGTGCCAAAATATATGATCCTGCTTTGTGGGCAAGGAGCTGCCAGAGCTGGCGCAGTTGCATGTGCTCCTTTGTGTGTAGTTAAGTTTTTTTGTGATTATGCAAATCTGCATGTCTTGTCTTGTGAGTTGGAGGTTGCTTTTTTAAAAATATTTAATAGCTCATATCGCTGATATCTTTGTATATATTAGAAATAGTAAGCTTTAGATTAAGCTGTTTTAATTAAAATGCTTCATTTAAGATGAGCATAGAAAGTAAAGTGTTATGCTCACATTACTCACACTCTACAACTGCACAGGAAGAAATGCACAGATAACAATATCACTCGTGAGTGTGCGCCATTTCAGATTAGATTTGTTAAGGTATTGTCTTTTTGTCCCTCCAACATCCAGTCCAGCGAGTTTTGCTGATATTGGCCCAATACCCAACAATACTGGTATACCATATCTAATGCTGAGAGAATTATAGTCCCATCAGCAATCAGATGCTTGTCACATCTTGGTATTATACCAGGGGAGACCTTCATTCAGTCTTTCTACATTATTGCGTTTTTGTAGCCCAGCATTATGTAGTGCATATAGAGCACAGTCCATATGTAATTGGATAGTGACATATTTTGTTTTGGTACTTTGACACTATGAGTATCAATGACTTATACGGTTTAAGTGTAGAATGTCAGTATTGCTCCATAATGGATGAACTGTATAGGAATAACATCCCATAGTTTGCAAAACTCCCCATGTTTACCAGTTAGTTAGTGATTCCTTTGCAGTTAATAATTGGCAATAGTCAACAATGTAAGCGGACATCTGTTGATGCCCTGTTCTTTCTGACTGAAATAATTTTTGTCACTCACTACTGCGTCTTCTGGTTGTTTGCTGTTGCTGAGGTTTTTAACCGTATACCACAAATTTGATTGACATGTTTAATGTCCTGGCTACTTCTCTGATTAATTTGTGATTAATGATTGACAATTTAATATCACGGTACTTAAAGTATTTCACAATGCATAATGGCATTAAGATTTATTACTTCTGACATCTGAAAAGTTACAGTAGACTATGTAGTGTCATTCAACAAAAAAAAAATCTCTGCCAATTAATCATAATGTCACAATCTGTAGATAATAGTTAATAGAATAAAAAAAATGAGTACACATGAGTTTTCAGGACAAACGTTAAAGTATTTAATTGAAGTGCAAGGGCAACTTCTAGCAACATGTTGGTTTTTTTTTTTTTTTTTTTTTTTTTTTTTTTTTTTTTTTTTAAATCACTCACCTATGTACCTATGCTTTATAGATCAGTTAATAGCATTGACTGTACTGTGGATTCAAAAAAGTAAAAATAACTGCCCTAAATCATAATGACTAACTTTGCTCTAGCTGTATTCACCCTGTTTTTCATTCTGCCCTTATGTGTTCCACTTGTAATGACTTCCTGCGCCGGAACCTTGCAGACAATGGACTCCGTTGGGTCCTCCAGACCTGCCATGCAGGACCGGTTTTCTGACTTTTAATCGGATATGTAGTCAGTGTTCTCCCTGCAGTGTGGACATGTGACTCACACATAGAACACACAAGTTATTTCAGTCTTCCAGCTTTTTCTGTTGTTTTTGGACACAAAAACATGGAGAGTGCAGAGAATCTGTTGAACTTGTATTCTTCTCCATATACAGCTAAATGCCAGGAAGGTCCAGTGAGTTTCATAAATTAGCTCATGTGTTTAGTCAGTAGAGTAATAGCGTTTCAGCAAGGTCTCTGTGGTCATTCGTTATGGCTGTATAGGAGTGTTGATCTGGGAGTCAGTGTCTTTCCTATTTACAAAAATGGTCACACAACCTCATCTGAGGTCATTTAAAGTACATGTACTTTGAATTTGATTGCTGTAACAGGTGATGTTGGCTACTGCTCTGTTTCATTTCATTTTCAGTAAACAGTTTCTGTTTGTATAGATAGTTTTATTGTTCAGGTTAAGGAATGTTTTTGGTTAAGACACATGAGGGAGCAACAGACAATTGATTCCACTAGAAAAGCCTACAAAAATAGTGGCACAACTATGCATAATGCACCATATTGAAAGCAAAGGGCCAAAAATGATATGACAAACTATTTTGTCCATGTTCTGTGAAAGAAAGTGATATGCAGTGGTGTAAGGGAAATCGCACATAGTAGGGTGACCATACATGCTCCATTCATGTATTCCAGGCATTTTGTCAGCTTTTTAGGTTTTGGTCTTGTAATATAATTGTCAGCCCCTCAGTTTTAACAAAACCAGCTTATGTTGGATGTGTTTTAATACAGCTTTGGGCTTTTTACTTCATATACTTGCTAATGCCTGACCCCAATTATCAATACTACATTCCATGGTCCATACAAGGAACACTTTTTGGAGTGTGCACCAAGTGTGAGTATATAAAGTATTTTACAGTGACTTCAAACAATGCTCAGTCAGCTCTTTGGATCTTGAAGTTTCTGTTTTATGATTGAAATTTTAATAGGTACCATTCTTAACTGTAGGCTTGCTGATTAATGACTGTTAATGTCCAGCTAATGACGGTTGGTCATGTCGAACGAATTAGCCAAAATTTGTAGTTTAAGGATGTTTTCTGTCTTGTACACACACAACCATGGTTGATTTTCATTTGACTTGCTAACTGTATAATTGGTCTCTTTGTCCAGGTTTATTCGATGCACAGTTTGAAAAGTGCCCATCCACTGTAAATGCGGGACTGTGCCAAGTCATACTTCCTCTTAGGTGCTAACTTACTATGTTTTTTCCCACCTCACTATTCATCATGCATAGTTGGCTAATCTGCTGATCCTTCCTTTATACCACATTGACCACAGTTAACCTTTTATTTCAGCAGATGAACATATGGTACATTTTCAAACACTGGGTTTCAGTGTGCCTCCATCATGAATTAGTCTATTGTTAATCCAGATTTAGCACAGTTAAGTTTCTCTGGGTGATTGTGCCTTGTGATGGCCCTTACAGTTAGTTCAATAAGCATCTAAATCACATTTTATTGACCTCTCAACCCAAGTGGGGGTCATGTGGGTCCACCTTCTCAGAGAACAAGGGCTGTTCTACAGCAAGTTGTCATCTTTCATATTGTAGTGAATGTGATAAAGGGGCTGGAGGAACTGGACCTAGATCTAGCTCTCCTGCCCCAAAATTTGATGCGTATTGAGTATAATTGGCTTAACTGTTGCTCAGCTTTTATGGTTTCTCATAATAAGAGGCTATTTAATCACAAATCAGATATACTGCAGGTTTAAGGGATGTTTTTTTAATTATTTTAACATGTATTAATGTGCTGTCTGTTTTTGCATGTTTTTTTTATCAGCATCTTGCAGTGGTTGCATAATGTGAGAGCATTTGGACCTTCATAATAGCAGTGTTTGTGTATAACAGCTTCGGTAGGATGAAAATGTAATTGCAGAAATTTAACCAATCAACATGCTGATGGTCGAAGAGCATCTTCACTGTTTGGTTCTTAGTTGGTGGAAATGTGGGTACTGTTCACTATATCTATCTACACATAGCCAAAAGTATTTGCTCATCTGCCTTCACATGCATATGAACTTGAGTGACATCCCATTCTTAATCCATAGGGTTTAATATGATGTTGGCCACCCTTTGCAGGTATAACAGCTTCAACTCTTCTGGGAAGGCTTTCTACAAGGTTTAGGAGTGTGTTTATTGGAATTTTTGACTGTTCTTCCAGAAGCGCATTTGTGAGGTCAGGCATTGTTGGATGAGAAGGCCTGGCTCACAGTCTCCACTCTAATTCATCCCTAAGGTGTTCTGTCAGGTTGAGGTCAGGACTCTGTGCAGGCCAGTCAAGTTCTTCCACACCAAACTCGCTCATCCATGTCTTTATGGACCTTGCTTTGTGCACTGGTGCGCAGTCATGTTGGAACAGGAAGGGGCTATTCCTGAAGTGTTCCCACAAGTTGGGAGCATGATATTTTCCAAAATCTCTTGGTCTGCTGAAGCGTTAAGAACTCCTTTCACTGGAACTAAGGGGCTGAGCCCAACTCCTGAAAAACAACCCCACACCATAATCCCCCCCCCCCTCCACCAAACTTTACACTTGGCACAATGCAGTCAGACAACTGCCGTTCTCCTGGCAGCTGCGAAATACCAAGTGTGATTCATCACTCCAGAGAACATGTCTCCACCGCTCTAGTGTCCAGTGGTGGTGGTTTACATCACTACATTCGACGCTTTGCATTGCGCTTGGTGATGTAAGGCTTGGATGCAGCTGCTCAGCCTAGGAAACTCATTCCATGAAGCTATCCATGCTGTTCTTGAGCTAATCTGAAGGCCACATGAAGTTTGAAGGTCTGTAGCGATTGACTCTGCAAAAAGTTGGCAACCTATGTGCACTTTGCACCTCAGCATCCGCTGACGCTGTGCTGTCAATTTACCTGTCACTTAAGTTGCTCTCGTTCCCAATCACTTCCACTTTGTTATAATACCACTGGCAGTTGACTGGAATATTTAGTAGCAAGGAAATTTCATGACTGTTAGGATGCCACCTGTGCAACAAGTACACTGTACCATGCTGGAATTCACTGAGCTCCTGAGAGCGACCCATTGTAGATGTTTGTAGAAGCAGTCTGCCATAGACATGATTGGAACACCTGAATTCAGTGATTTGGATGGGTGAGTGAATAGTTTTGGCAGGCGTGCGTGCACTTATATACACTATCTCACAAAAGTGAATACTCTCATTTCTGCAAACATTTTATATTTTTTCAAGTAGTCAGTGTACAGCTTGTATAGATTTACTGTCCTCAGAAAATAACATACAGCCATCAATGTCTAATTAGCTGGCAATTGACATGGCAATAGTGCCATGTGACTCATTAGTTACAAAGTTCCAGGTGCAAATGGGGAGCAGTGCTGTTAAATTAGGTGTTTTGGGTACAATTCGTTCATACTGGATAATCAACATGGCACCTCACGGCAAAGAACCCTCTGAGGATGTGAGAAATAGAATTGATGCTCTCCACAAAGATGGTCTAGGCAATAAGACGACTGCGAACACCCTGAAACTGAGCTATAACATGGTGGCCAAGGTCATACAGCACTTTTCCAGGACAGGTTCCACTTGAAACAGGCCTCTCCAGGGTGGACCAAAGAAGTCCACGTGTTCAGCATCATATCCAGAGGTTGGCTTCAGAAAACAGACGCATAAGTACTGCCAGCATTGCTTCAGAGGTTGAAGAAGTGTTAGATCAGCCTGTCAGTGCTCTGACCATAGGGCACACAATGCATCAACTTGGGGGGGTTATGGTGTGGGGTTGTTTTTCAGGAGTCCAACATAAGTGCATGACCTCACAAATCTGCTTCTGGAGAAATGGTCAAAAATAAACACACTCCTAAACCTTGTGGAAAGCCTTCCCAGAAGAGTTGAAGCTGTTATAGCTGCAAAGGGTGGGCTGACATCATATTAAACCTTATGGATTAAGAAAGTGATGTCACTCAAGTTCATATGCGTGTGAAGGCAGACAACCGAATACTTTTGGAAATATTGGTGGGTGTACGTATGTATGTACATTTGTTTGTCTCCATCAGGAATGCACTGTGACCACCCCCCCGTAGTTAATGTATTGGACAAGATAAACTACAGTACCAGTCAGTTTGTGTTCCAAGCAAGCATGTGGCCATTAAACCCTCTTATGCAAGTTCATTTTTGGGTCCCCAGCTGAATCCCTCCAGTGGTGTTGTTTATATTCGGGTGAAACAGTTGGTGCATCTACCATGTAGTCAGTGTATTTACGCATTTGGAAAAAGCTCCCGTCTTCGCTGTGGCTGAAAATGTTTGTGGTTTGTTGTCCTCGTTGTCTCCAGGCTTAGCCTTCTCATATTGTACCCAGTGCGTCAGAGGACCATGCACATCTTTTTATGTAAAGCTATTTTCATAATGTGCAAAATCCTCTCGCATGCACTTCTCTTCAGTTTCTTTTCATTTCTTGCTCAACCTTAAACTTTACTATGACCATCATAGCTAGCAACTTAACGAGAGTATTGATTGGCATTGAGTAGAACATGGTGAACTGTGAGATCGAAGTAGGCTGTGGGTAAATACCTAAGTGAAGGCCAAGCGGAAAATTGCCCCAGTGTCAAGGGTTAGTATTTTGAGCACTTTTAGTAGTTTACATTTCTTCAAAGAAAAATCCAAAAATCCTGAAGTTCAGTACAATCAGTATCACACCCAGTAATTATGCTTTGAAGGATCAGAAAAAGTACTGGGTGCTACAGATAATGTTTGAGGTCTGGTGTTCCTTTTATAAGTGTTTTTCTGACCATCTGTTTTAAATGTAGAAACGGAAATTGTGAACATGGCCTCACATCATAATACATGCATGATGTATGCACACGCGAACTGAAGCCATATTCTACAGCAGAGGTGGAATTCTGCACAACAGCGCAAAAGATCTGAGTGACTTTTGTCTTTGTATTTGTTATAACATTGTCTGTAAATTATTATTTTATTTATTTATTTTTTTAATTAAATGTAAAAGAATATTTCAAAGTATAAAAAGCTCTCAATACAGTGTTCTCCACTTAGCAGGATATCAAATAACATCTAGGCAAAACCTTATACGTAAAAGCAGAAATGTCCTCATTTACTGATGAATGTGTATATGGAGTGAGACGCAGCATTGTCTACAGAGGACAGAACTCTGTTCTTGTTATTTTCACTTGTGCTATTACTTGACTATATATAGAAACATGAACACTCAAACTCTTGCAGGATTAAAAGGTTCTTTGCATCATGAAAGGATTATTTAGATTGATGTAAAATGTGCTGTATATGCTTCTGTGTAGTGCCAAAAATGTTTTTTCTATTGTTACTATGACAAGCTTGTAACAATAGAAGAACCCTTTAGGTGTTCTATGGAACCTTTTTTTTTTTTTCTATATAGAACCATGTAAAAACAATTTTTGTCAATCTGAAGAAACTTTCTTGATGCAAAGAACCTTTTAATCATGCAAAGGGTTCTTTTGAGTGTTCTATATATAGAACCATTTTCTTTATTAAAGAATCATTGAAGAACTCTCATTTTTCATTGTGTAATGGATGTGCAATATTATCATTTATAAAGCAGTCCTATTATAGATGTAGAGCATTTAGTCATGTCCTTAGGAACCACAGTACCCAAGTATGGAAGCCCATTCCTGCCAGGTTAAGGAGAGAAATAACGACCTATTATTTATTTTTATTTACTTTTCTGTTTCTAGCTGCAATGTGTCAAAATATTTTAATATCTCAAAAATAATTACTTGCTTTCTTGAGATTGAGTTGTTGTGTTAAAGTGAGTGAGTTTCAAGAAAGTGTAACTATTTTGGAATGGTGTTATCATTACAAGATTATAGCTCATTATTTTTGACATGCCTGTAGTAAGTCAGTATTTTGAGAAAATAAGTCACTATTAGTGGGAATGGGCTTCTACACTGAAGGCCTTGGGAAGACAAAAATGTTTTCTTGTTTAAAAAATAGATTCCAGTGTGAAGACATTTATTCTTAAACTTGTCAGTCTTGTTGTGACGAAGGCTCATCAGTGCTCACAAGATCTGAAGTCATGACTGCACACATGAACTTTAGCATCTTGTCTGACCAACCTAATGACCACCCAAGCAGGTTTGTGTGTACTGTATGTGTACTGTGTTTGAACATGTGGTTTTGGTGATTTTGTCTTTTTTGCTGATGGTCTTTTGTGTGCAGTTCATTTTATCAATGCCTGGCAGCCTTGTGTGGTGCTACATCACTGTCCAGTAGACTCAGCGCCTGGCGCTGCCTTCCTTCCTCATGAACACACACACACACACAACACACAGTGACCATATCTTTCTGAAAGTGATAGTTTGGACAAAAAAAAGGACAGAATTCAGGCCTCCAAATGACCACTACTATTTTTAGCCACGCCATGTACATTTTTTATAAATTAAAAAAAAAAAAAAAAAGTCATGTGGATGATGTATTTTTATTTTTACCCCAACACTTTTTCAAAATAGTATATATCCTAAAATTCAATTATTCTGAAATTTGATACTTGGCAACAAAGGAAAAGGAACCAGCAGTGCCACATTAAAATACTATACAGAGTTTTTGATCATATTTTTATTCAACACATTGCATACTACACTTCAGTGAAACAGGACTAATTATGCTCTCTTTGAATGATGCATGCAGCTTTTTCAGTGTTATTTGAGCACTGACAATGCTTATGAGCACATTGTGAATATAAGCATTGAATATATTGCATTGCTTGTTGGCTACATTAACCTTGCCGTTAAAGTGCTAAACTGAAGAAGCAAACCTCAGACAGCAAGCGTGTCTTTTCTGATTTGATTTCACTTGGAGTGAGGGGAAAACATATGGAAATTAGATTTTTCACCGACCTGTCACGTTGATATATTTTATATGTGGGCAAAAGGGCCTCACAATGACCAGCTCCTTATTCCACCAGCAGTCGGCTTGGCTAAAGTTTGATTAACTATCCTGTCTTTTCAATAATAAATTATCTCTCTCTCTGTCTATGAA
The DNA here is from genome assembly GCF_015220715.1 of Pygocentrus nattereri. Lineage (NCBI taxonomy): Eukaryota > Metazoa > Chordata > Actinopteri > Characiformes > Serrasalmidae > Pygocentrus > Pygocentrus nattereri. The sequence continues at coordinate 19,018,172 of NC_051235.1, read as the reverse complement.
GCTAACTAGCAGAGACAGATATGGAACGGTCTTAACCAAATCATTTCTCTGTCTGTCTGTCTGTGTGTGTTTCTCTGTCTCTCTGCCTGTGTGTGTGTTCCTCTGTCTCTCTGCGTGTGTGGCTGCAATTACATCACATGGCTGTCGTGTAATAAACCACTAGCCTTGTCGTCGTCAAAGCAGATCACCAAAACAAGTCCACATTTTCCTCAAGAAAAGTGTATTTCCTCCTCCAAAAAAAAAAAGATTCATGAAGTAAAAGTATTGCTCACTGTGCATTAGTGTAGTCCCCAACAAGATATAATACTCTCATGGGCCATTAGCACTGATTGAGATCCAAATTGAGTGCCATATTAGATTCACTGGCATTTTTGTTGTGTTGCACATGCACCAAAGATTTTGTAGGCAGGTTTGCCTTCTTTTTTAAGGAAATATACAAACAGAGGATTGTAAATATTTACATTTACATTTATGTCATTTAGCAGACGCTCTTATCCAGAGCGACTTACAAAAGTGCTTGTCATTACTTCAGAATATCTCATGTTAATAAAGGTCGACATAATTTTAAAGAGCTTTGCTCTAAATTGCTACCTGAAGTATTCTATGCATTGAGACCTAAAACAAATACAACAAGTAGAAAAATACCTACAACTCAACACGGAGTCTACGCAACACTAAACCTGCTGAAAAAAAGTTTGTAATAAAATACAGTGAACAATAAAAGAGGTGAAGATCTTTAATAGACAGTGTTAGTGATTAGATAAGTGTAGTGTAAAGAGATGGGTCTTCAGACGTCGTTTAAAGACGGCAAGTGATTCTGCTGTTCGGACACTTAGGGGAAGTTCATTCCACCACCTTGGTGGATGATATGGATGTCTGTGTGTATAATTTAACAGCGTCAGGTATAGATATTAGTAAAGGATCTGTTTGTTCACTCTGGATTCTGTGTGCTTGTGTGTGAGTGTAAGTCTGAGCAGGTCTCTGCATGAGTTTCAAGCTCATCATAATTATCAGTGCCCTCATAATGATTCATTGGAGTTTATTCCATCAATTTTTCTCCTGGCATGTTAATGACTTCTGAAGAAAATGATTCCCTAGGCAAGTATTTTGCTTTCAGAATCTTAATAAAAATTGCCAGAAGATGGGCCTGAGCCTGGTTATTGATCAGCTTGTGTTTGTACAAGAAGACAGAGGCAGGACTGCTTCCTTTCATTTTTCCTCCATATGTTAGTTGTTGTGGTTGAGTGTAGATTGAGCAAATGAATGTGTGGCTCATCTGCGTTAAACATACCAACAGTAAACCCACTGTAACCACCTGTCGCTTTTTTTTTTTTTTTAAAAAGAGGGGCCATCCATCCGTCCATTTTTTTATAAGCCACTTCTTCGTCAGGGTCGTGGGGAGGTGCTGGAGCCTATCCCAGCGGTCATTGGGTGGAAGGCAAGAGGGGGGTATTCTATTAATTTTTTTTTCACTTGTGAATGTGTGTGTGTGTGTGTTGTGTACAAATGTTAAGAGTAGTTTTTACTGTATTTTTACATACCTGTTATACAACCCCAGAATGAATTGAATTCTCTCACTGTTCATTGAACATTGGTGTAAGTAAATTATCCTTTTTCTGATCGACTTCCTTTTTCAAAAGAAATCTGACCTAAAACACTTCAACTTCAACGTCAATAGGCAGGCTGTTTTTGGGAAGGTAGAGAGACATGGGTGATGTCATTTCTATGCACATTGCTGCCTTTTACTGCCTACTTCCTCTTTCCCCATGTTTTCCTTGTCTCTGCAGAAAGTGGTACATAGAAAGTGAAAATCTTTGTTTAGTTAGTGTGTGTGTCTGTGTGTAAGCAGAAGTCAGTATCTGTGCAACTGTTCATGCCATGTGTAGGCAAGACAGCCTTACCGTAATGGATGTTATTCCACTTGTAGTGTTGAATTTTAGCTGCCATTTAGTAAAGGTACAATTTCACACATTGTGAAGAAGAGTGCAGAAATACACAAGTTTCACAATACAGTGACAATGTCTGGCTGGCTTTTAACTGTTCACAAAACACGTATAATGTGAACTTATTTTAACATTGTTTTCAAAGACAGACCCACTTCACTTTATGTACCCGGCATGGCATTGCATGTTGTTTTTTGTCCAGTTGCTCAGAGTAGAAAATGTTCAACTTAAAACATTCAAATAGCCTATATCATCAGTGTTTGTGTGTTTTGTTTGTTTTCTGTGCCAAACAGTCAGATTAAATGCAAAATCAGCACAATGCTGATGAAGATACGATGAGTAGTACATCATTCTCTTTCAGTGCATCCTCGGAAGACACATCCTTCAAGTTTTCAGAGTTCTCCTTTTGTATACCCCTCGCAGCCATCAACTTCATCCACTCCAGGGGCCCAAAGCACAACCAGTATTACAAAATGTTCTTGTGTGCGCTGCACGCAGTTACCCTTTTCCACAATTACCCTTTTGAGATGGTCTCTGAAGCAGATGCATGTGAAACTAAATGTTTTGTCAAATAAAAGAACATGATGGTAAAAATGCACTCAGCTAGGTTGTGGTTGTGTGCCTTTTGTCCCAGACTTTTGTTTCATGTCAAATTGTATGATAGGTAAGGCATACATGTTTTTCCCAGCTCTTTATGGGCACTTTGTGTTCCCCTACAGCACACAGTAAACCCACCTGAGTGTATTCAGCCAGTGCAGCTCTCCAACCACTTTTCTAGAGCAATCTCATCTTTGTCAGATACAATAAGTGTGATAATAATGTAGGATATCGCATTGTCCCACCTGCTTAAAATGAGAGAGAGAAATACAGGTGTCTTTCTATGATCAGCACTGAATAAATCGATATAGTTTTTGCCAACATTGGCAGCTGTAACACATTTTTCAGTGTAGCCTGTTTTTCTAGCAGCTTACTTACAGCCCCCACCCCCAAAAGTTTCTTCATGAATGGTTTTATCTGAGTCTTTTCTTGCTCTCTTCTCTATCAGCTTCCCCAACCTGCTTTCTTTAGGTTTGCTCTGTGGATTCTATTTCTCTGTTCTCTGATCATCTGATAAGCAGCTTTGTGTTTTAGTAATGTCTGACTGACATTAGAATGTGCTTGCTTTATGGCGCCCAATCTCTTTAGACCCTCATTCAGGACGCTGAAATGATATGTGGAAGTTTTGCCAGTTCTGTTGTAGGACAGGCATATAGCAGCCCCTCTTGCATGAACTTGTTTGTTTTTTGACACGATGCTTTTTCGGGGGGATGGGGGGTGGGGGGGCGTTCCAGCAAAAAAAGGAGTGGAGGTTTAATCTTGCCTGTGAGAAAGTGTAATAGAACTCAAGTCAGAGCTTGCAGTAATCAAAGTCGAGTGCTGGCCTAGGATCAGGGTCTGGCTTTCATATCCTATAGAGGAGTTTTTGGATTGAGTGAGCTAATCCTAGATCAGCACTAGTAGCTTTAGTGTGAGAAGCATGACGGTCCAGTTTGGCCACTTTTGAGTATTTCTTTTTCATGTTTAAAAACTCTCTCATGCATGGTTTGTTTTATTATCTTCTTTTGAATCCTGTTAAGGCTGCCAATAAGTATATAGACACACATACAATTGGCAATATTTACATTCCCTGATGGAGAAGCGGCTTAGAAAATGGATGGATGTATTTATGATGGCCCTCTTCCCTTTTTTAATTACAATGTCTTGTTGATTTTATATTGGTCTTGTGTGTAGATGTGAATATGAATAATTTGTTGACGTTTAAATAATGTTAAATTACATGCTGTAATCCTGGTTGGCTATGATTTGGTGTATGATTTAAATTGCTTTTGGTTCAAATTTTTTCAATTTTGAATGTTTCTTGTTTGTGGTTGTTTAGTTGGAACACTACAAGGAAATGTTGAAAAAAAATTACTGAAATTATTTTCATAGCAAATTGCATTAAAATTCTGCCCAGTCTGGCAACCCTGAACAGGTCACTGGCTCAATTTTGAAGAGCATCTTTTCAAGCTTCTTAAAAATGGAAACTTTTGGTCAATTCTCGTTCATAAACTAGGAGATTGATCAGGGTTTTTAAGCCCTTACTGCTTCATACCCTAACAGTCATGTCAGTTTTAATGCACAAAGGTGGTAAAGGTGACATTCGAAAGGCTTTTCCATTTTCGAACATTTTGATCATCAATTTTTCAAATATTATCAAATATTTGTCACTACTATACTGTTGGCATTAAATTAGTTCTGTATCATTATCTTAGCAAACTGTAAAGGCATTTCTGAGCATTTTCCAGGTAATTTAATCCTAATCCTATTGCTGTATTTTGACTGCTTTTCTGTCTGCAATCCAAATAGTGCAAAAGTGCAGTCATAATCACTTAAGCTGTAAAAATCTGTAAAAATGTTTAAGTGGGTGTCTGCCCTCATTTGTCTCTTTGCAGATGATTTTACAGATTTTTTTTTTTTTTTTTTTTTTTTTTTTTTTATCACTGGTGTTATTGAGGCTGACGCAATTCTCTTGTTCAGTAAATCCTGGAATGCAGCGCTGCAGTATCAGCTTCTCAGTTACAATGGCTTTGCTTATAAAATGACACTCATCTTCTCTGATAAGGGTTCAGCAGATTCTGTAAGTCAATACCGGTTTTGTTTCCTCTCTTATAGAAAAGCTGTATAACTCCCAAGGGCCTGAGCTCCGTCGTTCACTCTTCTCCTTAAAGCAGCTCTTTCAGGTGAGAATACAACAAATTCACGATCCTGGGGGCACCAGATAAAAAGTAAAATGATCTAAGAATCTAACAATGTATTGTTTGTTTATACAGTACAGCGCGATTAAATAGATAATCGCAAATATTGACAAGGCAGTTAATTGTCAGCTACATTCGTAGATGCGACAGGTCTAATTCAGAGATGAAGCTAGAAGGCAAGCAAATCACCAGTTGCTTGAGCTATATGCATCAAGCTGAGAATATTGATTGACAGATTTTATTAATGCAAATTTTCTTATTGTCTTATTAGTGTACCGATTACAAATGAAAGTGTTTAAATATCAGTCTATAAGAAACTACTGATGCATTGACTTATCCATGCACCGCTTACAAATGTTTTTTGGGCTGGGCAAGCTTTATGGAATTTTGGCAAATATTTCTTTCAACCCAATTCATTTAGGTTGGAGTTTAGATTTGCTACATGAAGTTAAAATGATTTGCTACCAAGTGGCAAAATTTCAAAGTTTTCAAAATTTCTGAATAATTTAGTCCTTGAAATGTAAACAGTCTCATTCAGATTGTTTTGGTGTGAAATGAGAATTGTCTAGAAATTTACTCTGATTTCTTTAAAGTGGTGGTGATGGGAACCAGGTGTCATGATGTCAACAACACAAATTATAGCCATTTTATTTACTATCCAATTATTGTCTGAGTTTTAGATATAATGTTGACGATAGTCAACTACTCATCATTTGAAAAGATTTATTTTAGGAGGACTATTTTGCCTTTCAACACCTTGTGTGTACCCTTCCACCATGAATGGATTAAAATGAAAGGATTCAGGTTTGTTACAAAGCTATCAAACACTGTCAGGCATCAGACAGCATATTCATAACCATTTTTAGTATAATAACTCTCTGTGAGAGTGTGCTTTTAGAGGTGGCTCCTATCACCAACACTGAACAATTCTGAGTAGAAGTTTCATGAAATGAATAACACTATGTATTTTGACAGTTGCATTATAAAATTTCTCATTAGACTGACTTGGATATAAAATGCATCTAAACCTATCCTTTAGCATGACGGTATATATGTTACTACTCAAAAGTCTTGTGTGAAGAGAACCGCTGAAGGAGCAAAACCCATAGAGGAAGGCAGCGCTCCTCAGACTGGACATCTGCAGTCTAATTAGCTAGCTAGCTGAATTTGTCGAGTAGCCTGCCGAATCATGATTTGGATTTATAACTTCGGAAAGTCAGTCAGGAAAGAAAAGTTGGAAGCGGAAGAGATTGAGGACACAAACTACTGAGGAAGCTAAAAAGTCCACAAAATTAGCTCATTTTATTCAGCAGAAGGTCTGTAGCCACTTGCACTGATGCTATGACACAGCCAGTTTCTGCTGCACATGACTTCAGAGCCTGTTTAAGGGGAGTCTGCTAATGACTGCAAAACTCTAAAGGGTGCCTCATGCGAGTCCTCAGTGAATGGTGAGGATAGAAGCTAAATGGCTAAAATAAAAAATGTACCTAGCCATTTATACCAAGCTCCCATTACAGCTTTTGGACTGTAGGACACTAGCATTACTGCTGCTGAGGGCTAATGGGTTAGCAAGCTCATCAGCTCACAGGCCAATTTAAAGTCATTTGTGCTTACTGGCATCAGCGCTGGTAAAAAAATATCTAAGTATAAATATATAAATGACAAGTTGACACATGTTGAAAAAGTAATGCTGTTTTGTGTTGTGAAAAATACATTTTTCTGTATAAAATAATTAGCAAATTATGTTTGGGACTTGCTTGGGAGCACTCTTGAGCGTCTAACAAGCCTGTGAGGCATGTTGAATGGCAGTTCTCCTCATTAGTAAATCTTTGGCTTCTCTCCTCAGTCAGGTAGCCCTTTTTTATCTAGGGTACAACAGTCCAGGAACACCATTGCTTGTGTTGTGTTCACACATGGGCAGGAACTTTCACTGGAACAACTTTGTTTATTCTCCCCACCTTCCTTGGCACTATCCAGACATTTGGTTGAAACTTGTATGTGATTCCGAGTTGCACTCAATTGCCTGTGCTTTGTTTTCTTGATTAGGACCGAACGATTATGTGAGTGCTGATTTTGATATAGTGCTTATTAATTCCAATCAGCTCATAAGTGTGTACTCTGTAGAAGCCATGGTAAAATCTCACTGTGTTCCAGGAACATGTAGTGTCTCTTTTGAGCTTACTAAACAATTAGTATATGCACACAATGAAAACTTCTCTGGAAAGCTTGTTTAGTGCTAATCAGTGCTAGAACACTTATGAACTGGAAAAAACTGATTAAACAGCAACGTAATATAAAATTAAATGCATTAGTGATGGCCTGGGCAAAAATCCAAAATAAAATGTGATTAATGTAAAATCCATTGTAAAGCCCTAATAATAAGTACTTTAATGTCTGCTCAGTGGTGGAATGAACTAAGGCAATTCTGTACTGGCACAAGTTCTAGCACATCAGCAGCTGGACCAGTTTGTATTTACTTACCCTTTCCAAGCTGTTACTTGTCCAAGGAACAAAGAGTCTTGAGAGCTGGGAAGATAAAGTCACAGCACTTACCGAATATCTATCTGTTCACCAAATTAATTTATTGCCTTCTGTCCTGTTGCTGGGAAGTGTAGTGAAACTCCAGGCCCGCCACAGGAAGTGACCTTAGACCCTTAGACTGAGCACTTAGACTTACGAAACTGAATGCTGTAATATGAAGAGTAGCCCTCCACGAAGGTGCACTAATACCACAGATGCCACAGATGACTCTGTAATTGCATTAGAGGTTAAACTGTAACTTCAGAGAAAGTCAGCAGAGTCTTCCAGTATCTCTGTGACAGGCTTTCACTCTGTTCATAAAGGGACAGTTCTGTTATGGAAGTAAGTTGTGCTAGATTTCTGTAACGTTTCATGTTGTTGTGATTTAAGGTGGAGTAATCCAGCTTTGAACCACAAACCAGTTATCCTACATGTTGTGTAGGATGATTTACATATACCTTTAAAACATATATAAAGAACATAAACATATGAAAGATGCTTATTCTTCTAAAAATGCATACTTGCGTAACCTTTTTAACTCGGTACATTAATGTGCATAAAAATGAAGGAGGTTTTTCCTTCTACATATTTTCACTTTGTGACAGCAGTGACATGCACTGTTAGAAATAAAGGTGCTGTGATGGTACTTTTCATTCATCAAGGTAAAAACAATGTAAATGTATCCTCAAAGCAATAGTGGGGGCTATGAGGTTTTGTTCCAACAACAGTGACCGTCTCTATATATTTAAATAATTTTTTGGAACTCCAGTTTTGAAAACTCCTGTTTTTCCACTTATTTTTATATATTTTCTTCCCCTTTTCTCATTCTTTATATAAGTGGATTATCTTGTGTCTAATCTCCACAGAAATATCTCCTGAAAAATGAGTAACTTGTAGTTATTGGTAGTTTTGACTGGAAATAAAAAGACTGAACTGTGGATCGTTCTGGAGTGCTGTATATAAAGTCAGACAGTTATTGCACATTTCTGTTGACCTATTCTTTCCTACAGGATGATAAGGACCTGGTGCCAGAGTTTGTGAACTCTGATGGCCTGACCTGCTTTATAAAAGTGGGCGCAGAGGCGGACCACAACTACCAAAACTACATCCTCAGAGGTGAGCGATGCAACAAAGCCAAAACATGCCATTCAGCCACAGTAGGTTATCTTCCCAGGTCACAGCACAGTGCAGCTTTGGTCTTTAGATTTGTTGGCTTACTTATGGGAAACAGTATTCTGCAGCTTTGGCCCGGAACAGGAAGTTTATGCTGGCGTGTACTGGGATAATAAACAGCCTTTGGTATAAATCTGTATATCCGCCTGGGTAAGTCCTGTGCTTGACTGTATTGAACGTCTTGTTCATGAACTTCACCTTCTCCGCTTGGCTGTTCTCACTGGAAATGAGAGGCAAATGCACAGCTTTACTCTGATGCTTGTTTGCTCTTTTGTTCTATGTGTGTTGTAGCTCTCAGCCAAATCATGTTGTTCGTGGACGGCATGAACGGAGTCATAAACCATAATGAGATGGTGCAGTGGCTCTACACCCTTAGCGGCAGCATGGTGAGTGGCCGCTGTTATGCAACCACGTAGACTAATGAGTGCCTGGCTCATAGTGAATCGCTGTCTAAAATTAAAGCCAAGTAAATGTTTATTTATTATTTTTTTTAAATGTAACTTTTCTTTATAATTTGAGTACAACAGCTGTTTTTTTTTTTTTTTTTTTTTTTTTTTTACATTGAGTGAAAATGTAATAATTAGCAATAGAAAGGCATCACAATTGCTTTACATTAAGTTACATTGAGAGTAAAGAATGTTTTTGCCTTCTCCTGTAAAGCTACCGTTTTGGAGATGCTTCTTTTTCTTTTTACAATGACAAAATAGAAATAAACGACGTTGTGTTCTCTGGGCCAAAGAATAAAATGACCATCCAGATTTTTACCAGGATAAAGTTCAAAAGTCAGGTTATGTTGTAATATGGGAGTGTATTATTTTCTGTGGCAACTTGCACATCTGTGAAGGCTCTATTAACTCGGAAAAATACATTTGTATTATAGAGCACCATATTCTGCCATATAGACAAAGTGCATGTCAGGGATGTCCATGCTTATTTCAGCATGAAGACGGCAAGCCAAATTCTGCCTGTGTTAAAACAGCATGGCTGTGTAATCAAAGAGTGTGGTTGCTAGACTGGTGTGCCTGCAATCCAGACCTGTCTCCCAGTGAAAATTTATGAAGTGCCAAATATGACTGTGAAGGCCCTGTTTGGTTGTGCAGTTGATCACTTAACACAAAAAAGGCAAAAAAAAAATCAGATTTCAAAATTAGATCTGGCTGTTTCTTTAGTCCCCAAATGATACTTAAGTGTTGTTAAGGAAAGATACTATAACACGGTAGTAAACATGCTCCTGTCTCAACTTGTGCAGAGACATCAAATTTGGAATGAGTGTATATTTATCAAAAAAGTTCCATCCAAAGTCAAGTTGTAGCACTGTGTTTTATACAAGTCAAACAGAACTTAATGATCCCTGCTTCCACATACTGTCCAACTACTGCACACCTTTTCTGGAATTGAGGTTGCTATGTATAGCTGGCTCGTTCCAAGTGTGTCCAAGTTGCCATGGTATCTTTGAGGAACTCTGACTTATAGGAGTCTATGTGCTCACACTTCAGTTCACTTAACTTGCATATTAGTTTAAATTAAGGGGTAAATATTGACATTCAAGAACTGACAAATAAGCCTGGGTTCAAGAGGTTTACAGTTGCAGGTCACTTTGCTTCAATTAAATTGTGTTTTTGTAGTTGGCTGGCACTGGAAGAAGCTGGCGTCTTCTTATCAGAATGGGGGCAGACTTTTGTCAGTTCTCTTTTGTAAAGACTCTGTTTCAAAGTGTCTTATGTATGCCTGACTGACTGAAGGCGAGTGACTTAGCATCTTAACTGTGGTATAATCACTGTAAAGGGTGGTCTCTTGTGGCTTATTGCTTTTAGAAAACCTGTGTCTGTAGTGTCAAGTCCACTACTATTTTACGCAAGAGAAACAGGGCCTTCTCTCTCTATGGTCACTGAAAAACATCAGAAATAGTTAATGACCAAGGTTTAGAGTTTCGATATTTTCGATCATGTCGACAACCTCTTTTAGTTCTGAAGTGAGTTTCAGGCTTAGAGCAATAACAAAAAGGACTGTACAGAGCATATTTTGCCAGAACAGAGAGCAGTATGGATTGGATATAGGTGAATATTTGTTTGTATTTGCATTACATCAGTTACTGGTAAGTTGGATAAAACATTTTTTCAACAGTTGTCACAGCCCCACACAAATCCACATTAACACATTGCACTGATTGCATCTAGGCTTGATACTGCCATCTAGTGTACAACATTTGTAGGTGAAATGTACTTTTGCAGAACTGTTTCTAATGTTTCTCTTTCTCCTTTCAGTCTCGGCTGGTGGTAAAGACTGCTCTGAAGCTGCTAATAGTGTTTGTTGAATACACAGAGTCTAACGGTCCTCTGCTAATTCAAGCTGTAAACACAGTGGATAGCAAAAGAGGTACACAGCTCATATAATGCTACACACAGCTGCTCAGAGGAAAAAGTGTGGGAATTTCTCTATGCTTGTGTGATTTTAATATTAGTGTGTATTTCTGAATGTTTGTGTTAGCTTCAGAATTCTCACTCATGAAGTGTTTTTGCAGGGGTCAAATCCTGGTCATACTTGATTGATATGCTGGAAGAGAAGGATGGAAGTGATACAGAGCTCCTGGTCTACACTATGACCCTTGTTAACAAGGTAACTCATACTTTTGTCAATAAGGCAGAAAGGTACAGCTCACGTTGTTGTGGATGATGTTGTAGTTGTGGTGGTAATAAGACATCATTTTTGATGGCTTTTCCATCTCCCTCTCGCTCTTGCTCTCGCTCTTGCTCTCGCTCTCTGTGTCTCTGTCTCTCTCTCTGTCTCTCTCTGTCTCTCTCTGTCTCTCTCTCTCTCTCTCTCTCTCTCTCTCTCTCTCTCTCTCTCTCTCTCTCTCTCTCTCTCTCTCTCTCTCTCTCTCTCTCTCTCTCTCTCTCTCTCTCTCTCTCTCTCTCTCTCACAGACTCTAGCAGCTCTGCCTGATCAGGATTCATTCTATGATGTGACAGACTGTCTGGAGCAGCAGGGAATGGAGCGCATCATGCAGAAGCACATGAGCAGCCGAGGCACTGACCCTGACCTCAAGCAGCAGTTCACTATATATGAGGTAAAGAAGTGCTGGAATCACGTCTGATAACCATTCACAATGTGCAGCGTTGCAATACTGATGTTGGTTGTTTTTTTTTTGTTTTGTTTTGTTTTTTTTTCCCCTGCTGTTGTACCTGTACCTTTTAATGTTTAGAACGCTCTGAAGTATGAGGACGGGGAGATGGATGAAGCGTCTCCTCATATCCGTAAGGAGCGGAGAAAAGTCGCCAGTAGTGAGCAGGAGGGCAGGAGGAGCCGGCGGTCCTCAGCACAGAACCTTCCAGATGGTCCACTCTCTTCTTTTGTGCCTGCTTCTTCATCCTCATCTGTCACCTCTCAGAGTCTTACTACAGGTTTTTTCAGACCCACTCTCCTGCTGCCTGCCCCTTATTTCAGTAGTTGTTCTTAGGGATGTGCAATGACATTTTTGGATCATCGCTAATATCCAGTATTTTTCATGTATGTAATGTATGCAAAAGTTTGGACAACCCCATCATTTTGGTGTTTTTTATCTAAGTTTACATACGTTAACATCCTCTACAGAGAACAAGCCTAAATGCAAATTTCAGGGCACAGTTTTTATTTATATACATTTTAATATATTGGAAAAAATGAAACATTAAATTTAGCAGGCAAACAGTAATTCTGCATTAAAATCTTCAGAGGTATGTCCTCTGTAGAGGACTTGTGCTTACCAAAATTGCCAAAATTATTAAGTCACCCATCCAAATCAGTGAATTCAGGTGTTCCAATCCCTTCCATGGCCACAAGTGTATAAAGGCATGCACCTAGGCATGCAGGCTGTTTCTACAAACAATTATGAAAGAATGGGTAGCTCTCAGGAGCTCAGTGAATTCCAGTGTGGTACCATGATAAGATGCCACCTGTGCAGCAAGTCACGTCATGAAATTTCCTCACTACTAAATATTCCACATTCAACTGTCAGTGTTATTTTAACAAAGTGGAGATGATTGGGGGCCACAGCAACTCGGCCATAAAGTGGTAGGCCGCGCAAATTGACAGAGCATGGTCAGTGGATACTGAGGCACATAGTGCGCAGAGGTTGCCAACATTCTGCAGAGTCAGTTGCTCCAGACCTTCAAACTTCATGTGGCCTTCAGATTAGCTCAAGAGCAGTGTATAGAGAGCTTCATGGAATGGGTTTCAATGGCCGAGCAGCCGCATCCAAGCCTTACATCACCAATCGCAATGCAAAGCACTGAATGCAGTGGTGTAAAGTGCCACCACTGGACTCTAGAGCAGTGGAGACGTGTTCTCTGGAGTGACGAATCACTCTTCTCCATCTGGCAGTCCAATGGACGAGTCTAGGTTTGGCGGTTGCCAGGAGAACGGTAATTGTCTGACTGCATTGTGCCAAGTGTAAAGTTTGGTGGAGGAGGGATCATGGTGTAGGGTTGTTTTTCAGGAGTTGGGCTCGACCCCTCATTTCCAGTGGAAGGAGATCTTAGTATTTCAGCAGACCAAGAGATTTTGGACAATTTCATGCTCCCAAATTTGTGGGAACAGTTTGAGGATGGCCTCTTACTGTTCAGACATGGATGCGCACCAGTGCATAAAGCAAGGTTCATAAAGACATGGATGAGCTTGTTCGGTATGGAAGAACTTGACTGGCCTGCCCAACCCGAGTCCTGACCTCAACCTGATAAAACACCTTTGGGATGAATTAGAGTGGAAACCAAGCCTTGCCATCCAACATCAGTGTCTGACCTCATAAATGCGCTTCTGGAAGAATGGTCAAAAATTCCCGTAAACATGCTACTAAACCTTGTGGAAAGCCTTCCCAGAAGAGTTGAAGCTGTTATAGCTTGGGGTGGCCCGACATCATATTAAACCCTATTGATTAAGAATGGGATGTCACTCAAGTTCATATGCGTGTGAAGGCAGATAAGCGAATACTTATATGTGGTGTATATATTTCTATGAGCATTTTACAACTTTCAGACATGGCTCTCTGATTTTAAGAACCAGAACAACTTCTCTTTTTCTTCCAGGCACCACCTCTCCTTTGCCCTCAGACAGTCCATCCACTCCTGTACCCCCTGTTTTTATTACCCCTGAACCTTCCAGTCCTTCCTCCACTTCCTCTGAGACCCCCTCTCAGAGCTCTTCCCCTGTACTACCCCCTGTTGTGAGCAATGGAAATGCAGCCAATGACCTGGAGCAGCGCCTGTGAGTATTGTGTATGTTTGTGTGTGTTTTGAACAGTACTAGAAAATCAGAATAACCAATCATGTCTGAGGTCTGAAATAAAGTCTTTTTAAAAAATTATTATTATTATTATTATTATTATTATTATTATTATTATTATTATATTTTAAATCAGTCACATTTCTCTGCATGTATGCCAACAAGCTAGACTGTGCATGCCCTGTAATGGTCCACTTAGGGCTTGAATAGCGGCCCATTTTGCTCAGTAAGGCTTTGTCCACAGCTTGGTGAGCCACATTCCTGAATGCTTGTACAGGCACAGTGTGGACTACCCCATGGATGGCCCGTATAGGTTTTGTGTAGGATTGCCAAAGCCCAATCTATCCACAGTCAGCCCACAGTGGACCAGTGGGGGCATGTGTACTGGATTATTTTCTGTTGGCTGTTCTGATATGCTAGCAAAACTCCTGTTTTGCCACATGGTGGCAGTATTCGCAGTATACAGGACTCTTCACTTAGTTTTTTCCTGAGGCACCTCAGGGATGCAGATTAGGTTCATGGCAATATGGTAAGAGAAGAACATTCAAAATCATTTATTAGAATCCAAACATGTGTACACACATACACATATATACTTACTTTTGATTGAGAGCAGCAATTTTGTTTGGGCTCATGCAGTGTGAAATGGTAGACCAACCAAAACAAATGTTGTTTTGAGTGTGAGACCACAGCCCACTGACAGGAACTGATCTATTACTGCCGGTCTTCTCACTCTCCATATGCGGTAATGCAGCCTTTAGGACAGACGCACACACAGACTAGTGGTCTTAGGAATTGTTTTATGTGGCAAAATAACTTCAGCTTGATTTATGGCACAGTCTCCTGGCAATGCCAAGAAAAAAGAACTAGGAAAAACTTCTCTTCTATTTTAATAGAATTTGCTTTAGAGGTAAAAGGACTAGAAATGCATTGAAATTTCCACCAGAAAAACCCTATAGGTTCAATAGGACCACAGGGAAATTTTTACATGTAATTTACAAATTATGTTAATGGTGTTGAAATCGATTAACGAGTGATTTAAAAATAATATACATTTTCTTATCGTTTTATGTTTAATATACTTACTCAAATTGAAAACATAATGACCCAAAACATTTTTTTTTTTAGTTTCCAGCCAGGAATTTAATTTCGGTGCATCAGTAAAAAGTACTTCTTTAAATACTTAAATACTGCTTTTCCTACAAAGAGGATAACACGGGAGCATTTGAGACTGCTGTACCTTTTTTTTAAAGATCTTTGCTAACAATCTATTACTAGTATAAGACCTAAAGGCTTCCAGGTACCCACTGTTAAGTTATAAGACTTTATATCAGCTAGCCCATGCTTGCGGAATTAATTATGCTGGGGAACACACTGTAGATTGGACTTTGATTCCCAAGCACACCAAGCACACCATGCTATGCCAATAAAAAACCTTGGGCAAAACTCCTACTTTCTGTAACACGTTTGACTTGTGACTTGCTCTCTGGACAAGAATGTCTGCTAAATGCCTAAATGTAAATCCAAATGTTTGTCAGCAGGCTGACTCTGCCCAAAATAACCAGTGTTCCTTTTACAAACAGATCTGTGAACAGTGTACAAGCCAAAAAGATAACTGCAACTTACTGGGCTAAAATAAGTGGGTAACGATGCCTGCAACAAGGGTGGGGGAGCATAGCACTCCATAACAAACAAATTTTGTAGGAAATACCCACTTGCAAAATTGCCTGTGTACTTTGCCAAGTCGCCAGTGAGTCCCTAACACAAGTCCTGTTCACAGTATTGCAGCCATTATTTGGAAATGGTGTAATAAACTATATTGACACTGTGGCACAGTTTGCCTCACTGTGAGTGTACTTGAAAACAGCAAAGGTTGTAAATAAATGAGATTTGGTTGTGGATTAGCAGGTACACTTTGAGTGCTTGGCTCCTCCCAGTGTAACCAAATTACTACGTGCCTTTCCAAGTATAGCTCCAGACCAAAGCAACATTTTATTCAGCTGACAAGCACTACCTATAAGTGGAGAGCCAGTGTTTGATTTGGAATGCGTTTTTCTCTTACTAAAATACTGGGAATTTAGCCCTTAGGTCGCAGGAGGGCTTACAGACCATGTTTAAGCTTGATGGAAAAAATGTTTATACAATCGGGACATTTTATCTGGCTTGTTTGATCTTTTCTTCCTTTATTTAGATGGTCTTAGGACAGCCTGTCACATGCAGTGTGTTAGTCACCGCTTCCTCCCAATATAAATAAATGCTTTAAAGTACAAATAATGTATTGTGCATTCGGACTGGATCTTTTGTTTTTAGTCTTAGTTTTATTTTGTTTTCCATCTATTTGTGTTTTTTTTTTTTTTTTTTTTATGCTGTAAGCAATTGTGTTGCAAAACGTGGTTTTGTTTTTATTTCATTATTTAATGTATCCATTTTATTTTATTTAGAAAACAAGAGTGACAGTCATTTCTCATACATTTTTGTTTCACCACCCTCTTCATGCCGCAGAAATTCTTGAGGCAATCCTTTCAGTTCAGTCCATTGCAGACAAAAATTGAGCGGCAGCAAATCATTCCTGGTGTTCCACACTCACAGTAATTGCTACTCTACCTTTTATCTCTTTCCGCTCCTTCTGCTCCTGGGCGTCAGCATGGGTCATGCCTCTCGGTGGTTGGGACTGTGAGGTGTCATGCTTGCTGCTGTTGTGGGTCTTTTTTTGGTCAATGTTTTTAACCCTTTTGCTTCCTCATGTAACCAGACATCACTGTTCCACGTCTTCTCTCTCTCTCTCACATTCCTGCTCCTTCCACCAGGGGGCGCTCTTTCATGAGTCAGTACATGGCAAATATGGGGATTTCTAGGCGGAGGTTAAAAAAGGCGGGGTCCATTATGGAGGAGCCCTCCACCCCCTCCAAAAGGTCTGTATAACAGTCACTACCGTTCATCATGTTTGTAGAAGATGCTCTTTAGGCTGATCTGAGGGCTTCTGTTAAAGGAACAGTTTAGCAAAAAATCCCATTGTATTGGTTTAAACCACAAATCGAGTCAGTCAGCTCAGACATGTTTGAAGTCCAGTCTTTGCTTCTTTCGTTTTGTACATGAACTTTTGAGGCTAATGTAGCAAGCAAGTAATTGGACCACACAAATTAACACCGCAAAACTAATGCCTCAGTCATTATGTACTTTCCATAAACCACATCAAATTGCTAAAGGGGAATTCTACTGATTTTTTTTTTTTTTTTTTTTTTTTTCTTTCTTTTTCTCTTCTAATTTTTGGTATAATTCAGTCTCTGGGATGTAAACAGTCATTCAGAGTGGTTTGATGTGAAATGGTTCATTGCAAAGCAATTTAGCAACTCCTACATACATATTCACAGTGGTGGTGATTAGAACCAAGGGTTGCAATATCTACAACACAAATGTAACCATTTTATTTATTATGACTAGTGATGTCATATTATGACTTATGACTATAATGACTAGTTTTCATGTATGGTGAAAAAATAGCTGTAAGTCTGAAAACATACATCACAGTATATTTTAAACCAAAACCTTAATCTGGAACTATCATGGTTATAGCAGTGTCTCAGGTTACTTTAAATTTTTTACCATTTCATGTAATGACATTTGTATGGTAGTTTTTAGTGGCGCTAAACGCCTCTTGTGTCTAGCTCCTATCACTACCAATGTAAACAATCCTGACTCAAAGTTTCTCTAGAATGGTGCATTTCACATTAAACCACTTTGGTTTACCTTTTTTACATCTTAGTGCTTTAATTAGCAGAAATTTTAAGTCACTTGGTAATCTCAGATTAGGTTTGCTTAAACTTGGCCAACAGAAGATAATTTTTCCACCAGTTTGAGTCTTGATTTGCTTCTTTTGCCAAATGCTTACAATCTAAAGTGAGTTTCCAGGTCAGGAGTCCAGTTGGAAGCGACCTCGGGCATGTGAGAGTGAGTGAATAAATCTTTAGCCCACCAAATTAAACCCTGAAGTAATGAGGCCCTTTGAAATTTTTCAAACCTGTTTGATTTTTATAAAAATGTTCAAGTCCTGTAGTATGAGATTGTCAGCGATGTGATTGAACGAGCGATTCAGGTAACAGCCAATGAGAGAGCATGGGAAGTGGAAAAATGTGAAGACAGTAATGTACTGCAGAGATGGACAAAAAGAGTCACTCTTTACAGTTTCAAGTCAGCAGCCAGTTCATAATAAAATATTTCTCCAGCTCAGACTGATCCAATCCCGTATTTATCTCCATTTTTCACTATGCATCTTCTGTGTGCATAAAAGCATAAATATTATTCTGTTATCTATAACAAAGGACAAATGTGTGAGGCGCAGCCAAAAAAGAGGAGTTACTACACTGTATTGCCAAAAGTATTGTCACCCATCCAAATTAGTGAATTCAGGTGTTCCAGTCGCTTCCATGGCCACAAGTGTATAAAATCAAGCACCTAGGCATGCAGACTGCTTCTACAAACATTTATGAATGAATGGGTCGCTCTCAGGAGCTCAGTGAATTCCAGCGTGGTACCGTGATAGGCTGCCACCTGTGCAACAAGTAAAGTCATGAAATGTCCTCACTACTAAATATTCCACAGTCAACTGTCAGTGGGATTATAACAAAGTGGAAGTGATTGGGAGCGACAGCAACTCGGCCGATAGCGTGGGGTCAGCGGATGCTGAGGTGTAAAGTGGGCAGAGGTTGCCAACTTTCTGCGGAATCA
Source organism: Pygocentrus nattereri (assembly GCF_015220715.1). Classification (NCBI taxonomy): domain Eukaryota; kingdom Metazoa; phylum Chordata; class Actinopteri; order Characiformes; family Serrasalmidae; genus Pygocentrus; species Pygocentrus nattereri. Next base: position 18,999,781 of record NC_051235.1, on the reverse strand, counting down.
ATCACTACAGACCTCCAATCTTCATGTGGCCTTCAGATTAGCTCAAGAGCAGTGTAGAGAGCTTCATGGTATAGGTTTCCATGGCTGAGGAGCTGCATCCAAGGCTTACATCACCGAACGCAATAAAAAGCATTGAATGCAGTGGTGTAAAGCGCCGCCACTGGACTCTAGAGCAGTGGAGATGTGTTCTCTGGAGTGACGAATCACGCTTCTCCATCTGGCAGTCCAATGGATGAGTCTAATGGTTGCCAGGAGAACAATATTTGTCTGACTGCATTGTGCCAAGTGTAAAGTTTGGTGGAGGGGACATTATGGTGTGGTGTTTTTCAGGAGTTGGTCTTGGCCCTTTAGTTCCAGTGGAAGGAGATTTTAATGCTTCAGCAGACCAAGAGATTTTGGACAATTTCATGCTCCCAACTTTTTGGGGGTGGCTCCTTCCTTTTCCAACATGACTACGCACCAGTGCACAAAGCAAGGTCCATAAAGACATGGATGAGTGAGTTTGGTGTGGAAGAACTTGACTGGTGTACACAGAGTCCTGACCTCATCCCACCTTGGGATGAATTAGATCAGACACTGTGAGCCAGGCCTTTTCGTTCAACATCAGTGTCTGACCTCACAAATGCACTTCGGGAAGAATGGTCAAAAATTCCCATAAACACACTCCTAAACCTTGTAGAAAGCCTTCCCAGAAGAGTTGAAGCTGTTATAGCTGCAAAGGGTGGGCCAACATCATATTAAACCCTGTGGATTAAGAATGGGATGTCACTTAAGTTCATATACATGTGAAGGCAGATAGCCGAATACTTCTGGAAATAGTGCGTTTATAGATAATAGTATGTCATACAATGGCAAAATCACACAAGCAGCCACATTAACATGATGCTAATCACTGTGGTATACATTTCCATTACGTGTTACATACATTAGCCTTGTAAGTAATGCAAAACTAACAAAACAAACTTGGGGCACCAAACATTGACTACATTTAGGGTAATGAAAAAATTGTGTACGTATCGTTTTTATTATTATTTCTTTCCGCTGGTCCATTACAGCTTCTTTGATAGATGAAACTGATCCAGATCAGATCGGCTTAAAGGGATAACTTCTACCTGCAACTCTTCTTTGGTTTCCAAACTAACAATGATGTCATCACTCATCACATGGTGACCCAGCCTAACACCTATGTTGGCAAAGCAAGGGCTTCTGCATCACTTATGTTAAGTTGGAGAAACTACTTATAGATGTCTAGATCATGATGTGATCATAGGATAATAATCGGGAGCATAATCTGTTCTCCATTCAGAATATAGCACATGAATGTAAATCACAAAGACAGTTAGAATGTGGTTAAGAAAGAGAACAGTCACAAAGACAGAATATGGTTAAGTGTCAGAGAAACTGTTTTCCGCTGCTGGCAGGGTAGTGTTTCTCCCACAGTAGACTGCATTCAGAACTGGATAGACAGTCAGTCAGTCGTGTGTGTGTGTGTGTGTGTGTGTGTGTGTGTGTGTCTTTTCATTGTGAAAAGAGGGGATTAGTGCAGTGTTCTCTAAAGGAGAACGACTCCCCCTCTCTCTGCTCCTCCTTGCTGCAGCTGAAAAGCAGCCTAGTTCATCTCTACTCTGCCACAACGTCAGCTCGCCTGAGGAGTGTTAAGTAAGAAAGCCTGGCAGTCACATTGCAGAAGCCTTCTGGAATGGTGTGTGTGTGTGTGTGTGTGTGTGTGTGTGTGTGTGTGTGTGTGTGTGTGTGTGTGTGTGTGTGTGTGTGTGTGTGTGTGTGTGTCCCCACACAAGCGTAAGATTAGCTCTGAGCACAATCTGCAGATATGGTATTGATTTTCAAAAATATTTTGTTACCTTTTTTAGAAGCTCAGGCATTCCTAAAATCTGGTTATACAACCTTATTATTAGGACACCTTTATCTTGAAATGTGTATTCTCTAACAGATATACCTCCACCACATCGTTTTTTGTTGTTTTCATGTTTTCATTCATCATTCTCTCACTACAATACCCGACATGCACTGCGCATACAATCTTTTGGAATCCCTGTGGTGTCAACCAATCCTGCCAGTGATCTACAAACAAATAAATGCAACCAAGCTGATGTTAGTTTACCGCAGTCTTTAAGCAAAATTTTAAAAATAACAGATTTTATCCTACTTGGAACTTTGGATACTTTCCTATCAGAGAAAAGCCAGAAGAACGTAAGATGTCTAGATAGCTACCTAATTAAGTTGATATACATTATCCTTCCTCATGTGTAAAACTATAATGTGAATAATAAAACTGCAAAATAGCAGAAACTTGTTTGATTTTCTATTGCTATAGTGATTGTTGGCTGTAAAGCTAATGGCAATAGTAATGATGATGAGAGTAATCTAAATGAAATATGTTGACATTTTCTTCCGCTACTTTGGGAGTGAGGAATGTGTGTGTATGTATGTATATATATATATATATGTGTATGTGTATATGTATATATATATGTATGTGTGTGTGTGTGTGTGTGTGTATGTGTGTGTGTGTGTATGTGTGTATATATATATATATATATATATATATATATATATATATATATATATATATATATATATATATATATATATATGTATCTGTGTGTTCATTTATATATATTGTGCATATATGTGTGTGTGTGTGTGTGTGTGTGTGTGTGTGTGTGTGTGTATGTATGTGAATATATATATATATATATATATATATATATATATATATATATATATATATATATATATATATATATATATATATATATATATATGTGTGTGTGTGTGTATATATGTGTGTGTATGTGTGTGTGTGTGTGTGTGTAAAAAAATATATAAAAAATATATATAAGTGTATGTGTATATATATATATATATATATATATATATATATATATATATATATATATATATATATATATATATATATATATATATATATATATATAAAAATATTGTGTGTGTATATATCAATAGGAAGGCAGGGTAATGCAACTTGATCACAGCCCATCTGATCGTTTATGATCGATCTGCACAGTAGAGTATTTTTATTTTACACACACACACACTTTTTTAAAATATATATATATATATGTGTGTGTGTGTGTGCGCGTGCGTAATACTCTATTGTGCAGATCGATCATAAACGATCAGATGGGCTGTGATCAAGTTGCATTACCCTGCCTTCCTATTGAAAACTCTGAATAGTATTTAAGCCAGCATTTAGGTTATGATGAGATTTGTATTTTATATTGTTCAGTAATACTCTCTTATAAAGAGAGGGGGCAGGGGAGGATCTGGAAACAGAAATGTTTTGAGATGTGGAATCTGACTGTGTTTGAGCTACTGCCTTGGCTGTGGACTTACTGTGTGTGTGTGTGTCTGTGTGTGTGTGTGTGTGTGTGTGTGTGTGTGTGTGTGTGTGTGTGCGCGTGCGTGCGCGTGTGTGTGCCTCCTGTCCAACTTCAGCACATCTCCCACGACGGCGCCTCCTCAGGAGAAGCAGACCGCGCCGGAGCAGCAGAACCACACCGAGGCAAAAGGAGGCTTTAAGTGAGTATTGTTACTGTCACTCTGCTCAGAGAAAGAGGGAGATGCGTAGAGGGAGAGGAGTACAAATAGTAAAGGAAGAATGTAAGAGAAAAGAGAAAATGGAGAAGTGACAGTTAAGACAAAATAGGGAAGAGGGGGGATAGGATGCATTTGTACACTTTCTTGGTGATGGTTGACAAGCATGGAATACTACTTTAATATATGTAAATGTTAGAGTTTATTTATACCAAGTAGTTTTGTACCATTTCCCTTGAAATCATTACATTTTCTGCCATTTTCATATAATTTTTAAAAGCCAAAGAAAAACAAGGATGAACAGTTTTTTTTTTTTTTTTTTTTTTTTTTTTTTCGGTGAGTGATGCATTGCATGTTCTACATGTTCTACATGTCTGTTGAATCTGTATGAGTATGTCCAACTGTATATGAGTAACAGTCACTGGACAAGATTGGTGATGGGGGTGTAAGAGTGATTTCAGGGTTTGCTCTGTACCTCGGCATGAGGTTTCAACACTTCAGCTAAGTGGAGCTGAAGGGGTATAGGTATAGGTATATGTATATGTATTGTAGTCCAGTCTGTGTCCTGAGAGCTACAACATATTCACTTATTTCAGATTTAATTCATTTATTAACAAAGTTACTTTTTTTTTTTTTTCTTTTCTACTCATTTGCTATAAGTATGTTGGCAGTATTGCTTTTTCTCAGCTTTTTGCTGTTATCTGTCTTGACTCTTGACTCTTTCCCTCTTTTTTTCTCCTGATTGTTTTTGATCCGCCTATCTGTCTTTTTTTTTTTTTTTTTTTTTTTTTTTTTTTTTGTCTATCCTCATAACGTTTGGCTCGATTCCTAATCTTTCTCCTTACTGCTGTGGCTTCCAACATTCCTCCTCCCTCCCTCTCTCTCCTTTCTCTCTTTCCTCAGACTGGACGCAGCAGACTCTGTTTGGTGAGTAGCTGCTGCACAGCCAAAGAATGAAGCCTTCAGTAGAGCTAGCAGTCTAAATCATCAAGGGCTTTAGTCACTTTTCGGAAGACAAGTTGGGAACAGTTAGTCATGAAATATACAGTAAATGACCGAGAATACCAAACGGGTGACTACTTCATGTGTGTGTGTTGTATGCATGTCTGTTCTCACTTTTCCCCATTGTATCCTGTCTTATTTTTCTCACCTTCCCTCCCTCTAATCTTTATTCTTTTCTTTCTCATGGACGTGTTAGGTGTGCTTTTCACTGTGCTTACCTACTATTCAGTTTTGTCTGTGTCTCCTTGGAGACGGTTGCCGAGAGCTGAAATCCCATCTTCCTTTCTCTGAAATTAATTGCACAAAAGCTGTTCGGATTTTGTCAGAGAAGTTTATGAAAGTGTTTCTCACTGAGAAATTGCCATCATCCATTATCACTGAGATAAATCATGCATACTCCAGCTCGTGATGAACCAAGCGGTGTCTCCTGATAAACGGGACATGCTGGCTCGTCTCCTCAGTGAGGTCAGAATGAGAGATATTTACCATACAAGTGTAAAAGCCCAGTAATGAATTAGTCATATCCGTTGGGATCTTAAGTCATTCATTTTTTCATCAATCTTGAGAAAAAAATAAATAATACTGAATCTCTTGCATTGTTCAAAAGGAAGATTTTAAGGCGAAAACTTAATTGGATTAGTCTGTTAACAAAATGACCACGTTTCATGTTCATCTGAAGTTACAACACATAACTGTCTAAGGTAGGCCTGTCATTTTAGCCGGTGATTTAAATGCCTTATAAATAATCACATTTTAGTGCTTTTTCTTTTTTGTAAAGTGTATGCCACTGGTGCAAGCATAAAGTGGGCAAATTGCATGATGAGCGGTCCTGCTTCCTAGGTCCCAACTAACAGACACAGCTCAAGCTCAGATACTGTGCATTTCTGCCCTCTAAAGGTGTTATTGCACCTGTCAGAGTTTTTTTTTTTTGTTGTTAAGTAATTTTTATTGTCAGTACTTCAATATGTGCAAGACATACAGTGTACTGAAATTGCGTTTCTCTCAGACCCCGTGGTGTAGCAATAACATTAAATAGACAGTAAACAGGAAAAGTGTGAATTTAAGTAGATGCAAAAAACACTAATCATAAAAATAAACATTAATTGTAGAAAAATAGAATAAAAAAGACTCATGATGACAAGTGCATTTTCTGCTTTCTTTTATTTACATGCATTTGCTACAGTACATCTGATAATGCGACAAACATATTGTGAAGACAGAAAAACTGTTATTAAAAAATCAGCTCAGGTAATTGCGATCTGGAAATTACATAAGTGTGACAGCCCTAATCTGAGACACCACCTAATTTGTTGTCAGTTTCGCCTACATTAGTGTAATGAGTCACTGCTTAGTGCAGGGGTTCCCAATCCCAGTCCTGGCGACTCCATACTTGGCACATTTTTGGGTTTTCTACCTAGATCACAAGGAGCTTGTAAATTAGTTTGAGTTAAATCAGGTGTGCATGACGACAACGCACAAAAATGTGTTTGGGAACCCCAGCACTAAACAGTGATACAGTTGGTTCAGTGTAAAATATCAAATCTTTTTAAATTTAGACAACTTTTAAATACAAATACAAGAATTCTAACATTGCTCTTAAATAGAAATCCAGTGAATTTAATTAAATCAGTTTACTACCAGTCAAAGTGCCACATCACTACTGCTCAGGCATCTACGAATATCTTTTCATTTGTTTGTATATATTTTGGGGGTTATTTTGCGGTGTTTTTTTTTTTTTTGTTTGTTTGTTTTTGTTCTTCATCTTGGTTATGTAACTGTTTTGTAACATTAATGCTGAAATGAATGCATAAACGTTTGTATTTGAGTGGGCTCAATGGAGTTTTCAAGGCTTTCAGTAGCTGTAAGTGGCTTTTTCTCATGTATAAACTGAAATCTCTCTCCAGCTCTGAGGAATGTAGTGTGAATAGGGACCTCCCTGTTCTGAGGAACTATGCGTAAGTAAATTTCCCCTCTCAAGGGTTTAGAGGTGGTGGTGGTGGTGGTGGTGGAGGAAACTGCTCTTTGATCTGAGACCAGGTTTATGGCTTCTCTAATAATGGAATCGGTTATGGTTCAGGTCATAGAGCCTGATCCTGTGATAGTTCTGCAAAAAAAAGTCAAATATGATCTGCTGAGGTGTTCAGTGTCTAGAGTTTGTTTATTTATTATTACACTGAAGTTTCAAGGCTAATGTATCTAACAATAAATGGAAGCTTATAGCCGTCCATTATCCCTATGCAGGCTACGCCCAAATCATTGCACGTTTGCCTCAAACGTTAAGTAATCTCAAATATACCTATGTGGAACACTGTAGGACATATTTATTTATAACAATAGTCAGAAAAGTATTGTCTTGCTCAGATTGTGGCAGAAGCCAAAATTTTATCCTTACTTTGTTTATTTTTAATAATAACAGTGTGTCATGTCAGCTTCTATTACTTTTTAGTTACATCAACCTGTAGCTACAATGCAAACTTTAGACACCAAACAAGTATTGGTTGATTGACGGCATTTGAGGTAAGGGGAGAAACTGTATGAATTTGATTTTTGGCTGAACCGTCGCTTTAAAGGGCAGGTTCTTGAGCACTGCTCAGCAGATCCGGTGGTTGGGGTTTGTGGTTGAGTTTACAGCTTGTGGTAGGATTTGTGCACTTGTGTGTGTTGATTTTCTGTGTTGGATTAATAATTCCTTTTGTGATTTACTTTGGTGGCCAATGGAGTCTAATTGAATGGCATTTTGCTTTGACTTCATGTGAAAAATAACACCGTGTGCATGGTTTCAATATTTATTTTATAATTTGAGCTTCAAGATGGAGAAGTGATCTTTATCAAGATTTACTGCACATTTTTGATCATACTTCACTCAGTCACATGCAATCACATTATTTCAGCAGAGCTGGAAAATCCACGCTAGTCATTTAGTGGTTTCTCAGCAAGAAAAGCAACCAGTGGTAGCACTCTGAAGTCAAAAGCATGGTTTTCATTTTGTGTTTTGCTGCGTCAGTCCAGCTTACACCACTATTATTCTTTTATGCATGAAAGGTTAGGCAGTACGCATGAATGACTGAGATGTGACTGTATTCAAATCATGTCAGTTGGTTGATTTTAACTGTATATATTGGCCAGTTTTGATTTGATTATTTGTTTTATGGCATGGTTCTGTGTGAAATGAAGTAGCCAGTATTTTTGAGACAGGGGTGATGAGGCACACATGGTGAGTATGCTGGGGCTGGGTTTGCTTCTGTTGCCATCAACAGTGAACTAAAGAATGTGGCTCTAATAGTACTTTTGAACTGAATTTAAATCTGTTTTTAGATTGTGTATCACCCTCTGAATTTTATTTGATTGAAAATTAAACTTGCATTTATAACATGCATGTTAAATTACAAAGTGCAATTACATTACCTAAAAAGTTGCCATAGTTTATTTTTTGCAGTATTTAGATTTTGGAACGTCTCTTCACAGTAGTCAGCTATTATACTGGTTAGAACATTACAGCTAAAATTACATGTTTTGTTGGTTTTCTAAATAAGTGATCGCAATACCTGCAAAACTTAAATATGGCATTTTCTGCTAATTTTAATCCACAGTTTTACATTTATTTAACATGAGATTAACATATTGGGAAAAAATAAATAACATATATCAAATGTGCCATAACTGTTCTCTGTAGAGAAGTTATGCTTATTTTCTCTTGGAAAATCAAAAAAAGTCATTTGACCAGGGGTGCCCGTACTTTTTCTTATGACTTTGTATTTTAAATCTGTTTGTCTTGTTGTAGAGACGCATTTCTGCGCAGTCTGGCAGCGAAGCAGCGAGAGAAGAGCAGGCCGCAGCTTACAAAGCAGCATACATCTCAGAGGGAGAGTGTGTCTCCTGACCCAGACGTCTGCTCTCAGTCTACTGAAACAGTGCAGCCAGCCTCAGAAGGTGACATAATCTGCCTCTCTGTTATTTGTCTATTCATCTGTTCTTCTCCACCAGCCTCCCTTGGTGTAATTTACTCTATACTTCAGTTACTCTAGCCAGCTCTAACATGCTGCTTAACAAGGTACTCTTACATCCTAAATAGCAGTATTCCATTGCCATTTTTGCAGTGCTCTTGATCTACTCAACCAGATACTCCCTCAGTTGGTGTTTTGATGATGAAAGTGGAGAGCGCTGCCCAGAATCTCCCATAGGTCTTCAATTAGGTTGAGATCCTACTCACTCACTGTTGGGATCAAGCATTCAGGCCTGTTTGTTTTTTTTCGTGTATGCTATGCATGCACTGTCCCACTTGTGGAGAATACAGTGAATGATGATTTATCATACCATCTCATTGTATCACTTTTATTCACATCTCTGTAGACCAGAGCTTGTTTTTGTGCAAGCCTTTTGTAATGAGTTTTTTACGTACTGCAAACTTACTGTAATATACCTCACTATGCAGTTATAGACACTGTTGCATTGACATTCTCTAAGAAATAACACTTGCTCTTCATTGTAATGTTTTTCCTTACGTATTGCACCAGTGCACGAGCATCAGTGTCATTGATTGTGCGCTAATAGCTGATGTCTATTCTATAGATCTAAATGGAGATGCCACTTATTGTTCCTATTGAAACACTAGGCAGCTGAGCAGTCTTTGTGCTTGAAGCTCCTGCCATCCATGCCCCAATGAACACCACCACAACATATCTTGTCCTCTTGCCATCTTGATCTACAATGAGAGCGACTGCGCCTGCTTAGCATTTCTATACACGTCAGAGTATATTATAATGTTAATTGTTTAATTGGATCACACAGTTCACCTGTCCGGATTATCTGCACTTGTTTAAAATGTGATCTTTTCATTAATTAGCATTATTGTTTCATGGTCTACATTACTCAACAGTGCTCGAACCCACCCTCATAATACCCTACTGTACATCACCCCACCCAGCAGCTCTCTGCTCCCCTCCTCAGCTTCACCTCTTAAACTCCCTCCAGCTCTGTTGCACTGATTCACTATTATACATAAACACACATTCTGCCACCGTGTGTGTATGTGTCATGAACACTTAGGAAGTTGACTAGACTTTTTGAGTCAGCTCAAGAGGTTATTCTTCCTAGCACCAAGTCCAGGGCCAAGTCAGCAGGCGCTGCGCTGTGATTGGCTAAGGGCAGGCCGTGGCTTTTATGTAATGTGTGTCCAGCTGAGAAAGTCGGCATTCCACGTCAAGTGGCACTGTAAAGCGCTCATTAGAATGGGAAGCATTAGCTTACTACTTCACTCTACCAAGTGAAGGGGAAGGAGAGTGGTTTGCTCTTTGATTGCTAGTGTGAGGAGCAGGTATGATTTCAGACTTGAAAAGTGGATGTTCTGTTTCTGGAGAGGAAAAGATGCTGTAACTTTGAACACTGTATGTTTCAGAAGGAGGAACTGACGGTAAGTGCAGCTGGAACCCAAGGAAGATGTTACTTTAAATTGGCAGTTAATTTCTAATAAGTTCATGATTTTTGGTTTATTAATTTTAACTTGAACAATGCTGTATTGAAGCTGATAAATAACTAGACCTCACGAACAGGTCCAAACTTTTATTGCACACTTCTGTAACTTAAGCAACTTAACTCTAGTAGTTACAGAATAAGAAGGCTTAGAATGTAATGAACCTGAGGTTCTGCTGTTACCTTGAGCTTATGCACAACAGCAAACATTTTGCATGAGTTGATGCCTACATGTT